>NC_082712.1:177201838-177501838 GCF_030144855.1 Hypanus sabinus | reverse complement strand
CCTCTCCACAACAGAGTGATCCCACCAGCGATCAAAAGGCAGTCTCCCCTCTCCATAGCAGAGCGATCCCACCAGTGATCAAAAGGCAGTCTCCCCTCTCCATATCAGAGTGATCCCACCAGTGATCAAAAGGCAGTCTCCCCTCTCCATAGCAGAGTGATCCCACCAGTGATCAAAAGGCAGTCTCCCCTCTCCGTAGCAGAGCGATCCCACCAGTGATCAAAAGGCAGTCTCCCCTCTCCGTAGCAGAGTGATCCCACCAGTGTTCAAAAGGCAGTCTCCCCTCTCCATAGCAGAGTGATCCCACCAGTGATCAAAAGGCAGTCTCCCCTCTCCGTAGCAGAGCGATCCCACCAGTGATCAAAAGGCAGTCTCCCCTCTCCGTAGCAGAGTGATCCCACCAGTGATCAAAAGGCAGTCTCCCCTCTCCATAGCAGAGAAATCCCACCAGTGATCACAAGGCAGTCTCCCCTCTCCATAGCAGAGTGATCCCACCAGTGATCAAAAGGCAGTCTCCCCTCTCCGTAGCAGAGCGATCCCACCAGTGATCAAAAGGCAGTCTCCCCTCTCCGTAGCAGAGCGATCCCACCAGTGATCAAAAGGCAGTCTCCCCTCTCCATAGCAGAGTGATCCCACCAGTGATCACAAGGCAGTCTCCCCTCTCCATAGCAGAGTGATCCCACCAGTGATCAAAAGGCAGTCAGCCGGTGCTCACCTTCTGCATTCGCCTCGATGTTTTAATCTCTCTGGTCACTTTAATCAGTGAACAATGAAAGTTTTAATTGATGAAATGGTGTCAAACATCAGCTCACACCTGGTACCGCAGCCTTCTCACCACCAGGTTCCCATGTGCTGCCTTTGTTCCCTCGGAGACCGCAGAGCACTGAAACACCCAAACCATCTCCAAACTGCAAACCAGAGGCTCCAACAGTTCCAGAGTCACACAAACACAAGAGACATAGAAGAAGTGAAATGTTTGGTTTCATAATCTATGCAGAAGGTGCCGACCAAAGGAGTGTTGTGCGCAGGTGCTGTCTTGACCAGAAGTCAATAATGGGGTAGGGGAGAGAGCTGGGATAAAGTTGAAGACAGTGGCAGATGAATGATACATGGAGACAGAGAGAGAAATGTACAAAGAAGCAGATGGAGCCGTGGGGTAGAAGTTGGAGACAATGGCTGGAGGGAGATGAGCAGAAACACAAAGAGTTGCCAGCAAGGGGGTTCAAAGGTCAGTGTAGATTTATTATCAAAGTACTGTATACATGTGTCACCAGGTGCAACCCTGAGATTTGTTTTCTTGTGGGCATACTCAATAAATCCATAAGTAATAACCATAACAGAATCGATGGAAGACTGCCCAACTAGGGCATTCAGCCAGTGAGAAGAAGACAACAAACTGCAAATGCAGATGCAATAAATAACGAGAACATGACCTGAGGAAGCATGAGGGGAGAGGTGTATGGCGAACTATGTGCTCAATCCAAACGAAACTATTTGGTTCCCACCGTCAGATTTCTGAACAGTCCATCAACACTACCTCATTATTACTTGTTTTGCACCATTGTGTAACTTATTTTAATTTTTCTATCTTTGCACTGCAAATCGACAAATTTTCAGAGCATATAGTTCTGAATCTGATTCTGGGCACCATCTTCCTCCCCCTTGCAGATATCGTGAACTGTGACCTGAAGTCCACACTGCGCGTGCTCTACAACCTGTTCACTAAGTACAGGAATGTGGAATAAAACGGAAGCTAGTGCTTCGTCGTCCAGAGGACTCGGCAAACGTTCAGCCACGCTCACGGAGCCCCAACTCAAGCACCGACCTGGAAAAGACAATCACCATCTTGCCGAAGCCATCGACGAGTCACGTTTTGGGGTTCCTGTCAGCTGCAAGAACGTCTAGAATCTATTTTCGATATATGTATAAATATAAAACAAGCAAGCACTTGAGTCATAAAGAGCAGAAGTGATGACACCAATATCTTAATGATTAAAATGTAGATTGTACTCGTGTTAAATGCAATTTGGTTGTTAAAGAGACTCTTCCCAGGAAGAAGGAAATGAGATTTCCAAACATGCTAGAGTTACAAGTACCAAAGAGCTGTGTAGATTGGACAAGTTGTTCAGTTTCAGGGTTAAGCCCCTGAATATTTTTGTGATTCAGCTAATTAGTATCGCGTTTTCAGAGTTTTAGTTGACAGTACAATGTCAGTCAGGTCTTGGAGGCGGTACAACAAGTCAATTTGCTGATGGTTTATAAAGAGCGGCTGTCTTGAATCTACAGCAACTTCTCCCAGCAGCAGCAGGGGTAGTTCCTCAGAACACAGAATGGGGAATAGTTA
Organism: Hypanus sabinus; assembly: GCF_030144855.1. Classification (NCBI taxonomy): domain Eukaryota; kingdom Metazoa; phylum Chordata; class Chondrichthyes; order Myliobatiformes; family Dasyatidae; genus Hypanus; species Hypanus sabinus. Next base: position 177,499,494 of record NC_082712.1, on the reverse strand, counting down.
CATGTAAAAATAAATGTGCAAAATGTGCACCTCAATCATGTAATGTAGGCTTCAATATGAAGACAAAAGAGGATGTTGGCTGTAAGCCTTATTGACAGAATTATCCAATTATCCGTGCCCTAATTACCTGACCATTGTCTCTATATGCTACCTTATTTTTATGTTTGGATTGTACCTCTTTAAAATAAATGTTGTTAAACAAATTGAGTCATCGAACACTATCACAGAAACAAGCCTTGTACTGTGCCAAACTGCCTTGTCCCATGCACCTCCACCAGGTCAAGAGCATGTACTTGTCCAAACTTCCCTTAAACGTTGAAAGTGAACCCGCATCCAACACTTGTGCTGGCAGCTCAATCCACACTCTCTCACCACTCGCTGAGCGAAGACATTTCACTTTCCACCCTTAACCCATAACCTATGACCTCTAGTTCTAGTCTCACCCAACCTCAGTGGAAAAAGCCTATTTGCGTTTTCCTTATAAATACCCCTCATAATTTTGAATACCTCTGTCAAATCTCTCCTCATTCTCCTATGCTCCAGGGAATAAAGTCCTAACCTATTCAAACTTTCCAAAAAACTCAATCCCTAAAGTCCCTGAGACATTTTGTCTGCATTTTTTCAATCTTATTGACATCTTTCCTGTAGGTGGGTGATCAGAACAAGGTGTCACATTACAGGGGAACGGGCACACAAGATGCCGGAGGAACTCAGCAGGTCAAACAGCGCTTATGGAGGAGGAGAAACAGTTGATGCTTTGGACTGACACCCCTCAGGACCGGAAAGGAAGGGGGGCAGAAGCCAGAATAAAGTGGTGGTGGGTGGGGGATGCTGGCAGAGACCAGGTGAAAGTGTGTGGGTGGGGGGGAATGAATAAGGGGATAGGTGGAAGAGGTAAAGGGCTGAAGGATTTAGATTTATAATGTTTACTTTGAAACATACAGTGAAACGGGTCATTTGTGTTAACAAACAACACACTCAGTGATGAGCTGGGGCCAGCCCACACTGAAGAAGGGAGGGGGGAGTAGACCATGGGGGAAAAGGAAGGAAGAGGGGAATCAGAGGGAAGTGATGGGTAGGAGGGAGCCAGAATGGGGAATGGAAAACCAGAGGAGGGAATGAGGAGTAATTACCAGAAGCTGATAGTCATGTCATCAAGCTGGAGGCTATGAGTATGAGGTGCTGATTCTCCAACCTAAGCCTGGCCTTGTCATGGTAGGAGAAGGCAGACATATTGGAGTGGGGATGGGAAGTCAAACTGAAATAAATGCACTGGGGAATCCTGTCTTCTGTGGGTTTCACATTTCTGGGACAACCTCAATGTTGAAGCATGCTGAACTGTGTCCGCAACTTTCTGCAGTTGTGTATGGAGCAATTGCCATAACAAGCCATGATGCATCCAGAAAATATTTTCTGCAGTGTGGTGCATCGACAAAAATGTTCTGTTTCAAGTTAAAGCTATGACATTTGGATAAGGAGCATTTTAGAGAGGCATGGGGCAAATACGGGTAAATTGGATTAATTTGGTGGTACCATGGTCAGCATAGACCAGTTGGGCTGAAGGGCCTGTGCCTGTGCTGCATTACTGAGTCTAAATTCAAGCTGATTGTTGTCAAAGACGCACATACCCAGGGTGTAAATACTATGCATATTAGCTACAGGCAGCAGTACAGTTCAATGCATGATTAGAACACAATAAAATGAACGTAAATTTGGAGAAGGAAGTCGGGGGATCAGAATGGGAGAGCGACGGGAGTCATTTTGAATTTTTCTTCTTCTCATCGGAGTTAAGAGAGGCGGGACTGCGCAGGCAGTGAAGCAGGGAAGATTTAAAAAGGACACAGCCTTATAGAGCAGGCAGAGGAGTGAGCGGGGAGCAGAGTGTAGGCTGAAGGGCTTTGGCTCAACGGGCTCAGGCGGAAACGGGTGAGGCAAGGTAGGGTTAGGTTTCAGTTTTTCCTGTTATTTGAGGAAAGGGAAGTATGAGTGTGAGGGCAGCTTGTTGTTCTCGGAGTCGGATGTGGGAGGTCCTGGAGTCTCCCGGCATCCCAGCCAGCCACATCTGTGCCAGGTGCATTGAGATGAAACTCCGAAGGGACTGTATTAGGGAACTGGAGCTGCAGCTCGATGACCTTCGTCTGGTCAGGGAGAGTGAGGAGGTGGTAGAGAAGAGTTACAGAAAGGTGGTCACACCGGGACCACAGGAGGCAGACAGGTGGGTCACGGTTAGGAGGGGGAAGGGGAAGAGAAAGGTACTAGAGAGTATCCCTTGACAACAAGTACTCCTGTTTGAGTACTGTTGGGGGGTACAGCCTACCTGGAGGAAGCAACAGTGGCCATGCCTCTGGCACAGAGTCCGGCCCTGTAGCTCAGAAGGGTAGAGAAAGGAAGAGGAAGGCAGTAGTAATAGGGGACTCGATAGTCAGGGGGTCAGATAGGCGATTCTGTGGAGGTGATCGGGAGTCCCGGATGCTAGTTTGCCTCCCTGGTGCCAGGGTTCGGGACGTTTCTGATCGCGTCCAAGATATCCTGAAGTGGGAAGGTGAGGAGCCAGAGGTCGTGGTACATATTGGTACCAATGACATAGGTAGGAAAAGGGAAGAGGTCCTGAAAGGAGAATATAGGGAGTTGAGAAGAAGTACTGCAAAGGTAGTAATCTTGGGATTACTGCCTATGCCATGCGACAGTGAGAGTAGGAATGGAATGAGGTGGAGGATAAATGTGCTGCTGAGGGATTGGAGCAGGGGGGCAGGGATTCAAGTTTCTGGATCATTGGGACCTCTTTTGGGACAGGTGTGACCTGTATAAAAAGGATGGGTTGCACTTGAATCCTAGGGGTACCAACATCCTGGTGGGGAGATTTGCGAAGGCTACTGGGGAGACTTTAAACTAGAATGGTTGGGGGGTGGGAATTAAATTGAAGAGACTAGGAGAGAAGAGGTTAGTTCACAAATAGAGAAAGCTAGTAGACAGTGTGTGAGGGAGGATAGGCAGGTGATAGAGAAGGGGAGCGTTCAGACTGAAAATGTAGGGGAGAAAGAAGAAAAAGATAATAAAATTGATCGCACCGTTAGGGATAAACAGAGAGGAAGAGGTGGAGAGTTTCTTAAATGCATTTATTTTAATGCTAGGAGCATTGTAAGAAAGGTGTATGAGCTTAGGGCGTGGATTGATACCTGGAAATATGATGTTGTAGCTATTAGTGAAACATGGTTGCAGGAGGGGTGTGATTGGCAACTAAATATTCCTGGATTTTGTTGCTTCAGGTGTGATAGAATCGGAGGGACAAGAGGAGGAGGTGTTGCATTGCTTGTCAGAGAAAATATTACAGCAGTGCTTTGGCGGGATAGATTAGAGGGCTCATCTAGGGAGATTATTTGGGTGGAATTGAGGAATGGGAAAGGTGTAGTAACACTTATAGGGGTGTATTATAGACCACCTAATGAAGAGCAAAAATTGGAGGAGCAAATTTGTAAGGAGATAGCAGATATTTGTAGTAAGCACAAGGTTGTGATTGTGGGAGATTTTAATTTTCCACACATAGACTGGGAAGCCCATTCTGTAAAAAGGCTGGATGATTTGGAGTTTGTAAAATGTGTGCAGGATAGTTTTTTGCAGCAATACGTAGAGGTACCGACTGGAGAAGGGACAGTGTTGGATCTCCTGTTAGGGAATGAGATAGGTCAGGTGACGGACATATGTGTTGGGGAGGACTTCGGATCCAGTGATCACAATACCACTAGTTAAAATATAATTATTGGGAAGGATAGGACTGGACCCAGGGTTGAGATTTTTGATTGGAGAAAGGCTAACTTTGAGGAGATGCAAAAGGACTTAGAAGGAGTGGATTGGGACAATTTGTTTTATGGGAAGGATGTCATAGAGAATTGGAGGTCATTTAAAGGTGAAATTTTGAGGGTACAGAATCTTTATGTTCCAGTTAGGTTGAAAGGAAAGGTTAAAAGTTTGAGAGAGCCATGGTTTTCAAGGGATACTGGAAACTTGGTTCGGAAAAAGAGGGAGACCTACAATAAATATAGGCAGCATGGAGTAAATGAGGTGCTCGAGGAATATAAAGAATGTAAGAAGAATCTTAAGGAAGAAATTAGAAAAGCTAAAAGAAGATATGAGGTTGCTTTGGCAAGTAAGGTGAAAATAAATCCAAAGGGTTTCTACAGTTACATTAATAGCAAAAGGATAGTGAGGAATAAAATTGGTCCTTTAGAGAATCAGAGTGGACAGCTATGTGCGGAGCCAAAGAGATGGGGGAGATTTTGAACAATTTCTTTTCTTTGGTATTCACTAAGGAAAAGGATATTGAATTGTGTCAGGTAAGGGAAACAAGTAGGGTAGTTATGGAAACTATGATGATTAAAGAGAGGAAGTAATGGCACTTTTAAAGAATATAAAAGTGGATAAATCTCTGGGTCCTGACATGATATTCCCTAGGACCTTGAGGGAAGTTAGTGTAGAAATAGCAGGGGCTCTGACAGAAATATTTCAAATGTCATTGGAGACGAGGATGGTGCTGGAGGATTGGCGTATTGCTCATGTGGTTCCATTGTTTAACAAGTGTTCTAAGAGTAAACCTAGCAATTATAGGCATGTCAGTTTGACGTCAGTGGTGGGTAAATTAATGGAAAGTATTCTTAGAGATGGTATATATAATTATCTGGATAGACAGGGTCTGATTAGGAACAGTCAACATGGATTTGTGCATGGAAGGTCATGTTTGACAAATCTTATTGAATTTTTTGAAGAGGTTACTGAGAAAGTAGACGAGGGTAAAGCAGTGGATGTTGTCTATATGGACTTCAGTAAGGCCTTTGACAAGGTTCAATCATTAGGTTGTAGCGGTGTGCTACAAGCAGCGCTAGAATTACGACACGGAGTCGGTAACTGCAGTCGAAGGAAAAACTTTATTCGAAAACTTCAGCCTCACTTTTAAGCCTCTGTCAACCGGCCCCCCATGGCGAAGAGGCTCCAAAGCTCTGTGCTCACAAACCCCCGTAGGCTATCTAATTGTGAGTCGGTTCGGATACGCTAGGAAATGAGGCGCTACATAACCCCCCCCCAGAACCGGCGATACACCCCCCAATGTCCACAGCCTGGGCCAGAACCTGCTTGGGAGGTCGGCCTCTGCGCCGAGGCGCCGGAAACTCGGCCGGTTGCGCCAGGTCCACATGGGCCGGCTTGAGGCGGTCCACCGTGAAAACCTCCTCCTTCCCCCCAACGTCCAGCACGAACGTGGACCCGTTGTTCCGGAGCACCGTAAACGGCCCCTCGTATGGCCGCTGCAGCGGCGGCCGATGCCCGCCCCTTCGTACAAACACAAACTTACAGTTCCGTAGGTCTTTGGGTACGCAGGTCGGGTGCCGCCCATGCTGTGACGTGGGTATGGGGGCCAGGTTACCGAGCTTCTCGCGAAGTCTGCCCAGGACTGCAGCAGGTTCTTCCTCTTGCCCCCTCGGGGCTGGTAGGAACTCCCCGGGGACGGCCAGGGGCGCGCCGTATACCAACTCGGCCGACGAGGCATGCAGGTCGTCCTTGGGCGCTGTGCGGATGCCGAGTAGGACCCAGGGAAGCTCGTCCGCCCAGTTGGCTCCTCGCAGGCGGGCCATGAGGGCCGACTTCAGGTGACGGTGGAAACGCTCCACTAGCCCGTTCGACTGTGGGTGGTAGGCAGTGGTGTGGTGCAGCTGAGTCCCCAAAAGGCTGGCCATAGCTGACCACAGGCTGGAGGTGAACTGGGCGCCTCTGTCGGAGGTAATGTGGGCTGGTACACCAAAGCGGGATATCCAGGCGGCGAGCAGGGCTCGGGCGCAAGATTCGGAGGTGGTGTCGGTGAGCGGGACCGCCTCTGGCCATCTTGTGAACCGGTCCACGATAGTCAGGAGGTAACGCGCTCCGCGCGACACTGGCAGGGGGGCCCACGATATCCACATGAATGTGGTCGAAACGCCGGTGGGCGGGATGGAACTGCTGCGGTGGGGCTTTGGTGTGCCGCTGAACCTTGGCCGTCTGGCAGTGCATGCACGTTTTGGCCCATTCACTGACCTGTTTGCGGAGACCGTGCCAAACGAACCTGCTGGAAACCATCCGGACAGTTGTCCGGATGGAGGGATGCGCCAAGTTATGAATGGAGTCGAAAACACGGCGCCGCCAGGCTGTCGGGACGATGGGACGGGGCTGGTCGGTGGCGACGTCACAGAGTAAGGTCCTCTCACCCGGGCCCACGGGGAAGTCCTGGAGCTGCAAACCAGAGACTGCAGTCCTGTAACTCGGAATCTCCTCATCTACCTGCTGTGCCCCTGCCAGTGCCTCAAAGTCTACCCCTTGGGAAAGGGCATGAACGGTAGGGCGAGAGAGCGCATCCGCCACGACATTGTCCTTACCCGAGACGTGCCGGACATCCGTTGTGTATTCAGAGATGTAGGACAGGTGGCGTTGCTGGCGGGATGACCAGGGGTCGAATGCTTTCGTAAACGCAAAGGTAAGCGGTTTGTGGTCCGTGAACGCGGTGAAGGGCCGGCCTTCTAGGAAATACCTGAAATGCCGGATTGCCAGGTAGAGCGTCAACAGTTCCCGGTCGAAAGCACTGTATTTGAGCTCGGGTGGCCGCAGGTGTTTGCTGAAAAACGCCAGGGGTTGCCAGCGACCTGCGATGAGCTGCTCCAGCACCCCACCGACTGCCGTGTTTGATGCGTCCACTGTGAGGGCGGTAGGGGTGTCCATTCTGGGATGTACTAGCATTGCGGCGTCAGCCAAAGCTTCCTTCGTTTGAACGAAAGTGGCGGCGGACTCCTCGTCCCAGGTAATGTCCTTGCTCGGACCCGACATCAGGGCGAACAGGGGGCGCATGATCCGGGCAGCTGAAGGGAGGAAGCGGCGGTAGAAATTGACCATACCTACGAATTCCTGAAGGCCTTCGATCGTGGTGGGTCGGGGGAAGTGGCGGACCGCATCTACCTTAGCGGGCAGAGGGGTTGCCCCGTCTTTAGTAATCCTGTGGCCCAGGAAGTCAATGGTATCAAGTCCGAACTGGCATTTGGCAGGGTTGATTGTAAGACCGTACTCACTCAGTCGGGCGCAGAGTTGACGGAGGTGGGACAGATGCTCCTGACGACTGCCGCTGGCTATGAGGATGTCATCCAAATAGATGAACGCGAAGTCCAGGTCCCGTCCCACCGCGCCCATTAACCGCTGGAACGTCTGTGCGGCATTCTTCAGGCCGAACGGCATGCGGAGGAACTCGAAGAGGCCAAACGGGGTGATGAGAGCCGTTTTGGGGACGTCGTCAGGATGCATCGGGATTTGATGGTACCCTCGGACAAGGTCGACCTTGGAGAAGATCCGGGCGCCGTGCAGGTTTGCCGCCAAGTCCTGAATGTGCGGCACAGGGTAGCGGTCCGGTGTGGTAGCCTCGTTCAGCCTGCGGTAATCGCCGCACGGTCTCCAGCCCCCCGTCGCTTTGGGCACCATGTGCAGGGGGGAAGCCCAGGGGCTGTCGGACCGCCGGATGATCCCCAATTCCTCCATTCTCTGGAACTCCTCCTTCGCCAGTCGGAGCTTGTCCGGGGGAAGCCGCCGAGCACGGGCATGGAGGGGTGGTCCCTGTGTCGGGATGTGGTGCTGTACGCCGTGCCTGGGCATGGCTGCTGTGAACTGCGGTGCCAGAACCGATGGGAACTCCGCCAGGACCCTGGTGAAATCGTTGTCGGACAGCGTGATGGAGCCGAGGTGAGGGGCTGGCAACTGGGCCGCGCCCAGGGAGAACGTCTGAAAGGTCTCGGCGTGTACCAGTCTCTTCCTGGGCAGGTCAACCAGCAGGCTGTGAGCTCGCAAAAAATCCGCACCCAGAAGCGGTTGGGCTACGGCGGCCAGTGTGAAGTCCCACGTGAACTGGCTGGGGCCGAACTGTAGCTGCACCTGACGGGTGCCATAGGTCCTTACTGTGCTGCTGTTCACGGCCCGCAGGGGGGGACCCGGTGCCCTACTGCGGGTGTCGTAACTCGTCGGAGGTAAAACGCTGACCTCAGCCCCAGTATCGACCAAAAACCGGCGTCCCGACCTTCTATCCCACACATACAGGAGGCTATCCCGATGGCCAGCCGCCGTAGCCATCAGCGGCGGCTGGCCCTGGCGTTTCCCGGGAACTTGCAGGGCGGGCGGCAACGGCGGGCTTCTGCGCCCCACCGCTGGTGGTAGAAGCACCAGTGGTCATTGGGCCGGGGGTTAGTGGGCTCTGCGGCCGGGCCTGGACTGGTTTGCTGCCGGGAGCGTGGCTGGGAGATCTGTGCGATGGACGCCCCGCTCACCTTTTTGGCGTTCCACAGCAAGTCCGCCCGGGCTGCCACCTTCCGGGGGTCACTGAAATCCGCGTCGGACAGCAGCAGGCGTATGTCCTCGGGCAGCTGCTCCAGGAATGCCTGCTCAAACATGAGGCCTGTGTGTCCCTCGGCCAGAGACAACATCTCATTCATTAAAGCCGATGGAGGTCTGTCGCCCAAGCCATCCAGGTGCAGTAAACGGGCAGCCCGCTCGCGCCGTGAGAGTCCGAAAGTCCTGAGGAGCAGGGCTTTGAATTCCGTGTACTTGCCGTCTGCCGGGGGCGACTGTACGAACTCCGCGACCTGGGCCGCTGTGTCCTGGTCGAGGGAGCTCACCACGTAGTAGTAGCGGGTGTCTTCTGAGGTGATCCGGCGAACGTGGAATTGGGCTTCGGCTTGCTGGAACCATAGGTCCGGGCGCTGTGTCCAGAAACCCGGCAGTTTCAACGAAACCGCATGAACAGAGGCGGCGTCGGTCATTTCTGGTCCAAAAATCGTTTGGACCGTCGGGGTCACCAATTGTAGCGGTGTGCTACAAGCAGCGCTAGAATTACGACACGGAGTCGGTAACTGCAGTCGAAGGAAAAACTTTATTCGAAAACTTCAGCCTCACTTTTAAGCCTCTGTCAACCGGCCCCCCATGGCGAAGAGGCTCCAAAGCTCTGTGCTCGCAAACCCCCGTAGGCTATCTAATTGTGAGTCGGTTCGGATACGCTAGGAAATGAGGCGCTACAAGGTATTAATATTGAAGTAGTAAAATGGATTCAACAGTGGCTGGATGGGAGATGCCAAAGAGTAGTGGTGGATAACTGTTTGTCAGGTTGGAGGCTGGTGACTAGCGGTGTGCCTCAGGGATCTGTACTGAGTTCAATGTTGTTTGTCATATACATTAGTGATCTGGATGATGGGGGGGTAAATTGGATTAGTACGTATGCAGATGATACTAAGATAGGTGGAGTTGTGGATAATGAAGTAGGTTTTCAAAGCTTGCAGAGAGATTTAGGCCAGTTAGAAGAGTGGGCTAAAAGATGGCAGATATAGTTTAATGCTGATAAGTGTGAGGTGCTACATTTTGGTAGGACTAATCAAAATAGGACATACATCGTAAATGGTAGGGCATTGAAGAATGCAGTAGAACAGAGTGATCTAGGAATAATGGTGCATAGTTCCCTGAAGGTGGAATCTCATGTGGATAGGGTGGTGAAGAAAGCTTTTGGTATGCTGGCCTTTATAAATTCAGAGCATTGAATATAGGAGCTGGGATGTAATGTTAAAATTGTACAAGGCATTGGTGAGGCCAAATTTGAAGTATTGTGTACAGTTCTGGTCGCCGAATTATAGGAAAGATGTCAACAAAATAAAGAGAGTGCAGAGGAGATTTACTAGAATGTTACCCAGGTTTCAGCACCTAAGTTACAGAGAAAGGCTGAACAAGATAGGTCTTTACTCTTTGGAGCATAGAAGGTTGAGAGGGGACTTGATAGAGGTATTTAAAATTATGAGGGGGATAGATAGAGTTGACGTGGGTAGGCTTTTTCCATTGAGAGTAGGGGAGATTCAAACAAGAGGACATGAGTTGAGAGTTAAGGGGCAAAAGTTTAGGGGTAACACGTGGGGGAACTTCTTTACTCAGAGAGTGGTAGCTGTGTGGAGTGAGTTTCCAGTAGAAGTGGTAGAGGCAGGTTCAATTTTGTCATTAAAAAAAAAATTGGATAGGTATATGGACAGGAAAGGAATGGAGGGTTATGGGCTGTGTGGGTCAGTGGGACTAGGTGAGAGTAAGCGTTCGGCACGGTCTGGAAGGGCCGAGATGGCCTGTTTCCCTGCTGTAATTGTTATATGGTTATATGGTAAACTTGTGTAAATTATTAATAACTGACATGTGTAAAAGAAACAACAGAATAGCCAACACTAATTGAAGTAGGGAGAGGGGGAGAAAATCCAGGGTAATATTATGATCACGAGGGATTCTGCAGATGCTGGAAATCCAGAGTAACACACACAAAAAGCTGGAGGAACTCAGCAGGCCAGGCAGCATCTATGGGAAGAAAGTACAGTCTATAGTTCAGGCCAAAACCCTTCATCAGGACTGGAAAGGAAGGGGAAGAAGCCAGAATAAGAAGGTGGGGAGAGCAGGGAGGAATCAAACTGGCAGCTGATAAGTAAAGCCAGGTGACTGGGCTGGTTCAGCTCACTGCTCTGTGAGATTCCCTCGACTCTGCACTGAACTGAGGCTGTGGCCTGCAACTAACAGGGTCCTGGATCAGCTGCGGTGATAACTGGGTTCGTGTCTGTGGACTCACCTTCATGAACTTCAGTTCTGAATGCTATTTGAGCAACACACACAAAATGCTGGAGGAACTCAGCAGGCCAGGCAACATCTATGGAAAAAAGTACAGTCAATATTTGGGGCCAAAACCCTTCGGCAGTACTCAACTGAATGTTATTTGCTTAATTTTATATTATTTGCATAATTTGTTTTTTTTTGTGTATGTTGGGTGTCTGATAGTCTTTTTGATAGGTTCTTTTGGGTCTCTTTGTTCTCTGGCTGTCTGTAAGGAGATGAATATCAAGGTTGTATGCAGTAATCAGAATCAGGTTTATTATCACTGACGTGTGTTGTGAAATTTGTTAACTTAGCAGGAGCAGTTCCATGCAATACATAATATAGAGGAAGAAAATAAATAAATAAATTACAGTATGTGTATATTGAATAGATTAAAAATCATGCAAAAAACAAAAATAATATATATTTAAAAGGTGAGGTAGTGATCAAGGGTTCAATGTCCATTTAAGAATTGGATGGCAGAAGGGAAGAAGCTGTTCCTGAATCGCTGAGTGTGTGTCTTCAGGCTCCTGTACCTCCTCCCTGATGGCAGAGGGGAAGAAGCTGTTCCTGAATCGCTGAGTGTGTGCCTTCAGGCTCCTGTACCTCCTCCCTGATGGCAGAGGGGAAGAAGCTGTTCCTGAATCGCTGAGTGTGTGCCTTCAGGCTTCTGTACCTCCTACCTGATGGTAACAGTGAGAAAGTAAATGAACTTTGAACTTTGAAGGTGGGTGGGTAGGGGAGAAGGGATGAATTAAGAAGCTAAGAAGTGATTGGTGGAAAAGCTAAGACTGAAGAAGGAATCTGATAGGAGAGTGGACGCTGGGAGAAAGGGAAGAAGGAGGAGCACCAGACGGAGGTAATTAGCAGGTGAGAAGAGATAAGAGGGGGGGCTAAAGTGAGGAACAGATGAAGAGAGGGGGGGATAATTCTGGGAAGTTAAATAAATTGATGTTCATGCCATCAGGTTGGAGGCTGCCCACTCAGAATACGAGGTGTTGTTCCTCCCACCTGAGAGGGGCCTCATGGTGGCAGTGGACCAACATGTCGGAATGGGAATGGGGACTAGAATAAAAATAGTTGGTCACCAGGGAGATCTTGTCTTCAATGACTTGCCAAATCACCGTGAACATCTAAGAAAGTAGAGCCACTGTCAAGCCTTCTTCATGGATGCACCTATCTGCTGAGTCCAAGGCAGATCCTCTCCAATGTTGACTCCCAGGAACTTGATGCCACTCACCCTTTCCACCACTGACCCACAGATGCTGCTCAATCCCCTGAGTTCCTCTGGCATATTGTTCATTGAAAATGGGTGACCAGCCCTCTGATCACCCCTTCCCGTAAAAAAACTGAGTCAGTGAGAAGGAAGGAAAATGCAATGTTAGCATTCATTTCAAAAATATAATGCCGAGGTTTTATCAGACATTGGTCAGACCTGACGTGGAGTATTCTGAGCATATTTCATTTAGCGGTACAGAGTGGCGTAGACTCTCCTGGCCCTTCTGAGCCGTGCCGTGCAAACCCCCACATACCCGTCTAACCCTAACCTAACAATACGGAATTAACCTGCCCAGTACATCTGTGGACTGTGGGAGGAAATTGGAGCACTGAGGGGATAACCCACGCATTCCGCAGGATGGACGTACGGACTCCTCACCAAACAGCGTCGGAGTTGAGCTCTGAGTCACGATAACGGCTTACGGCACCTCCCCCACTCACCTAAGAACAGATGTGGTGCCATTAGAGAGGGTCCACGAGTATGATTCTGGGAATGAAAGGGTTAATGTACGAAGCATGCTTGATGGCTCTGGAACTGTTCTCATTGAACCCTACTGAATATTGAAAGGCCCAAATAGAGCGGATGTGGAGAGAATACTCCACAGCAATAGTGGGGGTTCTCGGACCGGGGACAGGGTCTCTCGACAGAGGGATGTCTATTGAGAACAGAGATGAGCAGGAATTCCTTCAGCCAGAGGGTGGTGAATTTGTGGAATTCATTGCCACAGATGGCTGTGGAGGCCAAGTGATTGGCTATATTTAGTGCAAAGATTGACAGGTTCGTGGTTAGGGCATCAAAGGTTGCATGGAGAAGGCAGGAAAATGAATTTGAGAGGGATAATAAATCAGCCATGATGGATTGGGCCAAATGGCCTCATTCTGCTCTTATATTTATGGTTTTATGGTCCTAGGGCAGTGTGGAAGAGGGAGCAACAGAATCAAACCAGATCTTAATCTCCAAATTCTGGAGTTTAGAGGTCAATGCTCCAAGTGAGTGAATCTGGAGATTAACACCCCGTGGACAGCGAGTCTAGAAATCAAAGACAAGAGGTCAAAGCCCCGAGATCAGGAAATCTGGAGAATGAAGCCCTGAGATCGGCAAATCTGGAGGTCAAAATCCCAAGACCAGCAAGTACAGAGGTCAAAGTTCTGAGATTGTCAGGTCCAGAGGTCAAAGTCCCAACATTTGCAAATCTGGGGCCATGGTCTGAGGTCGAAGGCCTAGACCTGACTTGCCTTGGGATTATTGGCCCAATTGTGTGTGTGGGTGTGGGTTGTCCATTTTTGCTTGTTGTTTGTGGCTGTGTGTTGTTCTGCTAAACTTGACAGGCACATTGTGTTGGCACTGGAATGAGTGGTGGCACCTGTAGGCTGCCCTAGTATTGTGTTGCCACAGATTGTGTTGGTTGTCAACAAAAATGACACACTTACTGTACACCACTGTGCTAAAGCCTTAGGCACATTACCATGTCTATAAAAAAGTATTCATACCCCTTAGAAGTTTCCATATTTTATTGTTTTACAACATTCAATCACAGTGGTTTTAATTTGTCTTTCCCGAGAGTGATCAACAGGAAAAGACTCTGTTGTGTCAAAGTGAAAACAGATCTCTACAAAGTCATCTAAATTAATTACAAATACAAAACACAAAATAATTGACTGCATAAGTATTCACCCCTCCTTAATAAGACACACCAAATCATCACTGGTTCAGCCAATTAGAAGTCACATAATTAGTTAAATGGAGATCTGTTTTTGAAAAGCACAAGTCAGGAGATGGATACAAGAAAATTTCCAAGTCACTGAATATCCCTTGGAGCACAGTTTAGTCAATCATCAAGAAATGGAAAGAATGTGGCTCAGCTGTAAATCTGCCGAGAGCAGGCCGTCCTCAAAAACTGAGTGACCGTGCAAGAAGGGAACTAAACTAGTGAAGGAGGCCACCAGGAGAGCTCTGACAACCCTGGAGGGGTTTCAAGCTTCAATGGCTGAGATGGGAGAGACTACACATCCAAAACTGTGGTCTGGGTGCTTCACCAGTCACAGCTTTATGAGAGAGTGGCAAAGAGAAACCTCACATGAAATCTTGGCTAGAGCTTGCCAGAAGGCATGTGGGAGACTCAGCTGGAAGAAGGTTCTATGGTCTGATAAAACCAAATTTGAGCTTTTTGGCCATCAGACTAAACACTATGTTTGGCACAAACCAAACACCACGCATCATTGTAAACACACCATCCCTACCACGAAGCATGTCGGTGTGTTGGTGGCTGCATCATGCTGTGGGGATGCTTCACTGCAGCAGGGCCTGGAAGGCTTGTGAAGGTAGAGGGTAAAATGAATGCAGCAAAATGCAGGGAAATCCTGGAGGAAAACCTGATGCAGTCTGCAAGAGAACTGTGACTTGGGAGATTTGTTTCTCAGCAAGACAATGACCCCAAGTGTACAACCAAAGCTGCACAGGAATGGCTCAAAAACAACAAAGTTAATGTCCTGGAGAGGCCAAGTCAGAGTCCAGACCTCAACCCAATTGAAGATTTGTGGCTGGACTTGAAAAGGACTGTTCACTCATAATCCCCATGCAATCTGACAGAACTTGTGCAGTTTTGTAAAGAAGAATGAGGAAAAATTGCAATGACCGGATGTGCAGAGCTGAAGGAGACCTATCCACACAGACTCAAGGCTGTAATTACTGCCAACGGTGCATCTACCAAATATTGACTTGAAGGGGGTGAATACTTATGCAATCAGTTATTTTGTGTTGTGTAATGTGTGGCTGAGACACTGGTGTAGGGGGCAGGGCTTCAGATTCCTGGATCACTGGGTCCTCTTCTGGGAGAGGTACGACCTGAAAAAAAAAAGATTAGGTTGAACCTGAACCCAGAGGGGTCCAATATCCTAGCAGGCAGTTGTCAGGGAGGGTTTAAACTGAGGGGATGAGAGGCCAAGGAGATGGGAACCAGAGTGATAGGGCTGAGGAAGGGGAAAACAGAAATGAATCAAAGATAGCATGCAACAGAGATGACAGGCAGGAGATAAGGCATAATCACAGACAGCGGGATGAGTTTCAGGGCAATAGAGGCATGGTGCAGTTAAAACAGAAAGCAGCAAATACTGGACTGAAAGTGTTATATTTGAATGCACGCAGCATAAGAAATAGAATGGATGATCTTAAAACTCAGCTACAGATTGGCAAATATGACATTGTGGCCATCTCTGAAACTTGGCTAAAGGATGGCTGCCTTTGGGAGCTGAATGTCCAAGGATATCCGGTGTATCGGAAAGATAGGTTAGTAGGCAGAGGGATTGGTGTGGCCCTGTGTATAAGAAATAATATTAAATCGTAAAATCATTACAAATTACAGCAGGAGATAGAAAAGGCATGTCAAAAGGGCAACATCATGATAATCGTTGGGGTTTTTAACAAGAAAGTGGATTGGGAAAACCAGGCCAGTACTGGACCTCAAGAGAGAGAATTTGTAGAATGTCGAAGGGATGGCTTTTTAGAACAGCTTGTTGTTGAGCCCACTAGGGGATCGGCTGTGCTGGACTGGGCATTGTGCAATGATCCAGAGGTGATAAGAGAGCTTAAGGTTAAGGAGCCCTCAGGGAACAGTGATCACAATATGATCAAGTTCACTTTGAAATTTGAGAAGGAGAAACTAAATTCCAGCGTGTCAGTATTTCAGTGGAATAAAGGAAATTACAATGGCATGAGAGGGGAAATGGCCAAAGTTGACTGGAAAGGGACACAAGCAGGAAGGACAGCACAGCAGCAATGGCTGGAGTTTCTGTGAAAAATGAGGGAAGTGTAAGACAGATATATTCAAAGTAAAAAGAAATTTTCAAATGGAAGAAAGACAAGTGAAGTCAGAGCCAAAGTAAAAGCAAAAGAGAGGGCATACAAGGAAGCCAGAGCTAGTGGGAAGATAGAGGATTGGGGAGCTTTTAAAAACTTGCAGAAGGAAACTAAGAAGGTCATTAGGAAGGAAAAAATGAATTATGAAAGGAAGCTGCCAACTAATATCAAAGAAGATACTAAAAGTTTTTTAAGTATATAAAAGGTAAAAGAGAGTCGAGGGTAGATATAGAACTAATAGAAAATTATGCTGGAGATATTGTAATGAGAGACGCAGAGATGGCAGAGGAACTGAATGTGTATTTTGCATCAGTCTTCACAGTGGAAGACATCTGCAATATTCCAGACATTCAAGAGTGTCAGGGAAGTAAAGTATGTGCTGTGAAAATTACAACTGAGAAGGTGTTCAGGAAGCTTAATGGTCTGAGGGTGGATAAATCTCCTGGACCTGATGGAATGCACCTTTGGGTTCTGAAGGAAGTAGCTGGAGAGATTGTGGAGGCATTAACAGTGATTTTTCAAGAATCGATAGATTCTGGCATTGTACCGGATGACTGGAAAATTGCAAATGTTACTCTGCTATTTAAGAAGGGTGGGAGGCAGCAGAAAGGAAACTATAGACCTGTTAGTCTGACATCAGTGGTTGGGAAGTTGTTGGAATCGATTGTTAGGGATGATATTACAGAGTACCTGGAGGCACATGACAAGATAGGCCAAAGCCAGCCTGGTTTCCTGAAAGGAAAATCCTGCCTGACAAAACTACTGCAATTCTTTGAGGAAATTACAGGGTAGACAAAGGAGATGCAGTAGATTTGGTGTACTTTGATTTTCAGAAGGCCTTTGACAAGATGCTGCACATGAGGCTGCTTAGCAAGATAAGAGCCCATGGAATTACAGGGAAGTTACTAACATGGGTGTAGCATTGGCTGATCAGTAGAAAACAGAGAGTGGGAATAAAGGAGTCCTATTCTGGCTGCCAGTTACCAGTGGAGTTCCACAGGGGTCAGTATCGGGACCGCTGCTTTTTATGATGAATGTAAGTAATGTGAACCATTGGATTAATGAATTTGTGGCTAAATTTGCCAATGATACAAAGATAGGTGGAGGAGCAGGTAGTGTTGAGGAAACAGAGAGCCTGCAGAGAGACTTACATAGTTTAGGGGAATGGGCAAAGAAGTGGCAAATGAAATACAATGTTGGAAAGTGTATGGTCATGCACTTTGGTAGAAGAAATAAATGGGCAGACTATTATTTAGATGGGGAGAGAATTCAAAATGCAGAGATGCAAAGGGACTTGGGAGTCCTTGTGCAGGATACCCTAAAGGTTAACCTCCAGGCTGAGTCAGTTGTGAAAAAGCCAAATGCAATGTTGGCATTCATTTCTAGAGGTCTAGAATATAAGAGCAGGGATGTGATGTTGAGGCTCTATAAGAGGCTCATGAGACCACACTTGGAGTATTGTGTGCAGTTTTGTGCTCCTTATTTTAGAAAGGATATACTAACATTGGAGAGGGTTCAGAGAAGATTCACCAGAATGATTCCAGGAATGAAAGGGTTTCTGTATGAGGAATGTCTGGCAGCTCTTGGGTTGTATTCCCTGGAGTTCAGGAGAATGAGGGGGGATCTCATAGAAACACTCTGAATGTTAAAAGGTCTGAATAGAATAGATATGGCAAAGTTAGTTCCCATGGTAGGGGAGTCTAGGACAAGAGGGCACGACTTCAAGATTGAAGGATGTCCATTTAGAACAGAGATGTAGAGAAATTAATTTTGTCAGAGGGTGGTAAATCTGTAGAATTTGTTGCCACGAGTGGCTGTGGAGGGCAAGTCATTGGGTGTACTTAAGGCAGAGATAGATAGGTTCTTGATTAGCCAAGGCATCAGAGGATGTGGGGAGAAGGCAGGGGAGTGGGGATGACTGGGAGAATTGGATCCACCCACGTTTGAATGGTGGAGCAGACTCGATGAGCTGAATGGACTACTTCTGCTCCTATATCCTATGGTGTTTTATATTTGTAATTCATTTAGATCATTTTGTAGAGGTCTGCTTTCATTTTGGCTTGGAAGTGTCAAGATCAATGTCAAAAAAGCCAGATTAAATCCACTGTGATTCATTGTTGTGTAAACTTCTGGGGGGGTGGGGGGGGGATGGTGAATACTTTTTATAGCCACTATATACACTATATATATATATATAGCTTAGAGTGCCTAAGGCATAGGAGAGTGATGATAAACCCCATTCTCATATGGGTCTCTACTGACCGAGAGTGGGAAGGGGGCAGTTATCATGCTTAGAAAAAGCAGAAGGGAGAGGGGAGCACCAGAGAGATGTTCTGTAATGATCAATAAGCCAATTGTTTGGAATCAACTGACTTTGCCTGGTGTCTCATGACAGAGTGTGTCTTCACCCGCACCAACTGCCCCCCCGCCACTCCTGGCACCCTTCCCGCAGTGATCCACCCTCATCACTCCCAGCATCTTATTCTGCCACCAGGTTTACAAACTCGCTCTCCACTCCACGTTGACAAATGCAGTGTTGTGCAGCAGTCTCGGGCAAACCAGCTATATATACGTGCCTAAGACTATGTATTTCCATGTACACGTGATTAATAAACAAATCTAATCTAGTCTGAGTCCCTTGATGTTTGACAAACTGGTGAGTTACAGTGTTGAGTTTATTGTCATTTGCACAAGTCCACGTATGCACAGGTGCAATGAAAATCTTACTTACAGAACCGTTGCAGGAATATTTAAGATTCAAAATTCAACACTGTTTAATGTCATTTCCAGTATACAAGTGTAAAGGAGGACAAAATAATTGTTACTCTGGATCCAAGGCTGTACAAAAAACACAATATGATAAAGGACACAATATTAAAGAAAACACAATATATTTAAATATATAAGATAGCTTATGTACATAGATTGATTATATGTCCATAAAGAGATAGTGGGCTGTACATAAGGTGACTCTGACAGGAAATATTAAAGTAGTGGTGAAGTTATTGGGTGGAGGTGTTGACCACCCTCACTGCTTGGGGAAGGTAACTGTTTTTGAGTCTGGTGGTCCTGACGTGGTGCTATGTAGCTCCTCCCTGATGGGAGTGGGACCAACAATCCATGAGCAGGGTGGGTGGGATCCTTCCTGATGTCACGTAGCAGATAAGCAACTTTCTCAAGAAATACACGAAGTCTGCATAATTCTTACAGGAAAGAACATAATTAGAACAAAAAGTAAGGTCCATTTTAGTGCAAAATGGTCATAGTTTTGCTAAACAGAGGTGATTGGTTGGTTTGGACATTCCTGAAACTGAAGGTGCGGGGCTTCAGGTTCCCGTACCTCCTGCCCAATGGTAGCTGTGAGAAAATGATCTAAAACAAAACAAAGAATTCAAAGTCCATTTCAGTGCAAAGTACTCAAAATGGTTATAATGTCACCAAACTGTTAATGATCAGGCCTCAAGAGATTCTGCAGGTGCTGGAAATCCAGAGTAATACACACAAAATGCTGGAGAAACGCAGCAGGTCAGGCAGCGTCTATGAAGGGGAATAAACAGTTGATATTTCAGACCGTGACCCTTCATCAGGATGCTGGTGATCAGGGTTGACCTGGTTGGTTGAAGTAAAGTAGCTGTTCCTGAACCTGACGGTGTGGGACTTCAGCTTTCAATACCTCCTATTGGGTTTGAACGAGTTGTATAATTATAATTATACAATGTCCTGTGTATGTTACTCAAAATGGCTTCTTTGGTTTGTTATGAGTAGGAATGCTTCTTTGTCGGATAAGTGTTTCTCTCACCGTTGTTTCGCTTTAGAACGGCTGATATGGTAATTGTATTCATTTGTTAATCAATGGGGAATGTTATTGTGTCTTGTGAGGCTGGGAACTTGGGGGAGGGGTTTTTGCAGGTTTTTGGTGTGGGGGAGTCGGGAGAAAGACGCCGAGGAAGATGGACGTGCACTCGGAAGACCACCGGGGAGTCCGGGGTGGAAGACGTGGAAGTCGGAGGCAAGCGACGAAGGGTCGAATGGTTCGATGGTTGAGCTCCAACGAGTGCACTAAACAGACTGAACTTTGATAAGTTGGCGCCTTTTGTTTTTTTCCTTATATATATATATTGTATTGCCTAATACTCTTTTAATTTTAGTAAACTCTTTAAAGTGTATTTCATAACGGTATTTGTTGTGGGTTTGATACTGTTGGCGGGCGCGAGGCATAAACTCGATTCTCACAGCACCTGCGCATATGGGAGGTGGGTTGGTGAGTGGCTGGATCTCCGTTTCCCCTAGACAGATACCAGCCTTTTGGGTAAGTGTTATATAATGTTAATTATTCTGCCTATAATCAGAATCAGAATTTCAGCCATATATCACTGGCATTTGTTGTTTTGTGGCAACAGTACACTGCAAACATAATAATAAAACAATCAAGTCCAATAAGATATATATATCATAATGTGTAATTTGTTATTGAGTGTGTGTGTGTATATATAGTTCCTTAAGGTTGTTACAGCCGGGGCTGGTAATGGGTAATGGGGACAAGCTCCCACTACCTATTGAATGCTCCCAATGCTGACAACCAAGTCCATCTCCTGGCCTTCACGTGTGGCTTAGCTACTAGACCCAGCGGAACCTTTTCTACCGACAGGAAACGGGGCAAAGGCAGGTTATCGGCACCTTAGGGCAGATAGGGTCTGTCAGCTGAGTGTGAGCAGCTCATCTAGAAGATGGAAAACTCTGAGCACAAACCCCTGCTGCCTTGCAGCTGAACCCACTTATGGAGAAGACTTTAGGTGTAAATGTCAAGGGAAAAATCCGGAACTGGAGTCCCTAAGGCAGTCCAACATTGAGTGCAACGCTGACTGGCATCCTCTGCGATGTTGCTAGTACCAAACTGTATCGGTCTCTGCCGTTCCTTTGGATTCATCAGATGCGTGGAGAGGGGGAGCCTGCTGCCTGGGTAACAGCTCGTTCTCCATGTCGTACTGCCCTGGCTTCCATATCTAGACAGCCAAGATGCAACAGCCATGGTCAACCCTGCCCGATGGAAGCCTCAAGGAAATTCACTTCGCAGTGGGAAAGGAGCACAGTGAGGCAGTGTTCATGGGCTCATTGTCCATTTCGAAACCTGCTCCTGGAGGGGAAGAAGCTGTTTCTCAATCACTGAGTGTATGTGTCTTCAGGCTCCTGTGTCTCCTCCCTGATGGCAGAATGAGAAGAGGGCATGTCCTGGGTGGTGAGGGTCCTTAATGACGGACACCACCTTCTTCAGGCATTGCCTTTAGAAGATGTCCTGGATGCTGGGGAGGCGAGTGCCCACGGTGGGGCTGCCTGAGTTTATAACTTCCTGCAGCTTTTTCTGATCCTGTGCAGTTCGTATTAGTGAGTGCAGTCTGCTAGGTGATATGTGTGTCCATCTGGCCAATAACCCCACACCTGGAGCCCTGGTGAGAGTGATGGTGATGTTTAAGTGAACTCCATCTAATTTTATTTGCATGACGAGGCGTTGCTGTAGATTTACGAGGACAGGTTCGGGGCACGGGTGGCAGATTTTAATCTACACCAGATACTACAGGCACACAGTATAATAGAAGCAGCTGCTCCGTGCTGTACGGAAAATACAATAAAGATGTCATTTAATGATTCCATCAAGTTAATTGGACACAGCCAGAAAGACTTCCAATGTTCCATTGAGTTTCAGCCCCAGGTCCGGTCCAAGTAGAGTCAGATAAACACATCTCAAAGATATTTTTCATGCCTGTTTTAATAAAGCACTAGCAGACCATTGGATAATTATGGTGTATTCAGGCGTAATACAGGGCATCACTCAGCAGTTATGAGCCAACAGGACCATTGACAATAATGTAGAGTAATGAATGGCTCGGAGGGAGCTGCATCGTAATTGAGAAGATCAGGCGAGCGAAACACGGGGCAGTTATGAGGTATCTGACGTGGATATTGTGTTAATGTTGAGATCACCTGCAGGGCACATGGTGATAGGAGAAATGGACAGGAGAGCTTGGGAGATAATTCTCACTCTCCATCTCTATAGGTGTATGGCTCTCTCGCTCTCTCTCACTCTCCGTCTCTTTCTGTGCCTGCCTCTCACTCTCTCTTTGCTTGTTTCTTCCCCCCCCCCACCAACATCTCCCTCTCTTTCTTGCTGCCTCTCCCCTTCTCTTTCTCCCCTCTCTCTCTCTTACTCACTCTCCTGCCCCTCTTCTCTTTCCCTCTACAATCTTTACTGTGTTTCTGTCTGTCTCGCTGCCACTCCTGTCTACCCTCCTCTCATTCCTTCCCTTTACAGCCTACACTCTCTCACTGTCCCTCTCCCTCTCTCTCTCTCTCTCTCTCTCTCCCCTCTCTCTCTCTCTCTCTCTCTCTCTCTCTCAATCTACCTCATTACTGAAATCTTTGCCCTGCTGCTCTTTAATTTTCTGTTTAGAAGAGTGTTGAATGAGGGTGTGGTAGACTAAGGGGGAAAACTATAAGATGAAGAAAACAGTAATTTCTGGAAAACTGGAATAAAAGCACTCGAAATTCTCAAGGTGCATTTATTAGCAAAGTATGTATATTAGCAATGTATAACTTTGAGCTTTGTCTCCTTACTGGCAGCCACCACACAAAGAAGCCATTAATACAAAGAGGACCATCAAACACTCAGCGTGCAGAGAAAAAAACTAATTGTGCAAACAATGAAAGTAAGCAAATAACATTCTGAACTGAAATTCACGGATGTGGGTCCACAGCCAGTCACAGGCGATCCAGGAGCCCGTTAGTTGCAGGCTACAATTTAAGATGTGTAAGACAGCACTGGGGAAGCACAGCAACAAATACTCAGCAGGTCGTACAGCATCTGTGGAGGGGAAATCAGAGCAAAAATCCCATGTCAATGACCCAGTAGGTTGTGCTGCAGGGTCTGAATTTGCATCCCCCCCATGGGGAGGGACCATGTCACGAGAACTGAATGTGATGCACTAAGACAGAGGGAGAGCTAGCAGAATAATGCTCTCATCATCTTCCAAAAACACGAGGTGCTGGAAATCCAAACAAACATGTACAGGAGCAAGATATGCCAACTAGTGGAGTAGTGCCGCAACAACAATGTGGCACTCAACGTCAGTAAGAGAAAGAGCTGATTGTGGACCTCAGGAAGGGTGAGATGAAGGAACACATACCAATCCTCATAGAGGGATCAGAAGTGGAGAGAGTGAGCAGCTTCAAGTTCCTCAGTGTCAAGATCTCTGAGGACCTAACCTGGTCCCAACATATCGATGTAGTTATAAAGAAGGCAAGACAGTGACTATACTTCATTAGGAGTTTGAAGGGAATTGGTATGTCAACAAAAACGTCTATCAATGTACCATGGAGAGCATTTTGAAAGGCTGCATCACTGTCTGAAATGGGTGTGGGGGGCGGGGGATGCAACTACTGCACAGGACCGAAAGAAGCTGCAGAGGGTTGTAAATTTAGTCAGCTCCATCTTGGGCACTAGCCTACAAGGTACCCAGGACATCTTCAGGGAGCGGTGTCTTAGAAAGGCAGTGTCCATTATTAAGGACCTCCAGCACCCAGGGCATGCCCTTTTCTCACTGTTACCATCAGGTAGGAGGTACAGAAGCCTGAAGGCACACACTCAGTGATTCAGGAACAGCTTCTTCCCCTCTGCCATCCGATTCCTAAATGGACATTGAACCTGTGAACACTATCTCACTTTTTTAATGTATATTATTTCTGTTTTTGCAAGATTTTTAATCTTTTCAATATACCTATACTGTAATTGATTTACTTTTTTTTCTCTTCTTCTAGATTATGTTTTGCATTGAACTGCTGCTGCTAAGTTAACAAATTTCACGTCACATTCTGGTAATAATAAACCTGATTCTGATTCTGGTTATAAGGTCAGCACTACAGCATAGTTTAGGACCAAAATGCCTAAATGGTGCTGTACTGTTCTATGTTCCTTCTAAGGTCGAGAAAGTGGAACTGCCCCACTAAACAGCTTTTCCACTTCAGAAACTCTTCCACTGTGTGCGATGAAAAACCACCAGTAGTACTGGTAGTGTTTCAATTTGTCTGAATTCTATTTAAATACATAATTTGTTACTCAGTTAAATGGTAGTTGTTTTTTTTACACCTTTGGGATATCTGCTTAACTGGGCCAAACTGTACTGGCTCTGGTGTGTCCCAATTAGCCAGAATCTATATTTCTTACTGTAATTTATAGTTTTTTATTATGCATTGCAATGCACTGCTGCTGCAAAGCAAATTTCATGACATATGCCAGTGATATTAAACCTGATCACAAACAGGAGAAAATCTGCAGATGCTGGAAATCCAAGCAATGCACACATAATGCTGGAGGAACTCAGCAGGCCAGGGAGCATCTAAGAAAAGAGCACAGTTGAAGTTTTGGGCCGTTTCCTTGGGCATTAGACCTGATTCCAATTCTGAATTCTATTGACCTCTCTCTTGAATATTCTCGACACCTGAGCCTGCAATCACCAAGGCAGAGAATTACAAAGTCTAACTAGCATCTGGATGAAGAAATCTCTCGTCTTCTCTGTTGTTAGCCACTGTTGTTGGCAGAATCTCAGATGGTGACAAGAAGGCATACAGGGGCAAGGTAGATTCACTGGCTGAGCGATGTCACAACAACCTTAAACTCAACATCAACAAAACCAGGACTGATTGTAGAGATCAGGAGGAAGAAGTTGGGAGAACACATGCCAGTCTTCATTGAGGGGTCAGCGATGAAAAGGTGAGCAGCTTCATGTTCCCTGGCATCAGCAACTTGGATGATTTATCGTTGGCCCAACACATTGATGCAGTCATGAAGAAGGCACACCCATGACTCCAGAATCAGGTTTAATATCACTGGCATGTGTCGTAACATTGGTTGTTTTGCAGCAACGGTACATTGCAATAGATAATAAAAGAAAAAACCATGACATGAAATATCTTTATTGACGTTGCATAGTACGATTTGTCACGCACCAATACAGCGAAAATGAGTTTGCAACTCTCGTACTCAATGCTATAAAACAACAATAAAATAAGCAATAAATAAAATCCAGTAACCAGCCAGCAATGTCCAGCAGTACTAAAGCACAACGCAGATGCTTGACAGCCATAAAACCAGTATTAAAAGTAACAATATACCAATTTATGGATGACGCTAGATCGATTGGTTCATGATGGTGCTGACCAAGTTTACAACCCTCTGTAGCTTACTTTGATCCTGTGCAGTAGCTTCCCCCCCACCCCCCATGCCAGATGATGACTCCATTAGGAACTTGAGGAGATTCGGTTTGTCACCGAAGACTCTTGCAGATTTCTGAACCTGTATGGTGGAGAGCTTTTGGACTGGTCACATCACCACAGGAAATCTCTAATGTGCAGGATTTCAACAGACTGCAGAGGGTTGTCGACTCAATCAGGAGCACAGCCCTCCCCACCGTTAAGGACATCTTCAAGAGGCATGTCTCAAGAAGGCAGCATCCACCATTAAGGACCCTCACCATTTAGGAGATGCCTCCTTCCTATCACTACCATCAGGAGGAGGTACAGGAGTCTGAGGGCCCATGCTTAATGATGTAGGTGCTGCTTCTTCTCCACCAACAGATTTCTGTGTTGTCCACGCTACCTCATTATTCATTTTTTGTGCACTATGTGTTTATTTTGTCATTTACACTGTAAATGTGTTTGCACTGTACTGCAGCCACAAAACTAATTCCATGTCAGGTAAATCAGTAATAATGGACAGTCCCAAGCCCGGCTGCTAACAAAGAGGGGTTGAGTATGGGGCTAGTAACCCCATCTCATAAAAGCCCAGAGCTACAGAAACACCAACGATCTCATCCCGGGACAGAAGGGATCCCTAATGGGCTACACCTGGGGGCAACTAGAAAGACTGTCTCAGGGCCTTTGCCCCGGAAGGGGGAGTCAATGATAATGAGCCCAAGAGATTCTGCAGATGCTGGAAATCTTGAACAACACACATAAAATGCTGGAGGAACTCGGCATCAGACAGTATCTATGGAGGGAAATGAACAGTTGATGTTTGGGCTGAGACCATTCATCAGGATTGGCTGAGCTCACCCTGATGAAGTGCCCTGACCTGAAACTTTGACAGCTATTTTCCCTCTGTAGATGTTGCATGTTGTGAGTTCCTCCAGCATCTTTGTGTGTGATGCTCCAGATTTCCAGCATCTTTCTTGTGTTTCTATGAAAGCCAAGGGAGCTGTTTGTCAAGGGGACAGAATGGCTTTTCTGTGGCCACGTCTGAGACTCCAGGATGGGGTGCTTTCTCCTTCATACCAGGGTCATGGACATCCTGAAAGGGGAAGGTGAGCAGCCCGAGGTTGTGGTCCATAGGCAGGAAGAGGGATAAGTCCTGTATGGAGAACTCAGAAAGTTAGGCAGAAAGTTAAAAAGTAGGAACTCAAGGGTTGTAACAGAAAGTGATTCTGTTATTCCAGCAACTTCCAATCACTCTTTTTCCCAACCTCTGTTCCCCCATTTGGGTGGCACGGTGGTGTAGTAGTTAGCACAACGCATCACAGAACCAGCAACACAGGTTCAATTCACTCTGCTGTCTGTAAGGAATTTGTGCGTTCTCACCGTGACCACATGGGTTTCCCACCGTCCAAAAACGTACCAACTGGTAGGTTAATTGGCATTGTAAATTGTCCTATGGTTATGCAAGGGTTAAATCTGAAGTTGCTGGGCAGCACAGCTCAGAGGGCAGGAAAGGCCTTTCCTGCCCTTCATCTCAATAAATACATAAATTCCCTCCCAGTCCCTAATCTCTCCTTTCCTCCTGACCCCAGACCCTTCCATTCCACTATCCCATTTCAGTCCTGAGTCTGTGGCCTTCTTGTAAATAGATACCTCACACTAACTGTAATTCTAGGGAGTGATGGGACCGATAAGCATAAAGAATTAGATGTTACAGTACTCAGCCAATAGGATGTACTGTGTAACCATCTGCGGGGAAGCTGTGTATTTTTGAACCTCCACCAGATGGCAGTGTGCAGGATTTCGCTTTTTGTTTTATTCACTATAGTTTGGTGTTTTGGACATAAACATTGAACACTACAGCACGGCACAGGCCTTTTGGCCCACAATGTTGTGCCCAACTTGTAACCTACTCTACGATAAATCCTTCCTTCCTACATAACCCTCCTTTTATCTCTCATTCATGTGCCTACCTAAAAGTCTCTTCAATGTCCGTAATGTATCTGGTTCTACCAACACCCTGGTAGCACGTCCCACGCACCCACCTCTCTCTGTGTAAAAAACTTCACTCTGACATTCCCCTATACTTTAAACTTGTACCCCTTGTTTTAGCTGTTTCCATGCTGGGAAAAAGTCCTGTCTGCCCTCTCAATCTATGCCTCACATCATCTTGTACACTCTTATCAAGTCACCTCTCATCCTCCTTCACTCCAAAGAAAAAAGCCCGAGCTCACTCAAGCTGTCCTCGTAAGAAATGCTCTCGAATCCAGGCAGCATCCCAGTAAATCTACTCTGCACCCTCTCTAAGGCTTCCACATCCTTCCCTATAAGAAACACCCAGTATTGAATTCAAATTTCCAAGTTCGGTCTGACTAGATGGGTTTGATGACACAAATAAGTACTAGGTTAAAATTATTCTGATTTTCTATTGTTTTGCGGTAACAAGCAAAAAATCATTCTATCATTTTTTCCATCCTCTGGTAACTAACTTTTCTATAAGTTATACGTGCACACACCACATATAATGGAATTACTTAATTTTTATCAGTTACCCTGTTTTTTCCATAAGGTTGTTATAGCAGGGGTGAGGTGGTGGGATGAGCACCCAATGGTGTGCGTCTCAAATAGTCTCTGACAACCAAGTCCAGCTCCTGGCCTTCACCCGTGGCTTGGCTACTAAACCCTGTGGAACCGTTTCTACTGACAGTTAAGGGGCAAAGGCGGGTTACCGGTGCCTTAAAACCAGTCGCTTTGGACAGATGGGGCTCATCAGCCGTGGTTGGCAGCTCATCTAGGAGAAGGAAAACTCTGATCTCAAACCTCCGCTGCCTGTGGGGGGAAAGGCTTCGGGAGTAAACCCCGAGGGAAAATCTGGAGCTGGCAATCTTACACTGAGTTCAATGCTGACTGACAACTCCTGTGATGCTGCTGGTGCTAAACTATATTAATCTCTGCTGTTCCTTTGAATTCATCAGCTGCATGGAGAGGCGGAGCCTGCTGATTGGTCAACGGCTTGCTCTCCGTATCGTACTGGCCTGGGCCCAGGCTTGCGTATCACATAGACAGCTAGGACGCAACATTCATGGTCAATACCGACCAATGGGGCGCCTCACAGTCACCGATGTACACCAAAAAGCTTTTGCAAGTGTTGCTTTCCCCGTGTACCAATGCAATGTCCCTTCCCGATCCTAGAACATAGAACATCACAGCACAGTACAGGCCCTTCGGCCAACATTTTAACCTACTCTAAGATCAATCTAACATTTCTCTCCCATTTTCCTATCATTTATGTGTGCTTAACTGAGAGTCTCTCAAATGTCCCTGCCTCTATCTGCCTCTACCGCCACCCCTGGCAGTGCGTTCTGCACACACACAACTTTCTGTTTAAAGAACTTACCTGTCGCCCCTACACCTACGTTTTCCTTCAATCATTTTAAAAGTACACTCCCTCATATTAGCTGTTTCCACCCTGGGGAAAATTGGCTGGCTGCCCACTTTATCTAAGCATTTTATTAAGTCACTTCTCATCCTCCATCACTCCAAAGAGGAAAGCCCCAGCTCACTTAGCTGATCTTTACAGGACATACTCTCTGAGATAGGCAGCATCTGCTAACTCTCTTCCACACCCTCTCTAAAGCTTCTATATCCTTCATAGAATGAACCAGAATGGAACACAATAGTCCATGCGTGGTCTCACCAGGGTTTTACAGAGCTACAACATTACTTCGTGGCTCTTGAACTCATTCCCCTGACTACTGAAGGCCAACACATCACATACCTTCTTAACCACAAAGTCTTTGTAGGATCAATGAACATGGACCAAAGGTATCTCTGTTCCTGCACACTGCGAAGAATCCTGCCATTAACCCTGTATTCTTGCTTCAAGTTGAACTGAGGACTTCCCTTGATATCTTGCTCACTGCCAGTAGAAGTGGGTCAAGTGATAACGCAGTTCATCTGCTCAATAACCTGTAATATTTAAAAAGACATTTGAGTCATATGAATAGGAAAGGTTTAGGAAGATATGGGGCAAATCATGGTCGGCCATCTTGAATGGGAACCTGGGTCAGTATGGACAAGTTGAGCCAAAGGGTTTGTTTCCGTAATGCATGACTCTATTGGTACCTCCTGTTCCTCCAATAAACTGCCCTCTGAGTGTGTGTTTGAGGTCTTTGTTTCTGCTGCTATGGCCTGTCCACTTCAAGGTTCAATGTGTTGTGCACACCACTGTTTTAACTTGTAGCAATCTGAGTTACTGTCACCTGCTTGTCAGCTTGACCCAGTCTGGCCATTGTCCTCTGACCTCTCTCAGTAACGAGGTGTTTTCACCCACAGAAGTGGTGCTCACTGGATGTTTTTTGTTTTTCACACCATTCTCTGTAAACTCAGCCCGCTGCTGTTCACACTGTTGACGCACGACCGTGTCGCAGGATCCAGCTCAAACCGTGTAAAGTTTGTGGATAACACAACAGTGGTTGGCCTCATCAAGAACGATGATGTAGTGGAGTACAGAGAGGCCGGTGGATCGGTGTGAGAAGAACAACCTGAGTCTGAACGTGGAGAAGACAAAGAAGTCAGTGTGGACTTCAGGAAGGTGCAGACAAACCACTTTCTTTGCAAATACATGGCTCCTCCCAGGAGAGAGTTAAGTTAACCAGGTTCCAGCGAGTTCACATCATGGACGACCTCACCTGGTCCATTAATATCACCTCCCTGAACAAGAAGGCACAGCAGAGCCTCCACTTCCTAGGAAGATTGAGGCCAGCAAGGCTCCCACTCCCCATCATAACTGTGTTTTACAGGAGCACCACTCAGAACGTCCTGACAAGTTGCATCTCCACCTGGTATGGGAGCAGTTGAACATCGGATCTGAAGTCCCTACAAAGGACTGGGAGAATGGCTGAGAGAAACACCGGGGTCTCCCTACCATCCATCAGGGACATTTATCAGGAGCGCAGCATACACTGGGCCCTTAGTATTGTTAAGAATCCTACCCATCCATCCAGCATCCTCTTTGACTTTCTCCCATCAGACTCCGATGCATAAAGACAAGAACGGTCAGGATGGGGGACAGTTTATTCCCACAGGGCATTCAGCTCCTGAACTCCCTGTGCATCGTATTCAAAGTGTCTCTGATTAATTGGTCCTGTACCTTACAATATTCAATATTAATGTACTTTATTTTGTTTTTTATCTGTGATTCATCTGTAATTTTATCCTTACCTTGATAAGTTATTGTGTGTTATGTGTACTACTGCAGTTTACACCCTGGTTTGAAGAAACATTGTCTCGTTTCTATATGCATTATATGGTTATAAATGTATGTTATGTACATGTATATAGTTAAATAACAATAAACTTGACTTGCTGTGTGTGAAAATCCCAGGAGATCAGCAGTTTCTGAGATACTCAAACCACCCCATCTGGCACCAACAATCATTTTGTGGTCAAAGTCACTTAGATCACATTTCTTCCCCATTCTGATGTTTGGTCTGAACAATACTGAACCTCTTGACCATGTCCTCATGCATTGAGTTGCTGCCATATGATTGGCTGATATGATATTTGCATTAAAGAGCGGGTGTACGGTTGTAACTATATAAATGGCCACTGAATGTGTACGTCTTTGTATCGTCAATCAAACGTGATTCAGAAGGTGATTGTGAAATGTACCTGACTGATCTTGCTTCCAGTGAAAGAGAAGCCCAGGTAATTGCACCTGATGTTCTCATTCGAAGAACAATTGCTACTAATTGTACACTCCAGAATAAGTACATTAATACCCGTGTCCCGTCTAAAGAAATCTTCATCAGTTACAAAAGATCTGTTATGAAATCTATGACTTGAGTAACTCAGCACTTTTGAAAAATATATTTTTGCTGTTGTCATTGGAGCTTAGGAGATTGAAGAGAGAACTTATATATGTATACATGAGGGGCAAAGATAGGATAAATGTTTTCCAGAGTTGGGGAATCAAGAATGAGGGGGTCTATGTTTAAGATGGATGAGAGAAATTCAATAGTAATTCTGTCACGCAGAGAATAAAATATAGAACACAGAGCTGGCCCCTCAGGCCCACGATGTTGTGCCGACTCTTTATCCTGCTCTAAGATCATTCTACCCACCAGGGAGGGGTAGTACCTCTGAAGGGGCTTGTCATGATCTTCCAGGGCAGTTCACTCTCCTTTGTTCCCCACTGGACTCTCAGCCCTCACCTGTGGCTTCAAGCACCTGTTTGCACATGACAGCAGACACACCCCGGTACAACAGCTTAGGCAGGCTAAACCAGGTGAGGGCAGCTGGCTGCCTTACGCCCCAGTGAGACACGGACATGCCTGCCCTAGCAAGAGAACCCAGCTCTGGTGGATCCAACTGCCAGAAAGGCAGTTCTGTAACGCTCCATGGAGAGCAAAGGGCACAAAAAGGCACAGAGGCTCCATGGTCGTCCACGGCAACCAAGGAAGACCCCAGTTTGTGAAGCTTGGACCCGGACTTCCGAGTGGAACTGCCCCAGTGCAACGGCTTTTCCACTTTAAAACTTCGGATTGACGGACCCTTCCTTCCAACAGAGACCTCAATCTTCCATCATCCATGTGCCCAAGAGTTTCTTAAATGTCCCTAATCTATCTGTCTCTTCCACCTCCCCTGGCCACCACTCTCTGTGTAAAAACCTTCCCTCTTGCATCCCCCTACACTTTACTAAACATTATATGGAACAAGCTGCCAGAGAAAACGGTAGAGGCAGGTACGTTAGCAACAGTTCATAGCTTGCTGAACAGGTATGTGAATAGGAAAGGTTTAAGACCATAAGATATAGGAGCAGAATTAGGCCATTTGGCCCACCGAGTCTGCTCCATCATTTCATCATGGCTGATCCAGTTTTTCTCTCAGTCCCGATCTCTCTTCACTCCATATCCCTTCATGCCCTGACCAATCAAGAGCTTATCAACCTCTATCTTAAATATATGTAAATACTTGGCCTCCACAACTGCCTGTGGCAAAGAATTCCACAGATTCATCACTCTCTGGCTAAAGAAATTCCTCCTCAACTCCATTATAAAATGACCCTCCTCTATCCTGAGGCTGTGTCCTCTGGTCTTACACTCCCCCAACATAGGAAACATCCTCCCACATCCACTCTATCAAGGCCTTTCTCTATTCGATCGGTTTCAATGAGGTCACCCCTCATTCTTCTTAATTCCAGTGACTACAGACCCAGAGACATCAAACCTTCTTCATACTTGTCTAGAGAGATATGGGCCAGACTCAGGCAGGTGGGACCCTTGGTTAGCATAAACCAGATGGCCGAAAGGCCTGTTTCTATACCGTATGACCCTGTAATGGAGGTTCTCTGAATCAGAGGTGGGGGTTACACAAGGGCCATAGGTCCCCCCACCCCCCCAGGCCAAAGGGTCTGTTTCTATGCAGTAGAACTCTGCAGTGGAGGTCCTCTAAGTCAGGGAGGGTCACAAGAGCCGGTAGCCCCCCCCTCCCCCATCCGCAGGCCAGGAATTCAAAGTTCAAGTACGTTTATTATCAAAGTATGTACACTGTATACAACATTGAGGTTTGTCTCCTTACAGGCAGCCACAAAACAAAGAAACCTAATGGAATCCACAAAATAACAAATCCTGTCAAACACCCAACATGTGAAAAAAAAAGCAAATCGTGCAAACAGTAAAAAGTAAATAAATTACACATGGAGCACGAGCCACGGAGTCTCCAGAAGTGAGTCATGGCCACGGAGGAAGTTTCATCACTGAGGTGAGTGCCGATGGTTGCAGGCCACAGTTCCAGAGTCAAGGACCAAGGCACTCTGCAGTCGTATGTCAACAACCCTAGATTTCAGATCAGTTGAGGCCCGAAGGTTAAACACATCGAGTCTTGGGATCGATACCCAAGGTTCAACGAGTCCTGATGGTAAAGCCAAAGGTCAAAGTCCAGAGGTGGAACGCCTGAAAGCAGCAAGTCCACAGATAGAGGACAAGTCTGGGCCAGAGAGTGGAGGTGAGAAGCCCAATGTGTGTGAGTCTGAGAATTCGGGGCAAAGGACAGTAGGCCTGGAAGTGGCCTGTCCTGGGGGTGGGGGCCTGCATGTCGGTAGGAGGGCGGGAAAGGGGCTTGTTTTCTTGTTGTTACCTGTGTTGTTCTGCTGAAAGTGGTGGACATGCCATGTTAGTAGCAGAAGGTGTGGTGACACTTGCATCCCTCTGAGTGTGTGCTGGCTTTTAATGCAAACGACACATTTCTCTGTATGTTTTGATGTACATGTGATAAATAAATCTGAAACCTACTCCTGAATCTGAATCTGACTCAATGAAAGCTTGGAAATTGGTTTGCTTGCTGAGGGAGGTTTCTAAGCACAGATAATATTCCCTACATCACCAGGTCTGTGTTTGTCATTTTGTGTAATTACAAACTTAACAATATTTATACCAACCACAATTCTTGTTTAAAATGTCATATTCTATGACAATATTTAAGAATCATTATGGATGGTGTAATTTAGTGTATCCATAAATTGTGTGGTGTTGGATTCTGATGTTTACCATCTAAGATTCTTTCAGTAGTTAAGAAAGAGGCATAAAACATACGGCTTCACGATTTCTTTCTCCCGAGGCCTCCCGTCCCATGATCCTTTCCCTTCTTGAGCTCTGTATCCCTTTCGCCAATCACCTTCCCAGCTCTTAGCTTCACACCAACCCCTCCGGTCTTCTCCTATCATTTCACATTTCCCCCTCCCTCTCCTACTTTCAAATCTCTTACTATCTTTCCTTTCAGTTAGTCCTGATGAAGGGTCTCGGCCCGAAACGTCGACAGCGCTTCTCCCTATAGATTCTGCCTGGCCTGCTGCGTTCCGCCAGCATTTTGTGTGTGTTGCTTGAATTTCCAGCATCTGCAGATTTCCTCGTGTTGGCTTCACAATTGTTTTATTAAATGCTAATAGGACAAAAAGAATAGGAAATGCAGAGCTACAAAAGAACAGAGAACAGAAAAAAAGGCTAAAGATGATGGGGAAACAAGTTCTATCATTTTATATCCCACAGATATGAAGCACTCCATTCACATTTGTAGATAAGTGTTAACCAATCAGATAGCTTCTATTCAAATACTGTGATACTGAGAAAGCTTCTAGAATCATGCAACCCTCTTGTAACATCGTACAACTGTAACTGGGGGGGGGGGGACACTGAACAATTACATATACACACATGAGGAAATCTGCAGATGCTGGAAATTCAAGCAACACACACAAAATGCCGGTGGAACACAGCAGGCCAGGCAGCATCTATAGGGAGAAGCACTGTCAACGTTTCGGGCCGAGACTCTTCGTCAGGACAGATACACACTGTGACCACTAGGGGACACACGGAACAATTGCATATACACACTGTGACCACTAGGGGACACACTGAACAATTACATATACACACTGTGACCACTAGGGGACACACTGAACAATTACATATACATACTGTGACCACTAGGGGACACACTGAACAATTACATATACACACTGTGACCACTAGGGGACACACTGAACAATTGCATATACACACTGTCACCACTAGGGGACACACTGAACAATTACATATACACACTGTGACCACTAGGGGACACACTGAACAATTGCATATACACACTGTGACCACTAGGGGACACACTGAACAATTGCATATACACACTGTGACCACTAGGGGACACACTGAACAATTGCATATACACACTGTCACCACTAGGACACACACTGAACAATTGCATATACACACTGTGACCACTAGGAAAAATACTAACCAGTTACCTGTATACATTGTAGGTAGATATATAAAAGTAAAAGCAAACATAAATTGTTAAACCAA
Source organism: Hypanus sabinus (assembly GCF_030144855.1). Lineage (NCBI taxonomy): Eukaryota > Metazoa > Chordata > Chondrichthyes > Myliobatiformes > Dasyatidae > Hypanus > Hypanus sabinus. Next base: position 177,464,604 of record NC_082712.1, on the reverse strand, counting down.
TAATCCAACAGTATGGGTGATGGGGTGGAGATATGTCACCACCATTGGATGTGTAAGGCCCTGCTTCCCTCCGCTAGTCTGCAGTTAACCTTTAGATAAGGTGTAGCACTAGCTTCGTGCCCCCCCCCCGCCAAATCAGAGACTCGTGAAGCCATGGGAGCAGGTGGTGGCTGGTTGTGTGAGCAACTGGTGCAGATCACAAGTCCTGGATATGTGAGTACTGACGCCAAACAGACAATCTCTGAAGATAATTGATTTTGGCTGGAGTCATTCGTCCTTTAATGACACTGCCCAGAAGAAGGCAATGGCAAACCACTTCTGTAGAAAAATTTGCCAAGAACAATCATGATCATAGAAAGACGATGATCGCCTATGTCAAACGACACAGCACATAATGAACGAACTAATCCAACAGTGGTTATACATCTGCCTATCTAAGAGTCTCTTAAATGTCCCTAATGTAACTGCCTGGCAGTGTGTTTCGTGCACCTGCCGCTCTCTGTGTAAATACATACAGAACTGCGCAAAGTTTGTAGGCACATATATATAGCTAGGGTGCCTAACAGTTTTGCACAGTACTGTATTTGAGAACGTGAAGCAGAGAGTGAGTTTGTAAATCTGGCGGGAGCAAACGATGTTGAGAATGATGAGAGTTGAGAACTGTTGGAGGGGTGTGGAACAGGTGGCAGAAAAAGAGTGTCGGGGTGGTGGCGTTGCCTGGGTGCAGACGTACCCAGTCCCGAGACACCAGGCAAGGTGTTGGTCATTACAGAATGTCTTTCTGATGCTTGCTACTCCCTCCCCTCTCCTTTCTCCTTTTTTCAATCATGATTCCCTCTCCCTGCCCCCTTCCCACTCTCAGTCCACAGTAGACCCACATCAGAATCATCACTCACATATGGCATGAAAATTGTGTTTTTTGCAGCAGCAGTAGAGTACAATGCATAAAATTACTACAGTGCTGTCCAAACATCTAAGGCACCCTAGCTATATATATGTGCCTAAGACTTTTGCACAGTAATGTACTTCCTGTGTTGTTGTTTGAGTGTAATACACTAGTATCACCTCTGTAACATTAATACTGACGTTGCAGGGGGTTATTTAATGAAATCAGTTCCAGTGTTTCTCATTATAACATCTGAATACCAGAGAAGGATTTGAATAATTACTAACCTGTTGCACATACAATTATTTAAATAGATTCTTCTTTCATATTCCCCAGAGGACGAATGATTTCTTTTGTTGTTTAGATTCAGGCATCAATTAAACTGCTTTTAATATTGTGTTTTCTTTACACCTAATTAATAAATCACATTTCTTATGATTTATTTCTATGTAACCTTAAACCATGTGGAAATTCATTCCGGTTAATTGACGGTGAAACCTCAGCTTTTAAATTGTCATTCAAGTTTCTCCATGGTCTTGGACTTGGTTTTCCATGATCTACTCTACAACACTCCACACTCAACATTTCAGAATCAGCTTCTTCCTCTCAGCCATCGGATTTCTGAGTGGACAGTGAACCCACGTACACTACCTCACCATTTCTTTTTCTGCTCTCCTTTTGCATGACTTATTTAATACAATTATATATATATCTTATTGTAATTTAAAGTTTTTTATTATCATGTATTGCAATGTACTGCTGACATAAAATAAAAAATTTCACAACATATGCCAGAGATATTAAAGCTGATTCTGATTCTGGTGGATCTCTGCACCTCACCTCAATCTTTGACCTTATGTGGTTGTCATTTATGTGCCGTGTCGTATGACATGGGCAATCATGATCTTTCCATGACTCTGATTGTTCTTGGCAAACCTTTCTACAGAATTGGTTTGCCATTGTCTTTACAAGACCCGTAACCCCAGCCTTTATCAATACTCTTCAGAGATTGTCTGCCTGGTGTCCGTGGTCGCGTAACCAGGACTTGTGATTTGCACCAGCTGTTCATACGACCATCCACCACCAAGTCCCATGGATTCGCATGACCCTGATCGGGGGCTAAGCAGGTGCTACACCTTGCCCAAGTGTGATTGTAGCTGGCAGAGGGAAGGGGTGCCTACACCTCCTTTGGCAGAGACCTATCTCCTCCCCACCACCCAACTATGTCTCTCATAATCTAATCAGTAATGAATTGATTTTTATGAACAGTATGCCAGACAAGCTTTTTCCTGTATCTCTGCACATGTGACAATAATAAACCAATTCCAATTCTCCACACAACACTGTGCTGTAAAACCCCAAGTTTCTATAACCTTTAATCCCCTTAAGATAGAGATCAACAGCCACTCACCTTTTTCAGGTGACATGGTAGTGTAGCAATTAGCACAATGCTTTAATTTAATTTATTTTATATTATTTAGAGATACAGTGAGGACCAGGTCCTTCTGGCCCAACGAGCTGTGCCAGCCAGCAACCCCCAATTACCTTACTGACCAGTACCGTCTTTGGACTATGGAAGGAAACAACAGATCCTGGGGAAAACCCTCGCATACACACAGAACGTTCCAGCTTATTTACAGTGGACACTGGAATTGAGCTCCAAACTCCGATGCGCCATGCTGTAATAGCATGGCGTTACAGCGCCAGCTTTCAGAGTTCAATTCCCGCCACTGCCTGAGCTGACTACCGCTCAGCGTTCAACACCGTCATCCCCTCAGTTCTAAAACCTGGGTCTCTGGACCTCCCTCTGCAACTTCCTCACTGGGAGACCTCAGTCTGTGCAGATCAGAAGTAAATCTCCTCCTCACTGACGATCACACACCTCAGGGGTGTGTGCTTAGCCCACTGCTCTACTCTCTCAACACCACGACTGTGTGGCTGGACCCAGCTCAAACACCATCTATGAATTTGTCGATGACATGACTATTGTTGTCAGAAATCGGATGATGACGAGGACGTGCACAGGAGTGAAATAGATTAGCTGATTGAGTGATGTCACAACAACAACCTTGCATGCAGCGTCACACGGAGCAAGCAATTGATTGTGGACTTCAGGAAGGGAAGTCGAGGGAACACACTCCAGTCCTCATTGAGGGATCAGAAATGGAAAGGGTGAGCAGCTTGAAGTTGCTGGTTGTCAACATCCCTGAGGGTCTGTCCTGGGCCCAGCGTATTGATGGAGTTACAAAGGAGGCTGACAGTGGCGATATTTCATCAGGAGTTTGAGGAAAATTTCTACAGGTGTACAGTGGGGAGATTTCTAACTGATTACATTACCATCTGGTATGGAGGAGCCACAACACACAATCAGAAAAGGCTGTGGAAAGTTGTAAACTCAGCCAGCTCCCTCACTGGCACTCGCCTCCCCAGCATCGAGGCCATCTTCAAAAGATGATGCCTCAAAAAGACAGCAGCCATCATTTCCATCACCCAGGACATGCCCTCTTCTCATTACTACCATCGCGGGGAGTTACAGGAGCCTGAAGACACACACTCAATGTTTCAGGGACAACTTCATTCCCCCAACCATCAGATAGACAATGAATCCATGAATACTTCCTTAGTATTTTCCCTCTTTTTCACTACTTATTGAATTTATTTTATATATACTTTAAAATTGTAATTTATAGTTTTTTATTGTTAGGAATTGCAATGCACTGCCAGTGATTTTAAAGCTGTTCCTGTTCGGTGTTTTGCATGTTCCCCACACTCCCTGTGATGGTATGGGGTTCCTCCTGGTGCCCCAGGATCAGTGATATATCTCCATGTCAGAACTGCGGTGTGTGACTTGGAGGGCAATTTCCAGATGGTGGTCTTCCTAAATAAAGACAGTGGTAACTTCCTGCAAGTAGCTCCAATCTCCTGCTTTACGCCTCATGTTTTTCTTAAATAAAGGCTCAGAATTAGCAAGCAAATTTGTACTGGCAGGATCTTTTTCTGTTCTCTTGTAACTATTTGTTACAATTTGTACCCAAGCTGTAAGGACAAGTATGTTCTTCCAAAAGGGCCATGAAGTATCTCTTTGTGCTGGATCCTGCATGAGCAGATTAATCAATGCTACATTGTATCAGCAGCTTGGGCCAGATTTTAGCTCTTCATTGAGAACTTGAACCTTGAATTTTGAAGTTGAGTTTATTCTCATATGCACAATAACGCGTATGTGAAGGCACTAGGGACATCTTGCTGCAGCACCACAGGCACATAGCATCAGGTAAGCAGCATTTACAGACTGAAGCACTCCACTGGTCAGGGATGACCATGGATGTTGTGTTCTACTGTCTACGTGATACGCAGGCCCTAGTGTCAGGGGCAGAAGAGCCATTACGAGGGAGAAAGTGCTTTGGAAAGTGAAAGGTGTGAAGTTGAATAAGTCACCTAGACCAAATGGTCTACAGTCCAGGATTCTGATAAAGGTGGCTAAAGAGATTCAGGAGTCGTTAGTAATGATTTTCATAAATCAATAGATTCTGGAATGGTTTTGGAGGACTGGAAAATTGTAAATATTCCTCCACTCTTCAAAACAGCGAGGCAGAAGAAAGGAAAGTATGGGCCAATTAGTCTGACCTCAGTGGTTGTGAAAATGTTGGAGTTGATTATTAAGGATGAGGTCTTGGGTACTTGGAGGCACGTGATAAAATAGGCCGTAGTCAGCATGGTTTCCTCAAGGGAAAATCTTGCCTGAAAAATCTGTTGGAATTCCTTGAGGAAGTAATGAGCAGGATAGGCAAAGGAGAAACAGTTGATGTTGTGTACTTGGATTTTAAGAAGGCCTTTGACAAGGTGCTACAAATTAGGCTGCTTAACAAGTTAAGAATCCGTGGTATTGCAGGATAGATAATGGCATGGACAAAGCAGTGGCTGATTGGCAGGAGGCAAAGAGTGGGAATAAAGGGAGCTTTTCCTGCTTGGCTGCCGGTGACTAGTGGTGTTCCACAGGGGCCTGTGTTCTTTTTACACTATGTGTCAATGATTTGGATGATGGAATCGATGGTTTTGTTGCAAAGTTTGCAGACAATATGAAAATAGGTGGAGGGGCAGGTAGTTTTGAGGAAACAGAGAAGCTACAGATGGACTTGGACAGCATTTATTTCGAAAGGACTGGAAAATATAAAAACAAGGATGTAATGCCAAAGCTTTATAAGACAGCAGAGAGGCCTCTCTTGGAGTATTGTCAGCCGTTTCGGACCCCTTATCTAGGAAAGGATGTGCTGACATTGGAGAGGGTTCAAAGGAGGTTCACAAAAATGATTCTGGGATTGAAAGGTTAATCATATCAGGAGCGTTTGATGGCTCTGGGCCTGTACTCACTGAAATTCAGTAAAATGAAGGGGTGATCATATTGAAACCTATTGAATGTTCAAATGGTCTAACTTTGCTCCTAGATCTTATGGTCTTAAGATATGGGGAGCAGGCTGTTGCTCAAGCAGCAGACTCCCCTCTCCACACAGCTGATGAATCCGAAGGAACCAGAGGCCAATTCACTTTGGCACCAGTGGTATCACAGGAGTTCCCAGTCAGCGTTGAATTCAATGTAGGACTGCCTACGGACTCCAGCTCCGAATTTTGACTTGAAGTTTACCCCTCAAGACTTCCACGAGTGGGTGTAGCCACAAGTCAGCGGACGTTTGAAATCAGCATTTTCTTTCTCCTAGATGAGCTGCCAACTAGGGCAGATGAGTCCCATCTTGCATTTACAAGTAAAACATAATTTAAACATAAATTCTGCCCTGAGGTCCATGACTAATTGTGTCAAGAAGACTGGAGAATGAGGTTGAGAGAGATGATAAATCAGCCAAGATGGAATAGTGGAGCAGACTTGATGGGCCAAATCGTCAAATTTTACTCCTTTGTCTTTTTTTCAGAACAGGGATCTGTTCTGAAACCCTGCTCTTTGTGAATTTTAGAAATGACTTGAATGAGGACATGGAAGGGTGAGTTAGTAAGTTTGCAGATGACACGAAGTTTGATGGTGTTGTAGATAGTGTAGAAGGTTGTTGTAAGTTACAATGAGGCATTGACAAGTGGCAGAAGTGGGTTGAGAAGAGGCAAGTGGAATTCAACACAGAAAGATGTGAAGTGATTCACTTTGGAAGGTCTAACTCGAAGGCAGAGTATAAAGTTGATGGCAGGATTCATAGCGGTGTAGAGGTGTAAAGGAATCTTGTGGTCCATGTCCATAGATCCCTCAAAGTTACCAGGCAAGTTAATAGAATGGTTAAGAAGATGTACAGTGTGTCAGCCTCCCCGAGTCAGGGGAACTGAGTTCAAGAGCAACAGGGGACTGTTGCAGCTCAATAAAACCCTGGTTAGACCACAGTTGGAGTATTGTGCCCCCCTGATTACTGACGCTGTAAAACATTACACTAACTGACATGTTACTGTTGTGGTAAATGACCACCTTACCTGGTCATCGAAAGCCGCTGCCCCCATTTGAGGGGCATCGCAGCCCTTCCCACTAGTTGCCGATTAGATGATGAGATCACGGTGTGATGGGATCAATCTAGTGCGCTGAAAGGACGTGGCTCTCCTTTGCTCTCTGGGGCACCGTGTTCCCAGTCACGGATGCTGCACGGAGACAGTGCAAGTGTGTTTCAGTTAATTGGGACCAGTACATTTTGGCCACCCCAGTTAGCCGAGGTTTCATTGAAATAGTTAAAAACATATGAAAGTGACAATCTACCTATTTAGCTGAGTAACAAGTTATGTATGCAATGAAATACAGAACAAATTAGAAGACGAACAATACTACTACTGTAGTTCCTAATGCTGCCGATTGACTGTAACTGGACAAAATCTGCAGCAATCTCTAGTGTAGATCTAATGGCTACACACACTGCACATGACTGGCACCTGTTACAAACTTCAACAACTGTCTCTTGTCCCAATTAAGCAGCACAGTGTCCCAAATAAATGAAGGGAATCCTGGCTATTTTCTCAATTAGTTTTTGTTCTTTAAGAGTTGTCCCAATTAAGTGGCTGCCCTGATTAATTGATAGCCCAATTAACCAGAATGCACTGTATTTGGAACTGAGCGAAACTTGTACGGCTTACTGGGTGTTTCGGGTTTGTCTCCTCCTGTAAATAAATGGGTAACTTACTTCCCGGTGGTGAGTGCCTTCCGTCCCACTCACTGGGTGAATCAGATTTCACACAATAGTTACCTTGCCGTTTCTCTCTTCACACAGACCTGTTGCTTATATCCAGCTTTTTCTGTTTTTGTTTCGGATTTCTAGCATCTGTGCTTAAATGGTTTCATTTACTTCCCCGATTCCTGGAAGAATGGGAAGAAAGGAGAACTGCAAATCCCAAAAAAAATGGTTCAAAGACATTGGTCTGTGGTTTTCAAAGGAATTAAAATGCAATTATTCAGCAACACTGGATGCAACAGAACTGAGTCAAGTGGCAATATCACGTCACTACAGTTGATTGTAATTTCTTGTGGGAGATCGCTGTGTGCAAGATCAGGACAGGGCTTGTTTTGGGAATTTAAACCAGAACAGTAAATGACAGGAGCCTGGGGAATGTTGTCCAACAGAAAGGCTTACAGAAGAACGTATGAACACAAGAGATTGTGCAAGGCTGGAGGCGGGGTTCTTCTTACACTGAAGTTTTAAGTTCAAACTATTATCAAAGTATGTATACTTCCCACAACACATCCTACACAGCCAGGAAAGCTCACCAGCATCTCTACTCTCGGAGGAGGCTGAAGAGTGCTGGATTTTGCTCATCTATATTCAAGTCATTCTACAGGAGCACAGTAGAGAGCATCCTGACAAGGTGCATGAAAACTTCACTGTGGTGGACAAGAGGGTCCTACAACAGGTGTTGAAATCTGCCCACTGCATCACCAGCATCAGACTACCCACCATCAAGGATGCATATCCAGAATGGTGCTGGGAAAAGGCCTGCAGAATCATGAAGGACCCACCCACCCTGCTCATGGACTGTGTGTCCCACTCCCATCAGGGAGGAGCTATGTAGCACCCACACCAGGACCACCGGACTCAAAAACAGATACCTTCCCCAAGCAGTGAGGCTGATCAACACCTCCACCCACTAAATACACATCACTTAGTGTCACTTTACGTACGTATGTACAATCAGTCTATGTATACTTGTACGTTGTGTTTGACAGGATTCTTTTAATTTTATATTTGTTGTGTTTTATTATTGTTCTTTATGCTTATTGTGTTTTTTTATTCCGATCTGGAGTAACAATCATTTCATTCTCCTTTGCATTCCTGTAGTTAAAAACAGCAATAAACAATCTTGAAGCTGGAAATCCAAAGCAACACACACAAAACGCTGGAGGAACTCAGCAGGCCAGGAGCATCCACGGAGAGGAATAAATCGTCACTGTTTCAGGCTGAGATCATTCGTCAGGACGGGAAAGGAAGGGGGAAGAAGCCAAAATAAGACGGTTGGGGGGGGGAGGTTCGGGGTGATGGGGAAGGAGGACAAACTAGAAGCTGATAGTGAGACCAAGTAAGAGAGTAAATGTACATAGTTCCCTTAAAGTAAATTGGAAAATTGGTTTATTTTTGACAACTGTGCAGAGGTACAGTAAAAAACTTGTCTTTCAAACAGTTCATAAAGACCTTTTCATTACACAAGACTGGAATGAAATCTTTTCCCGGGTTGAAATATCTAATACTAGAGGGCATGCATTTAAGGTGAGGGGGGTAAAGTTCAAAGGAGATGTGAGGGGCAAGGTTTTTTTTACACAGAGTGGTGGGTGCCTGGAATGTGCTGCCTGGGGTGATGGTAGAGGCAGATACATCAGGGGCATTTAAGAGATGTTTGGAGAGGGACAAGGATGTGAGGTAAACGGAGGGATATGGACATTGTGTAGGCAGAAGAGATTAGTTTAGTTGGCCATTTGATTACTCATTTAGTTGGTTCAGCATTACATTGTGGGCCGAAGGGCCTGTTTGTGTGCCACACTGTTCTGTGCTCTATGCTCTATAATGTTTAACAGTGCACTGAGGTAGGCCATAAACCAACTTATCAAGTCCCTTCCAGGGAACTGAGGTGCTTACACTGCTTGGCCTCTCACTTTCACACTCTCATTTACCACCAGTTAAGGGTGAAAGGTGAAATGTTTAAGAGAAATTTCTTTGCTCAGAAGCCGGTGGAAGTGTGGATGCAGGTTTGATTACATCTAAGAGAAGTTTGGCTGGGTATGTGGATGGGAGGGGTGTGAAGGTATGGCACCAGATGATGGGACTGGACAGATTAATAGCTCACCTTTGACTGGATGGGCCGACGGGACTGTTTCTGTGCTGTAGTGTTCTATGACTCGATGACTCTATAGCAACAGCAGAGTTCAGAATAAGGTGTTAGCACAGAAGAGGGCATTTGGCATGTTTGCCTTCATCCATCAGGGCACTGAGTACAAGAATTTGGATGTCATGTTACAGCTGTACAGGACGTTAGTGAGAGACCACCTGGGGTATTGAGCATGGGTCTAGTCACAGTACTGTAGGAAGGATGTGACTAAGTTACGAAGGGTACAAAGTTGAAAGTAAGTTTTATTATCAATATACATATACGTCACCAAATGTAGCTGAGGTACATTTTTTTGTGGGCATACTCGATAAATCCATAATAGAATAATAACCATAACAGAAATAATGAAAGACCACACCAGTTCAACCAGTGTGTAAAAGACAACAAACTGTGCCAATACAAAAATAAATAGTAGTAATAATAATAATAATAATAAGCAATAAATCCTGAGAACATGAGATGAAGAGTCTTTGAATGTGAGTCCACAGGTTGAGGGAAGAGTTTTCAGTGATGGGACATGTGGAGTGGAATTATCTCTGTTTGTTCAAGACTCAAGGTTCAAGGTTCAAGGTTGTTCAAGGTTGAGGGGTAATAACTGTTCCTGATCCTGGGGTGTGAGTCCCGAGGCTCCTGTACCTCCTTCCTGATGGCAGCAGCCAGAAGAGAGCATGGCCTGGATGGTGGGGGTCCCTGATGATGGATGCTGCTTTCCTGCAACAGCACTCTGTGTAGATGTGCTCAATGGTGGGGAGGGTTTTACCTGTGATGGACTGGGACGTATCCACTACTTTTTGTAGAATTTTCCATTCAAGGGCATTGGTGTTTCCATACCAGACTGTGATGCAGCCAGTCAGTATACTCTCCACCGCATACCTATAGAGTTTCACAAGGATATTGCTAGGACTGGAGGCCTTGTAATAAAAGGAGGGACCAAATAGATAAATTGGTGTATTTTTGTCACATGTACTGAGGTACAATGAAAAGCTTGTTTTGCATGCATACAGTGGATTCCAGTTAATTGGGACACATGGGGGCAGTACATTTTGACCCAATTAAGTGGCTGCTCCAATTAGCCAAAGTTTCATGGAAATAGTTAAAAAGATATTAAAAAAAAGGCAAGCTGCCATTTAACTGAGTAAGAAATTAAGTATCTGAATGAAATACAGAAGAAGTTAGAATACTACCAGTACTACTATAGGACAATAAAACTGTGTATTAGTTCCTAATAGTTATTGATGGAGGAGTTCATCCAGTGTATACTGCTGTCTCCTTTAGATTGACTGTAAATGAACAAAATCACTACAGACACCTGGTGCAGATAATGGACCGTGTTCATACAATGCTTTTACCGATTGCATTTCCCAAATCTTCATTTTTATTGCAACATTAAAAATTTTTCATGCCTTCAAATTCTTAGTAGTTCCTAAATTACATGGCTGTAAGACATTACACTGTGCTTGGCGTGTTCAGTATTAAATAGTGCCAGTTGCATGTGACTGTATTTGAAAAGCAGAGAATTTTGTCACTGATCGTTGAAAACAAATGAACTGTTTTGATCACTGCGGTTTCAAGCATTCAGACTTGGAAATACTGGAAACGGCTGGGAGTGAAAAGGAAATAATTTCACTTCTTCAACAAGACTGACACTAGTTAGAAGCTCTTCTCGAGCTTCCAGCTGGGTACAAGAATTGATTATAACCAACGTTTCAATGACAAATTGTGCCATCTTCTTAATCCCTGAAGAGAAGAGTCTATTTCTCATACATGTCGGGAAAGCACTAGATTCTTTTTTAGTCAGAAACTATTTGGCAGCAGCCTCCTGTCCCAATTAAGCAGCATAGCATCCCAAATAAGCGAAGGGAATCTCGGCTATTTTCTCAATTTGTTTTTGTTCTTTAAGAGTTGTCCCAATTAAGTGGCTGCCCTGATTAACTGATGGCCCAATTAACTAGAATCCATTGTTGATCATTTCATCACATCGGTGCTTTGAGGTAGTACAAGGGAAAATGATAACTGAACATAGAATGAAGTGGTACAGAGAAGGTGCAGCACAGGGAGTCAATACGATACGAGGCCATAACAAGGTCTCCCTGAGAGGTGGGTGTTCCCTATCATGGGGAGTTTAGGACCAGAGGGCACAGTCTCAGAGTAGAGGGACGTCCATTTAGAAAAAAGGAGAGGAAGAAATTCTTGAGCTAGAGGGAGGTGTATCTGTGGAATTCATTGCCACAGACGGCTGTGAAGGCCAGGTCTTCAGATATTCTGTATTTAAAGCAAAGGTTGATGGGTTCTTGATTAGTCAGGGTGTCAAAGGTTATGATGAGAAGTCAGGATAATAGGGTTCAAAGGGATAATAAATCAGCCATGGGCTGAATGGCCTATTCCTGCTCCTGTCTTATGGTTTTATGGTGTTTTTGTACTCAGGAAATGTTCAATAATCCACAATAGCAGGAAATTTTGGGATTGCCCTGATGCAGGGTTTAAACCTGAAATCTCTACAATTCCCTTCTGCCCACAGACGCTGCTCGACTCGCAGACATTTGTTGCCCAGATTCCAGAGTCTCTCTGGGATCACTTTCCCTGGAGCAAAGGGTGGTGTGGGGTGACCCGATAGAGATTTCAAAGTACTGGGGAGCATAGGTGAGGAGAGGATCACAGTCTTTCAGGAGTTCAAGAGTTCAAAAACTCGAGCAAATTTCTACAGGTGTACCGTGGAGAGCATGGTAACTGGTTACATCACTGTCTGGAATGGGGGAGCCACTGTACAGGATCAGGAGCCTGAAGACACAGCACAACGTTTCAGGATTTTGTGTGTGTGGGGTGTCCAAGGAGGGGTAGCACCTCAGGTGAAGGGGAAAGGTCACGTCCATCCTGCGACGGTTCCCGCCGGACACTCCGTTCGCAGTTAGGGCTCCAAGTACCTGTTTGCATGTGACTGCAGCCACACCCCAGTACAATTGCTCTGACAGGAGGGTAGCCAGCTGCCTCATATCCCCATGAGATAGGAACATGCCTGTCCCAGCAAGCAGGGTCAGCTCTGGTGGACTGGGTGGATGAGATCTACAGCAAGATCTAACGGCTAAGAAGGCTATTCTGCTCTCTGTAGAGAGCGAAGGGCATGACAAGGCACAGAGGCATCACGCAACCTAGGAGGATGCCAGTTTGTGAAGCTTGTTTGTCCCACTGGACCTGGACCTGGGGTTGAGGGAGTGGAACTGCCCCAGTGCAATGGCTTTTCCACTTTAAATGCTCTCCCACACAGGACTGCAGACATTGTCAGACATGATGGGCAACCACCCACTCAGACACAGGAGAAGTACAATGAAATATATTAAAAACTATAAATTACAATAAGAAATATAATAAATACATATTATATATTTAGTATGGATTTTTTATGTACTGGTGCCACAAAACATATGCTCAATTAAATCTGATTCTGATTCTGATTTTACCCAAGAGAATAAATCTAATGGGCAGAGAGTTCAGGTAACTCTGCCATGGATTGTCTAGAGTAAAACTCTGGAGATGAGGACAACGAAGAGAGGGTCAGGGAAGGCAGAGGAGTGGCTGTGAGTCAGGAGGCTGGGCTGTGATCAAGAACTCATCTGTAAATCTGAATGAAAACACTACAGTTGTCGTGGACTTTGTAAAGATGAATGTGTCCCCACAAAATCATTCAGTATATTCCACAACTGAACGAACCAGGAGATCTTCAGTCAGGGCCAGATCAGTGGCAACCAAGTAAGGTACAAGAGGTAACACACACAAAACGCTGGAGGAACTCTGTAGGAAAAAGCAAATAGTTGACGTTTTGGGCCGAGACCCTTCATCGAGATACAAGAGGGCCTGGTATGACCTCTGCAAAGCCATTGCAAGGGCAAAGCGGCAGAATTACCGAGCTGTGCTTGACATTTGTGCAAGGGCTGGAGTTGTATCAGCTCAATGCCTGCTGTTCTTGCTTTGTCTGTCAAAACATGGAGAAACCTTCACAAACTCCCACAGCCCCCGTGGTCTTGTGATTTCAGACTCGGAGACCGACATGAGGGTATCTTTCAGGAGGATGATCCGGAGACGGGGTTCCTGGCCGAGTACTGAAGGCCTGTGCTATTTAACTGGTTGCTGTGTTCACTGATAACTTTAACCTCTCAATTAAGCAGTCTGAGATATCCACCTGCTTTAAGCAGGCTTCCACTATACAGGTGCCCAAGATGGACATGGTAACCTTCAATGACTATCATCTAGTAGCATTTACATCCAGTGTGATGAAGTGTTTTGAGAGGTTGGTGATGAAACATATCAACTCCTGTCTGAGAAGCGACTTGAATCCACTCCAATATGTCTACCATCACAACAGGCCCACAGCAGATGCCATCTCATCAGCTCTTCACTCAACCCTGGAACACCTGGACAGCAAAGATGCTGGTTGTTGGCTGCAGCTCAACATTCAATACTCTCATCCCCTCAAGACCTTGGCCTCAGTACCTCCTTGTGCAATTGGACTCTTTGTTTCCTCACTTGCAGATGCCTGTCTGTTTGGATCTCCTCCACAATCTCCCTCAGCACAAGTGCACAGCAAGGCTGCTCTACCTGCTTTGAACTGATGACAGTGTGGCATAGTACAGCTCCAATGCCATATTTAGGTTTGCTGGCGACACCACACAAGTCAAAGCTGGTGATGAATCAGCATACAGGAGGGCGATTGAAAAGCCGGCTGAGTGGTGTCACAACAACAAACTCTCACTCAATGTCAGCGAGAGGAAAGAGCTGATTATTGATGATTGGAAGAGGAAGCCAGAAGTCCTCACTGGGGGATCAAAGGTGAAGAGGGTCAGCAACTTTAATTTCCTTGGCATTTCAGAGGACCTGTCCTAGGCACAGCACACAAGTGCAGTTCTGGAGACAGCATGGCAGTGCCTCTGCTTAGAAGTTTGTGAAGATTCAGCATGACATCTAAAAATTTTGAAAAACTTCTATAAAGGCATAGTGGAAAGTACACTAACTGGTTGCATCAAGGTCTGGTTTGGGATCACCAATACCCTGGAATGGAAAAGGCTGGAAAAATTAGTGGATACAGTCCAGTCCATCACAGGTAAAGCCCTCCCCACCGCTGAACACATCTTCATGGAACGCTATCGCAGGAAAGCAGCATCCATCATCAAGGACCCCCACCACACAGGTCATGCTGTCTTCTCACTGCTACCATCAGGGACCCCCACCACACAGGCCATGCTCTCTTCTCACTGCTGTCATCAGGGACCCCCACCACCCAGGCCATGCTCTCTTCTCACTGCTGTAATCGGGGACCCCCACCACCCAGGCCATGCTCTCTTCCCACTGCTGTCATCAGGGTCCCCCACCACCCAGGCTGAGCTCTCTTCTCACTGCTGTCATCAGGGACCCCCACATCCAGGCCATGCTCCCTTCTCACTGCTGTCATCAGGACCCCCACCACCCAGGCCGAGCTCTCTTCTCACTGCTGTCATCAGGGACCCCACCACCCAGGCCAAGCTCTCTTCTCACTGCTGTCATCAGGGACCCCACCACCCAGGCCGAGCTCTCTTCTCACTGCTGTAATCAGGGACCCCCACCACCCAGGCCGAGCTCTCTTCCCACTGCTGTCATCAGGGACCCCCACCACCCAGGCCATGCTCCCTTCTCACTGCTGTCATCAGGACCCCCACCACCCAGGCCGAGCTCTCTTCTCACTGCTGTCATCAGGACCCACACCACCCAGGCCGAGCTCTCTTCTCACAGCTGTCATCAGGGATCCCCACCACATAGGCCGAGCTCTCTTCTCACTGCTGTCATCAGGGATCCCCACCACCCAGGCCGAGCTCTCTTCTCACTGCTGTAATCAGGGACCCCCACCACATAGGCCGAGCTCTCTTCTCACTGCTGTCATCAGGGACCCCACCACCCAGGCCGAGCTCTCTTCTCACAGCTGTCATCAGGGACCCCCACCACATAGGCCGAGCTCTCTTCTCACTGCTGTCATCAGGGATCCCCACCACCCAGGCCAAGCTCTCTTCTCACTGCTGTCATCAGGGACCCCACCACCCAGGCCGAGCTCTCTTCTCACTGCTGTAATCAGGGACCCCCACCACCCAGGCCGAGCTCTCTTCCCACTGCTGTCATCAGGGACCCCCACCACCCAGGCCATGCTCTCTTCTCACTGCTGTCATCAGGACCCACACCACCCAGGCCGAGCTCTCTTCTCACTGCTGTCATCAGGAAGAAGGTATAGGAGCCTCAGGACTCACATCACCAGGCTCAGGAACAGTTATTACCCCTCAACCATCAGCCTCTTGAAGCAGAGGGAATAACTTCACTCATTTCAACACTGAATTGATTCCACCACCTATGGACTCATTTATAAGTACTCTACAGCTCGTGTTCTTGTTCCTTTTTTATTTTTTGTATTTGCACAATCTGTTGTCTTTTGCACATTGT
The DNA here is from genome assembly GCF_030144855.1 of Hypanus sabinus. Taxonomy (NCBI): domain Eukaryota; kingdom Metazoa; phylum Chordata; class Chondrichthyes; order Myliobatiformes; family Dasyatidae; genus Hypanus; species Hypanus sabinus. The sequence goes on along the minus strand of NC_082712.1, from coordinate 177,448,916 downwards.
TGTTACCTCTGTCTTGTGTAGTTTTACATTGATTCTATTGTGACTCTTTCTATTTACTGTGAATTCCTCCATCACTGAAATGTTCCCACAACCAATGGACTCACTGTCAAGGACTTTCACCTCATGTTCTCGATACTTATTGTCTGTTTATTTCTTCTTTTTGTATTTGTATGGTTTGTTCCTTTCTGTGCTCTGGTTAAATACTCATGTTGGGTGGTCTTTCGTTGATTCTGCTATGTTTGTCATTCTATAGATTTATTGAGCATGCCCACAGGAAAATAAATGTATATGCGCACATATTTGTAGTTTAATAATAACATTTACTTTGAACTCAGGGCTTTATATGCGCACGTATATGTACTTCAATAATAAATTTACTTTGAACTTTACAAAGTGTCAGAGTCTTGATAAAGGGTCGCGGCCCGAAATGTCAACTGTTTATTTCCTTCCACAGATGCTGTGTGATTCGCTGAGCCCCTGCAGCGAGTCATATGTGCTCGGTCCACTATCACTATCAAGGTTTTCATTGTGAGCGCAGACCTCAGACTACAAATCCCAGCAGCCATCGGGGCAGCCCTGTACATGCGCTGTCACCTGTTTATTTCCCCCCTTCCCTCCCCCACCCCAATTCCCCCCCCATGGATAGATGACGTGAGCCGCTCCCCAGCTTCTCCCCCCTCCCTCCCAGAGGACGGCAGTGCGCAGACTCGGGACTGGCGTTCATCTCATTCCAGTTCTCATTCCTGGAATTCCTGCGAGCGCTGCGCCTTTTCCCGGCTCCCAACTCAGTTCAAACAGGCAACCCGGCAACCCCCCCTCCCAAAAATTACCCCCTCCCCCTCAGCAACAAGTTGCAAAAACTTTCATTCCCCCAATTTTTTGTTTAAAAAATCATGCATTTATAAGAGTTTTTTTTTATAAATCCTGAGGTGAGTTTGTATCTTCTTCTGTTTGAAACAATGTGTCTATTTTTGCTAACAATGTATTTGATTTTTTTTTGCAACAATAGGCTGCTGCTTCAGGGTGTGCGGGGAGAGTGGGGAGAGCGGGGAGTGGGGAGCTTCCCCCTTCCTCCGGCCCCCCGGTTCCCGGCTCGGCGGCAGCCGCTGCCCAGTGCCGGCGGAGAGCGGCGGGCCAGCGGCGGCCGCCGCGAAATCCTTGGCATTTTTAACATTTTTCCACCTCCTCTCTCTCTCTCTTTCCCTTTCTCGGTCGCAGCACAACTTCCGGGCTTCCGGGGGGGGGGGGGGGAGAGAGAAAATTCTCCAAAATTATGGAAATGTACCGACCACAAATAAAGCAGAAGGGGAGGGGGGGGGGTTATTATCCCCCCAACCTCCCGAGATTTGTTCTAATTGCATGTTACATTTCTGCGTGTTTGATTCTCTTTTGTTAAAGGTTAAAATAATAATGAAAAGCGGGATTTCCCGAATCTTATGTTATTATTTTCCTCTCAATTTACAGAAACAAGAAAGAAGAGAAAAACACCCAAGTATTGGAGTTGGAAAGAGTGCCTGTTTTCAGCTGGGGGTGGGAGAGAGGCTCCGGTACCGGGCCCGGACCCCGCCGACTTGTTGCAGATCCCAGCGCCTTCCCTCCTCCCTCTCTGTCTCTCTCTGAGTAAGTAACTCAATCCCTGTGTCCACCTCGCACTCTCGCTCTCTCTCTCTCTCTTTAATGCGCACACACGTTCAGTAAATATTGGCTTAATTCTGACGTAAGGGTACAAAGCCTTCACAAAGTGCTTACACGCAGCCCTGTGCAAATCTCTGCACTGCACTTTACATCGCTCTTCATCCTTTTAAAAAATAACTTACTCAGTGTGTTGCATTGTTGTGGATAAGTTGCTGAAATAAGTGGTGTTCATAACTGCCAAGTAGGCGATATTTATTACATGTTCTCTCCTTTTACCGGATTTTTTTTTAACAAAATGGGATGTTAAATTAGGTGGCTAATCTAGTTACTGATGCACAGGTTTGCGATCGTTCTCACGAGAATTGTACAGTAGCTCACTGCAGGCTTCCGATGTGCCGGGATGATCACTGTGTAAGGTTTTACCTAATTGAAATAGATTACTTTTTGGAAGCGGTGTCTCTGGATTCTGGGAGTGGAAGTGATAAGAAGTGGAGTCAGTGTGGAGCCGTGATAGAAATGTGCCAGGCTTGGTTTAAGGGTCTGGGGAATTCTGGAAACGCATTTCTACAAACCAGCTCATTTTCTGCAAGTGTTTAAATTTGTGGGATGAACTGTGAGCGATACGGCTCGCAGACTTTATGTTCTCTTTGCATTATACGAAATTCTTTATTTTGTTAAAACTAGAATACAGGGTAAAGTTCGTTTGAGCATATCTTTGTCTTAATTAATTCGCAAATATGTTTCCGATGATGTTTCCAAAATAATACATAGTCGCTATTTGAAGAAAAATATAAACAGTTAAAAGATACTTTATAACATTAATAAAATTCTGGACCTGATTGCCTTATATTAATCTTTTTCATTGTTTTGTTTCTTGCTGTTCTCATCTGCAAATTGTAAGCAGACACTTGGAAATATCTGAACTTTATAATGTTTTTTTTCATTCTTGCCTGCTTTGTCTGAAGAACAAGGAAAATTAATGCCCAATTATAAAATAATTAAATAATAGTATTAATAAATTAATTTGTCTTGTTTTTGAGCTGAGAGGGCATGAATAGAAGCACTTTAGGGTGAAGTTCAGAGACTTTTGCCAGCTAATATCATAGCTCGGTATTTGGTTTGAGAATTTTTTGAATAGTCTTGTTTTATCTAAGTGACTGAACTTGTTAATGTCATTTGTAGCACAGAATAAACATTGGTAGAAATACCTATCAGCTACTCACTGACAGTAATCCCACCCAGTAATATTACACACTGCAGTCAGAGTCAGAACTATTGCTCTTTTAGTTTTTTTATATGAAATATTTTCCTCAAAAGTACATTACTTCAGACTTCAAAGTAAAATTTATTATCAAAGTACATAATCCACCATATGCTACCCTGAGATTTATTTTCTTGAGGGTATTCACAGTAAATACTAAGGTTTCAGTAATTACAGTGATTCTGTTGTTTTTTTTTGTATTTAATGTGACTGCCTGTAAGTGGGTATGAATGTACCTGCAGATATTATATGCTGGAGTACGTTACTCTGTGCACGGGGAACGGTGAGGACGTGGGTTTGAAAAGAATTGCATGTCCTTATCCAGAATTCTGAAACTCTGTATCACTGCTCTGTTAAGGTTGTAAATACTAAAGCATTTACAGTAGTTTTAAATTGTGCTTTTAAAAATAATCTGCCACACTCAAACTTAGTATTTTTGCCACAGTGATTTTATTTGATTTTTGTGGTTGACTTTGCGTGGTGAATTTTGAGTCTGGTTTTGTTACTGAGCAAGAGATCCTGAACTAATCATTGGGAAGATTTATTTATCGTCCTCCGGAGAGATTTTAATTCTGTTCCTTAAGCCCACACTGGAATGATAGTTGTGGTGACTATGACACTATTGGGAAAACGCTGCCTCTTTGGAGAGGGGGATTTTCGAGATGTCTGATACCAGTAGGCACGCAGTAAAGGTGAGAGGAGATGTGAGTGTTTTTTTCCCACAGAGTGGTCGGTGCTGGGGTGGTGGTAGAGACAGGTACAGCAGAGACTTTTAAGAAGCATTTAGGAAGGCACATGAATGTGAGGAAAATGGAGGGATATGAACATTGTACAGGCCGATGAGATTAGTTTAGTTGGCCATTTAATTACAAATTTATTTGGTTTGGCACAATGTTTGTAGACCAAAGGACTTGTTCCTGTGTTTAGAAAATCTACAGCACAATTTCAGGCCCTTTAGCCCACAATGCTGTGCCAAACATGTACTTACTTTAGAAATTACCTAGGGTCACCCATAGCCCTCTATTTTTCTAAGCTCCATGTACCTGTCCAGGAGTCTCTTAAAAGACCCTATCGTATCCACCTCCACCACCGTCGCTGGCAGCCCATTCCACACACTCGCCACTCTTTGTGTAAAAAGTCACAAACAACTTACCCCTGACATCTTCTCTGTACCTACTTCCAAGCACCTTTTTAAAAAAAAACTGTGCCCTCTTGTGTTAGCCATTTCAGCCCTGGGAAAAAGCCTCCGACTATCCACACAATCGATGCCTCTCATCATCTTATACACCTCTATCAGGTCACCTCTCATCCTCCGTCATTCCAAGGAAAAAAGGCCGAGTTCACTCAATCTATTCTTTAAGGCATGCTCCCCAATTCAGGCAACATCCTTGTAAATCTCCTCTGCACCCTTTCTATGGTTTAACATCCTTCCTGTAGTGAGGTGACCGGAACTGAGCACAGTACTCCAAGTGGGGTCTGAGAAGGGTCCTATGTAGCTGTAATATTACCTTTTGGCTCTTAAACTCAATCCCACAGTTGATGAAGGCCAATGCACCATATGCCTTCTTAACCACAGAGTCAACCTACACAGCATCTTTGAGTGTCCTATGGACTTGGACCCCAAGATCCCTCTGATCCTCCACACTGCTGAGAGTCTTACCATTAATACTCTATTCTGCCATCGTATTTGACCTACCAAAATGAACCACTTCACACTTATCTGGGTTGAACTCCATCTGCCACATCTCAGCCCAGTTTTGCATCCGATCAATCTCCCACTGTAACCTCTCACAGCCCTCCATACTATTCACAGCTCCCCCAACCTTTATGTCATCATCAAATTTACTATTCCAGGTCATTTATAAAAATCACGAAGAGTAGGGGTCCCAGAACAGATTGGTCACACCACTGGTCACCAATCTCCATGCAGAATATGACCCATCCATAACCACTCTTTGCTTTGCCAATTCTGGATCCACAAAGCAAGGTTCTCTTGGATCCCATGCCTCCTTACTTTCTCAAGAAGCTTTGCATAGGGTACCTTATCAAATACCTTGCTGAACCCATATACACTACAACTACTGCTCTTCCTTCATCAATCTGTGTCGTAACATCCTCAAAAAATTCAATCAGGCTTGTAAGGCACGACCTGCCTTTGACAAAGCCATACTGACTATTTCTAATCATATTATGCCTCTCCAAATGTTCATAAATCCTGCCTCTCAGGATCTTTTCCATCAACTTAACCAGCTGCTGAAGTAAGACTCACTGGTCTATAATTTCCTGGGCTATCTCTACTCCCTTTCTTGAATAAAGGAACAAAATCCTCAACACTCCAATCCTCCGGAACCTCTCCCGTCCCCATTGATGATGCAAAGATCATCGCCAGAGTCTCAGCAATCTCCTCCCTCGCCTCCCACTGATGCTTTCTTTCTGACTATGGAGCCACACAACAAAGCAGTTGACTCACTTCTCAAGGCCAGTGACGGGATCAGAATCAGATTTGTTATCACTCTCTTCTATGACGTACAGTGCAAAATTTTCTATAAATGGCAAAATAAGAATCAAGGTTGTTTAATGTCATTTCTAGAACATGTGTAAAGAAGAACAAAATATTTGTTAATTCGGATCCGATGTAGCACGAAAAGTTAGCTTATATAATATACACAGATTGATTGTGTGCCCATAAAGTAACACTCGGCACAGGAGTGTCTGTACATAAGGTGACTGTCAGGAAATGATAAAGTAGTGGTGGTTGGGGGTGTGTTAGTGGGTGGAGGTGTTAATCAGCCTTACTGCTTGGGGAAAGTAACTGTTTTTGAGTCTGGTGGTCCTGGTGTGGGTGCTACATAGCCTCCTCCCTGATGGGAGTGGGACCAACAGTCCACGAGCAGGGTGGGTGGGATCCTTCATGATGTCACTGGCCCTTTTCTGACGCCTTTCTGACACCCCTGATGGCGGGTAGGCTGGTGCCGTGGGGGTAAAAGGAGGTAGCGTTGATGGTCCGTTTAGAAATCTGATGGTGGGGGATGGAAGCTGTTCCTGTTCGATGAATGTGTGTCTTCAGGACTTTGTGCCACCTCCCCAGTGGCAGTAACAAGTAGATGGCATGTCCTGGGTGGTGGGATCCTTCATGATGGATGCCGCCTTCTTGGGGCACGACCTCGTGAAGGTCCCTTCGATGGTGAGGAGGTTATTGGCCATGATGGAGCTGGCTGAGACGACAGCCCTCCAATCTCGTGCAGTGGGTCCTCCATTGCAGAGAGTGATGCAACCAGTCAGAATTCTCTTCACGGCACATCTGTAGAAGTTTGCTGAAATGTCTCCAGATAGTCTATACTGGGATTAGTTTATTGTTTTGTAACAATGAACTCTTTATAATTTGAGCTTGAATTCTGTTTGGTGTTATCATTCAATAATAATCAATGCAACAGTTCAAGTTAGGCTCTTCCGCCCATTTGACTATACTGGCCCTTTGAAAGGGTTCCTGATGTCCTCACTTTTGTAGAATGTACTGCAAAATTTTTTCTTCGTGAGTTCACTTTTTTTGAAAATTACCTTTCAGCATGCCTGGTGTAGTGGTAAACATGGCATTCATTGCCATAGACAGCTATGGTGGCCAATTCATTGGCTATATTTAAAGTGGTGTTTGATAGGTTCTTGATTAGTCAGGGTGTCAAAGGTTATGGGGAGAATGGTGTTAAGAGGGATAATAAATCAGCTGTGCTGGGATGGCAGAGCAGACTCAGTGGGCTGAATGGCCTAATTCTGCTCCCATGTCTGGACATTCTATCTGCATGAACTGTGGTGGAGGGGGTTTAAAAGTTTGGGGGGAAGACCATGAATTGATGAGTGTGGGCCATGACACAACAGACCAGTGAATTCATCTTGTCAGCAATCTGTGGTTGGTGCTTTGTGCTCATGCACGCATGCCGTGTCTAGTGCTGGCTGTCCTTTGACAGCTGGCTTTAATATGTGTGAAGGATCATTCAATAACACTGGGCCACTGTTTTCCTCTCCCAGACCTGCGGCTCTGCCATCTTCTGGCTCTGGTGGGCCGACTTCAGGCCTTTGTTGCCTTTGAATTTTTTCCCAATTTGTTGGGCAGCACAGTCGTGTACTGGTTAACGTGTCACTTTACAGCGCCAGTAACTGGGGTTCAATTCCCGCCACTGACTAAGATATCTGTACGTTCTCATGATCGCGTGGTTCTCCACCAGCAGCTCCGGTTTCCTCCCACAATCCAATGACGTACTGGTTGGTAGTTAATTGATCTCGTGTGTAAATAGGTACCACAGGCTGGTCGGACCAGAAGGACCTGTTACTGTGTTGTATCTCTGAGAAAATGTACTGCGGTTTGTTGGTATGGCTGTGAACTGCTCAAGTCAATTCTCACTAAAATTGGTTTGCTTTGTGAAATCAGAATCTGCTTTATTATTTTGTGATAGCAGTACAGTGCAATACATAACATATACTGTAAATTATAACAAGTACCCCTCAACCATTAGGCTGCTGAGCCAGAATGGATAACTTCACTCATCACACCAATGAACTGACTCCACAACCGAGGGACTCAAACTACTCCCTTTCAATGACTTTACAACTCACATCCTCAGTATTATTTAATTATTTGTTTCCATTTGTGCAGTTTGTAGTCTGTTGTACGTTGGTTGCTTGTGTAGTTTTTCCATTGATTTTATTGTATTCTGCATCTACTGTGAATACCCAGAAGAATATGAATCTCAGGTAGAATATGCTGATATATATGTACGTTGATAATAAATTTACCTTGAACTTTAGTAGTAAATAAAATCAGTACACTCAATGATTCAGGAACAGCTTCTTCCCCTCTGCCGTCTGATTTCTGAATGGACAATGAGCCCATGAACACTAGCTCACTGTATATTTTCCTTTTGGCTCTTTCTGTACTACTTATTTAATTTGTATTGCATTGTATTGCTGCTGCAAAATGCCAAATTTCACGACGTATACCGCTGATATGAAACCTGATTCTGATTTGGCAATGGGAGCAAAATAGTGAAGTAGGATTCATGATGGGTTGATTGTGTGTTCAGAAATCTGATGGCAGAGATTTCAATACACAAGCTTGTGTACTGAATGAAGCACAAAATGGGATGATTGGAGCTTGGGGGTGGGGATTGGTCTTTCAAAAGAAAACTTTTTTTTTGACGAGCTGAGTTGTAATTAGAGTATCCAGAATGAGATCCCCGGGCGTATTAGGTTTCTATTGACGCTAGCTGCCTTATAAATGGCAGAGTGTCTGTTCTGTGACTGAACAATGCTCCAATCTGTTTATCCCCTGCAATGCCTTTAGTTTGTTCAATCCTGGAGCACTTTGAGAATAAGAAGTTTGACATAAAAAAAACCCATCTTGCTGTAAAGAACAATTTAAGCAGAGCTTGTTAAAAATTCAATATCTTACAAACGATTGTACTAATTGTACAATCGAGTGGTTTCTGTATATTTTTGCAGTCAGCTTTGTAGCAACTATTTCATTCTCCTTTATCTGACAACCAGAATCAGGTTTAATATTTATTTAGAAATGCAGCACGTAACAGGCCCTGCTGGCACTTCGAGCCACTGTCACATGGCAGCCCACCTATTTAACCCTAGCCTAATCACGGGACAACATACAATGACCAATTAACCTACTAGCAGGTATGTCTTTGAACTGTAGGGGGAATGTGGCACACCCGGAGGAGGCCCATGCGCGCAGGGGAAGGAACATTCAAGCTTGCAATGCTGGCATATGTCATGAAATCTGTTGTTTTGTGATATGTGTAGAAATAAAATACTATAAATTACAAAAAGAAATATATTTCATTATATACAAGTAGTGCAAAAATAGAACAAAAAAATTGAGCTAGTGTTCACAGGTTCATTGTCCATTCAGAAACCTGAGGGCAGGAAGCTATTCCTGAATCACTGAGTGAATTTCAGGCTCCTATATTTCCTCTTAGGTTGCAATGAGAAAAGGGCATGACTTGGGTGATGGGCATCCACAATGGCGGATGCCACCCTTTAGCATTTGCACACTGGTGTACTGAAGAATGGCAGTAAGTAATCTTGGCACCAAAGACAAGAAATTGAGAAGATCTTACAAGGATAGAGGTTTAAGAATAAAAATTTCCTGTTTGAAGAAGTTCCTGATGTGTGTGTGTGTGTGGTCTGGGAAATCAGGATTTTATGCTGTTTTGCTAATTGAGAGGTATCTTTCTCTTGTTTGGATGGATTTGCAACAGGACTTTTTTTTTAAAAAAAGTGTCGTTTCTTCGCATCCCCTGTTTTCTTGTGCTTCATTGTCATTACCATAGCAAACAGCTTTGTTTCTCGGCCTCTGGCCTAGCAAGATGTGTTTGGTGGGGGCTGGAGAGATTCTGCTGGTGGTGTGGAAAGTGAATTGTGGTTGGGTTTGTAGCAGAGTGTAAAGAACAGAACTCTTGATTTTATTACAACTTGAGGGAATGTGAAATCTTTACTTAGTGAACGATCAGTTAATGGATATCTATTGTTGCGTCTTCCACGGATCTGATAACCCAGCGAATTTGAGGCTAAGTGATAAGTTATCAAATCCTCTTTTTTTCATAAGTAAGTTACATTGGCATTTGAAAAATATGTAATTATTTCAGATTTAATATCACTGGCATATGCTGTGAAAATTGTTTTGTGACAGCAGTACAGAGCAATACATAAGAAACTAAATTACAATAAGAAATATATATATAGGAATTAAATTAAACAATGAGTGCACAAAGAGGGCAAAAAATATTGAGAAGGTGTTCATGAGCTGTTTGGAAATCTTGACGATGGAAGGCAAGAAATTGTTCCTGAGACATTGAATGTGTGTCTTCAGGCTCCTGTACCTCCTCCCTGATGGGAGCAGTGAGAAGAGGGTGCGTCCTGTGTGATGGGGGTCCTTAATGATAGAAGCCACCGATTTGCAGCATTTACAGTTGTGTACCAAAGAACGACATGAGGCAATTTTAGCACCGAAGTGCTTTACAAAGATAAGGAATTAAAGTTCTTGCAAGACTATAGATATTTAAGAATAAAAATGACTGTTCCTATTTGAAGAAGTTCCTGATGTGTGGTCTGGGAAATCAGGATTTTATGCTGCTTTCCTAATTGAAAGCTCTCTCTCTTGTTTGGATGGATTTGCAACAGACCTTGTTTTTTTTAAAAAAACATGTGCTATTTGCTAGCATCCCCCTGTTTTTGCGTGCTTCATCATCATTGCCACAGCATAGCAAGTACGGAGTATCAGAGTTAAGATTTTTTTTTACCCATTGCTGGGTGTGTGGAACTGCCCGCCAGGGGTGGTGATAGACGCAATACATTAGGGACATTTTTTAAGAAACTCTTAAATAGCTCTCCATTTTTCTACTATCCGTTCTCCTATATAGGAGGGAAGGGTTTTGATCTTGGAGCAGTTTAAAAGGTTGGCACAATGTCGTGCTGTACAGTTCTATACTCTGTTCTATTCCATAGTTGGGTAGATGCATGGATGACAGACATGGAGGGCTAGGGGGGAGTTGAAGGGTCATGGAGTAGAGTAAAAGGTCAGCATAACTTTATGGGCTGAAGGGCCTGTGTTATGCTGTAATGTTCTATGTTCTAGACTGGAGTGCCACAGAGGAAACACTTGTGATCACAGGGAGAATGTTCAAACTCCCCACAGTATGAGACCATAAGACACAGGGGTAGACAGGCCATTCAGCCCATTGCACCATGCCATCATGGTTGATCCTGGATCCCACTCGCCCCCATACATCTGCCTTCTCGCCATATCCTTTGATGCCTTGAACAATGAGGGAACTCTTAATTTTCACTTTAAATATACCCACGGTCTTGGCCTCCACTGCAGTCTGTGGCAGAGCATTCCAGAGTCAGAATCAGGTTTATTATCACCAGCATGTGACGTGAAATTTGTTAACTTAACAGCAGCAGTTCAATGCAAAATATAATCTAGCAGAGAGAGAAAAATAACAATAAACAGGTAAATCAATTATATTGAATAGATTTTTAAAAATGTGCAAAGCAGAAATGCTGTATATTTTAAAAAAAGTGTAATGTTCAAGGGTTCAATGTCCATTTAGGAATTGGATGGCAGAGGGGAAGAAGCTGTTTCTGAATTGCTGAGTGTGTGTCTTCAGGCTTCTGTACCTCCTACCTGATAGTAACAGTGAGAAAAGGGCATGCCCTGGGTGCTGGAGGTCCTTAATAATGGATGCTGCCTTTCTGAGACACCGCTCACTAAAGATGTCCTGGGTACTTTGTAAACTAGTGCCCAGGAAGGAGCCGACTAGATTTTCAACCTCTGCAGCTTCTTCCAGTCCTGTGCAGTAGCCCCTCCATACCAGACAGTGATGCAGTCTGTCAGAATGCTCGCCACGGTACATCTAAAAAAATTTTTGAGTGTATTTGTTGACATGCTAAATCTCTTCAAACTCCTAATAAAGAATAGCCGCTGTCTTGCCTTCTTTATGACTACATTGATATGTTGGACCAGGTTAGATCCTCGGAGATCTTGACACCCAGGAACTTGAAGCTGCTCACTCTCTCCACTTCTGATCCCTCTATGAGTATTGGTATGTGCTTCCTCGTCTTACCCTTCCTGAAGTCCACAACAGCTCTTTCGTCCTGCTGACATTGAGTGCCAGGTTGTTGCTGCGACACCATTCCACTAGTTGGCAAATCTCACTCCTGTACACCCTCTGGTCACCATCTGGGATTCTACCAACAATGGTTGTATCGTCAGCAAATTTATAGATGGTATTTGAGCTATGCCTAGCCACACAGTCATGTAGAGATAGATAGATACTTTAATCATCCCCAAGGGGAAATTCAACAGAGAGTACAGAGAGTAGAGCAGTGGGCTAAGCACACACCCCTGAGGTGCGCCAGTGTTGATCGTCAGCAAAGAGGATTATCACCAATCCACACAGATTGTGGTCTTCCGGTTAGGAAGTCAAGGATCCAGTTGCAGAGAGAGGTACAGAGGCCCAGGTTCTGCAACTTATCAATCAGGATCATGGGAATGATGGTATTAAATGCTGAGCTATAGTCGATGAACAGCATCCTGACGTAGGTGTTTGTATTATCCAGGTGGTCTAAAGTCGTGTGGAGAGCCATTGAGATTGCCTCTCTGGCTAAAAAAATTTCCTTCTTACCTCTTTTCTAAAGGGTTGCTCACAATTTTGAGGCTGTGTCCTCTAATTCTGGATACCCCCACCATAGGGTGGATGTGGAGAGAATGTTTTCTATCTAGTCGTTTCAGCATTCGGTAGGTTTCAATGAGATCCCCCCCCCCCCCCCCCCCATATTCTTCTAAATTCCAGTGAGTACAGGCCCAAAGCTGCCAAACGCTCCTTGTATGTTAACCCCTTCATTTCCGGAATCATCTTCGTGAACCTTCTCTGGACTCTCCAATGACAACACATCGTTTCTGGGATATGGGGCCCAAAACTGTTGGCAGCACTCCAAGTGCAGCCTGACTAGTGTCTTATAAAACCTCAGCATTATCTCCTTCTCTTTTTATTCTTTTCCCTTTGAAATAAATGCCAACATTGCATTTGCCCTCTTTACCACAGACTCAACCTGTAATTTAACCTTCTGGGGGTCTAGTTACAGAGTCCCTTTGCACCTCTGATCTTTGAATTTTCTCCCCATTTAGATAATAATCTGCACTATTGTTCCTTTTACCAACATGCATTATCATACATTTCCCAACACTGTATTCCATCTGCCACTCTTTTCCCCCATTCTTCCAATTTGTCTAAATCCTGCTGCAGTCACATTGCTTCCTTGGCCCTCCACCTATCTTTGTATCATTCGCAAACTTTGCCACAAAACGATCAATTCCATGATCTAAATCATTGACAAACAATGTGAAAAGTAGTGGTCGCAATACTGACCCCTGAGGAATACCATTAGTCACTGACAGCCAACCAGAAAAGGCCCCTTTTATTCCCACTCACTGCCTCCTGCCTCTCAGCCATTCCTCTATCCACGCCAGTATCTTTCCTGTAATGCCATGGGATTTTAACTTGTTAAGCAGACTCTAGTGTGACACCTTATCAAATGCCTTCTGAAAATCCAAGTAAACTGCATTTCCTTTGTCTACCCTGCTTGTTACTTCCTCAAAGAAATTGAGCAGAATTATCAGGCAAAATTTCCCTTTACAGAAACCATGCTGTCTTAGTGAGAACTGAACCCCAGTCGCCAGTGCTGTAAAGTATCACACGATGACGGTTCTGCCCTCGTTGGTCTGGGTGAGAACTGAACCCCGGTCGCCAGGGCTGTAAAGTATCACACGATGACGGTTCTGCCCTCGTTGGTCTGGGTGAGAACTGAACCCCGGTCGCCAGGGCTGTAAAGTATCACACAAATGACGGTTCTGCCCTCGTTGGTCTGGGTGAGAACTGAACCCCGGTCGCCAGGGCTGTAAAGTATCACACGATGACGGTTCTGCCCTCGTTGGTCTGGGTGAGAACTGAACCCCGGTCGCCAGGGCTGTAAAGTATCACACGATGACGGTTCTGCCCTCGTTGGTCTGGGTGAGAACTGAACCCCGGTCGCCAGGGCTGTAAAGTATCACACGATGACGGTTCTGCCCTCGTTGGTCTGGGTGAGAACTGAACCTCGGTCGCCAGTGCTGTAAAGTATCACACAAATGACGGTTCTGCCCTCGTTGGTCTGGGTGAGAACTGAACCCCGGTCGCCAGGGCTGTAAAGTATCACACGATGACGGTTCTGCCCTCGTTGGTCTGGTGAGAACTGAACTCCAGTCGCCAGGGCTGTAAACCATCACACGATGACGGTTCTGCCCTCGTTGGTCTGGGTGAGAACTGAACCCCGGTCGCCAGGGCTGTAAAGTATCACACGATGACGGTTCTGCCCTCGTTGGTCTGGGTGAGAACTGAATCCCGGTCGCCAGGGCTGTAAACCATCACACGATGACGGTTCTGCCCTCATTGGTCTGGGTGAGAACTGAACCCCAGTCGCCAGGGCTGTAAACCATCACACGATGACGGTTCTGCCCTCGTTGGTCTGGTGAGAACTGAACCCCAGTCGCCAGGGCTGTAAACCATCACACGATGACGGTTCTGCCCTCGTTGGTCTGGTGAGAACTGAACCCCAGTCGCCAGGGCTGTAAACCATCACACGATGACGGTTCTGCCCTCGTTGGTCTTGCCAGTGCAGTGTAAGTCCTTGAGAATTACAAAAAAATAGTCTGAATTGTTTTGAAGTGCTGTGTACAAGATTGCAGAGTGTTAACTAAAGTTGTGCCTTTGTAATTTATTTGTTTTTGCACTTTTATAGAAAATGTCTCCTTTAATTATTAAATGATTTTGATGGTTGTGTCTTCAGTGTTTTTTCTCCAGTAAAGCATTGTGGGATAATTTGAAAGTACTATATAAATGTGATTTGTCTGTGTTTGATGATCGTTGGCCTGGTTAGTTCAGTTGATAAAGCATGTATGTACTCTTTAGTCTCTGGGTTGTGAATTTGAGCCCCAAATTGGGTGCTAACTTTAAATCTCTAACAGGAGGAGGCATAATTTATGTATAGTATATACAACTTTGGGATTCATCTGTGCTGAAATTTGCCTTTTGATTTTGTGTTTTATATTCTGTTTTAGCTCTTTTCTGTGCTGGAGTTGGGAGAGGGTTTTAATATTTGCTTTTCTTTCTTCAGGTTGGTTCCATGGTTGTTTTTTGTTTCATGACACTGTGGAAGATGAATTTCAGGGCTGTATACTGCATATCTACTTTGATATGAAACTTTTTGCAGGCACCTTAATTTTAAGGTGATTGGAGGAAACTTTTCTTTACAGTGGTGAGTGCATGGGTAGAGGCAGGTACATTATGGATATTAAAGAGACTGTTGGGTACGTGGATGATTTAAAAAAAACTGGAGGGCTATGTGGGAGGGAAGGGTTAGATTGATCTTGGAGTAGGCTAAAGGGTAAGCACAGTATTGTGTGCTGAATGGCCTGTTCTATGTTTGAAAGTCTAAGAGAGATATGAATTCAGTGTTCAATGTCAGCTTTGTGTGAGGAGGTTAGATTATTGTCTTGAGTCTGGTTAAGAGGTTTGCCTCATCCTGGCCCACAATGTGCTGGTTGGTTAATTGACAAGTTGGTTATCACTTGAGTACAAGAGAGTCAAACGGAAATTGGGAATGTGTGTGTGAGAGAGAGAGGAAGTGTGGGATTGGTCTGCAGGTACCTTCTGGGCTAAACAGCCAATGTAAGTAATTGATCAATCAGTTGTTGTTCATACATTAAACTAGTTGTCATCATGGTCCTGTTTGTGAAAGATTACTGATTACTGGGTGTAAACTACCTGCCCTATGGTTTCCATTGTCAACAGCTTGAAATTGACCAAAGTGCTTCAGACTGGCCACTGAACGTGCTGTGCAAATACAGGACATTCTATAGGACAGGAACAGAATTAGGCCAGTCAGCCCGTCCATTTATTATCCATCTCAACCCTGTTCTTCTGCCGTTTCCCTGTAACACTCGACACCCTGACTAATCAGAGCGTAGCAACCGTGGATTCCACAGATTCACCACACTCTGGCTAAAGAAATTCCTCCTCATCTCCGTTCTAAATGGATGTCCCTATATTCTGAGGCTGTGCCTTCTGGTTCTAGACTTCCCTACCATAGGAAACATCTCTTCTGCATCCATTATCTGGGCTTTCAATATTCAATGTTTCAATGAGATTCTCTCCCCCCCCACCCCCCCAATTCTTCTAAACTCCAGCAAGTACAGGCCCAGAGTCGTCAAACACTCTTCATACATTAACCCTTTAATTCCTGGAATAATTCACTCTCTTGAATAAGAGATGTTGCACATAGGCTTTTTCCCATCAAAAAGAAGTCGTCCATTTCAGTTGATGATGTAGTGGACAATTTAAAACCAGAGTGGGTGTTTGTTATTCAAAGATGGTGGTGGTGAGAGTTCAGATACAGATCAATAAAGGTTGGACCGATGACTGAATGTCTCGAGGTGTGAGACTGCACACGCTGCGATCCGAGTCACTGGGTATAATGAAAGCACAAGTTTGCCAGTTCGTGATTGCTAAGTGAGTCAGCGGTTGCAGGGAGAAGGCCAGCGAATGGGGTTGAGAGGGGTAATAAATCAGCTGTGATGGAATGGCTGAGCAGACTCAATGGGCTGAAGGAGCAGAATTAATTAAGGTCTCATTCTGATGAGAATAGGTTGAGTGAGCTCGGGATTTTCTCTTTAGAGTGAAGGAGAATGGGAGGTGATTTGATAGAGGTGGACAGGATAATATGAGGTATGGTAGCCTATGATGCTGTAGTAGCTAAATGCTAACGACTCCAGTGTTCCTTGTGTCAGTTAGTCCTGACGAAGGGTCTCGGCCCGAAACGTCGACAGTGCTTCTCCTTATAGATGCTGCCTGGCCTGCTGTGTTCCACCAGCATTTTGTGTGTGTGTGTTAGTCCTGACGAAGGGTCTCGGCCCGAAACGTCGACAGTGCTTCTCCTTATAGATGCTGCCTGGCCTGCTGAGTTCTACCAGCACTTTGTGTGTGTGTGTGTGTGTGTGTGTGTGTGTGTGTGCATTTTGTGTGTGTTACAGTGTTCCTTGTGTAGTGGTTGGGTGTCGCTCTGCTCTGTTAGATTGTGGATGATCTCTAATGAGCAGCATTGCCACCTTCTCTACATGTTAATAGATTATCTGTGTAGAGATACAGTGTGGAATAGGCTCTTCAAGGTGCACTGTCCAGCATCCCCTGACAACCCTGATTTAACTGTAAGCTAATCACAAGACAATTTACAATGACTAATTAACCTATCCAGTACATCTTTGGACTGTGGGAGAAAACCGGAGCATCCAGGGAAACCCCATGCATTCCACAGTGAGAGACCCTAAGGAGGGCGGTGGTATTGAACTCTGAATTCCGACATCCCGTTCTGTGATATCGTGCTAACCCCCACGCTACCACAGCCCAACTTTAAAAAATGCTTTTGAGGTTTTATTTGATTTTACATATTCATCTGTTGTGCAAATTCATTACGGTTTGGGTGGAGATTATTGGAATAATAATCCTTCGAGCAAGCAAGTCTGTCGCATCAGTGGTGTGGCAACCTTAGAAGCTGCAGTTAATTCAGTACAAAGCCATGGTCTTTCAAAACTGCGACATGTGTCATATTTATCAAAAGAGACTGTTTGTGAGGCTTGTGCATTCCTTGCATCTCCAAGCATGTGCAGTTAGAACGTGGAACATTACAGCACAGTACAGTCCCTTCGGCCCACAATGTCATGCCGTCCTTTTTATCTACTTCAAGGTCAATCTAACCTTTTCCCTCCCACACAAACCTCCACTTTTCTATCATCCATCTGCCTAAGAGTTTCTTAAACATCCCGAATGTAACCTCCTGGCACGCACTGCCCTGTGTAAATATATGCAGTACTGCTCAAGGTTGCCTAAGACCTTTGCACAGTACTGTATTTGTCAACTGGGAGCAAGAGTGAGTTTTTAAATTTGGAGGAAGCAAAGGATGTTATGAATAGTGAATGTGGACTGCTGCGGGACGGGTGGCAGAGAAGGAGTGCTGGGGGAAGGGGATGTGGCGTGGTTTCAGACACCCTGAGACACTAGGCAAGTTCATTTGATTCTAAAGAATTGGTTTAGTGAACATTACAGAATGTCTCTTCAGTGTTTCCCACTCCCTCCCCTCTCCTTTCCCCTTTCCCAACCATAATTCTCTTCTGTGCCCCCTTACTGCTCTAAGTTCACAACAGAGACCCGTATCAGAATCAGGTTTATCATCTCTCACAAATGTCAGGAAACTTGTCTTTGTAGCAGCAGTGCAATGCCCTGTATATTACAGTGCTATGTATATGGGCTTAAGACTTTTGCACAGTATTATAAATAAATAAAACTACCTCTAATATCCCCCACTCTACATTTCAATCACTTTAAAATTGTCTCCTCATATTAGTAATTTCTGCCATGGAAGAGTCTCTGTACACATGAAGAATGCTTTTTATCATTGTATACACCGCTATCAAGCCACCTCTCATCCTCCTTTGCTCCAAAGAGAAAAGTCTAGATTGCTTAACCTATCCTCATAAGACATGCACTCACAGTCAGAGCAGTGGTGTGCTCCGTATGCAGTATGTGGGAAGTCAGGGTCAACACAGTTGTCCCTGATGACCACACCTGCAAAAGGTGCGTCCAGCTGCAGCTCCTATCAGCCCGAGTTAGGGAGTTGGAGCTGGAGCTGGATGAACTACGGATCATTCGGGAGGCAGAGGCAGAGATAGATAGTTATCAGGAGGTAGTCACACCAAAAAACCAAGAAGTAGGCAGATGGGTGACGGTCCAGAGAGGCAGGGGGAGCAGGCAGAGAGAGCAGAGCACCCCTGCGGCCATTCCCATTAACAATAAGTATACCGTACTGGATATTGTTGATGGGGATGACCTACCAGGAATGAGTTGTAGTGGTCTTGCCTTTGGCACAGAGGTTGAACCCTCAACTAGAAAGGGGAGGAGGGAAGAGAAGAGAGCGATAGTTTTAGGGGATTCTATAGTTAGGGGGGCAGATAGGAGATTTTGTGGGGCAGATCGGGAGTCTCGGATGGTATGTTGCCTCCCTGGTGCCAGGGTCCGGGACATCTCAGATCGGGTGCAGGCTATTCTTGAGAATGAGGGCATGAACCCAGATGTAGTGGTCCATGTAGGGACCAACGATGTAGGTAAGGTGAGTGAGGGGGTCCTGCTTAGAGAGTTCAGGGAGTTAGGAGTGAAGCTGAAAGGCAGGACCTCCAGGGTGACAATCTCGGGATTGCTACCTGTGCCACGTGCAAGTGAGGCGAAGAATAGAATGATTATGCACATTAATGCGAGGTTGAGAGCATGGTGCAGGAAGGAAGGGTTCAGGTTTTTGGATAATTGGTCTTTGTTCCAGGGACATTGGGATCTGTTTCGAAGGGACTGTCTACATCTGAACCGGAGGGGTACTAGCATTCTTGCAGGAGTGTTTGCCAGTGCTGCTCGGGGGGGTTTAAACTAGATGTGCAGGGGGCAGGGATCCAGATCCAGAGGGTTGGTCAGAAGGAGCATGGGATTAAATGTGTAGAAGGTTTGGGTGATCTTGAGAAGGTCATCAAAATTCAGGGTGCAATTAGCCCGATGGAAGTTCAAGGAGCTGGGTTAGGTACAGTAGACAGTGTTTTAAGCAAAGAGAGGAGGAATGGGCTAAGAGTTCTATACTTGAATGCGCGTAGTGTCAGAAATAAGACAGATGAGCTTGAAGCTCAGATGAAAATGGGGAACTACGATATTGTTGGGATAACGGAGACATGGCTGCAAGGGGATCAGGCCTGGGAATTGAGTGTATCAGGGTATATGTGCTATCATAGAGACAGAAATATGGGAAGAGGGGGTGGGGTGGCCCTGTTGGTGAGGAATGAGATTCAGTCCTTAGCAAGAGGTGACTTGGGAACAGGGGAAGTAGAGTCTGTGTGGATTGAGCTGAGGAATAGTAAGGGTAAAAAGACCCTAATGGGTGTTGTGTACAGGCCCCCAAACAGTAGCGTGGATATTGGGTACAAGTTGATTAGGGAGTTAACATTGGCATGTGCTAAAGGTAATGCAGTCGTTATGGGAGATTTCAACATGCAGGTGAACTGGGAGAATCAGGTAGGTGCTGGACCCCAGGATAGGGAGTTTGTGGAGTGTCTAAGGGATGTATTTTTGGAACAGCTTGTGCTTGAGCCAACCAGGAACGAGGCTATTTTGGACTTGGTGATGTGTAATGAACAGGAATTGATAAGTGATCTTGAAGTAAAGGAGCCATTAGGAAGTAGTGATCATAACATGATAAGTTTTTATCTACAATTTGAGAGGGATAAGGGCAGATCAGAGGTGTCAGTGTTGCAATTAAATAAAGGAGACTACGGAGCCATGAGGGAAGAGCTGGCCAAAGTTAAATGGGCGGATGCCCTGGCAGGAAAGACAGTGGATCAGCAGTGGCAGATATTCTTGGGGATAATACAAAAGATGCAAAAGCAGTTCATTCCAATGAGAAGGAAGGATTCAAAGAGGGGGAAGGGGCCACAGTGGTTGACAAAGGAAGTCAGAGATTGTATAGCATTAAAGAAAAAAAGTATGACAGGGCTAAGATGTGTGGGAATACAGATGATTGGGAAAGTTTTAAGGAACAGCAGATCTTAACTAAAAAAGCAATACGGAGAGAAAAAATCAGGTATGAGCTCAGTCTAGCCAGGAATATAAAAGGGGATAGCAAAAGCTTTTTTAGCTATGTGAAGAGAAAGAAGATAGTTAAGAACAATGTTGGCCCCTTGAAGAATGAATTGGGAGAAATTGTTACGGGAAACAGGGAAATGGCAACAGAATTTAATGCGTACTTTAGATCTGTCTTCACCAGGGAGGACACAAGCAATCTCCCAGATGTATGGATGGGCCAGGGTCATAAGATATCAGAGGAATTGAGACAGATTGACATTAGGAAAGAAACTGTGATGAGTAGACTGGTAGGACTGAAGGCTAATAAATCCCCGGGTCCAGATGGTCTGCATCCAAGGGTTCTAAAAGAGGTGGCTCAGGAAATTGCGGATGCATTGGTAATCATTTTCCAATGTTCCTTAGATTCAGGATCAGTTCCTGAAGATTGGAGAGTGGCTAATGTTATCCCACTTTTCAAGAAGGGAGGGAAGGAGAAAACGGAGAACTATTGCCCTGTTAGCCTAACGTCAGTCATGGGGAAGATGCTTGAGTCCATTATTAAGGACAAAATAGTGGCACATCTTGATGGCAGAAATAGGATTAGGCTGAGCTAGCATGGATTTACCAAGGGCAAATCATGCTTGACTAATCTGTTGGAGTTTTTTGAGGGTGTAACAAGGATGTTAGACGAGGGTAAGCCAGTGGATGTAGTGTACCTAGATTTTCAGAAGGCATTCGATAAGGTGCCACTTAGGAGATTGGTGAGTAAAATCAGAGCTCATGGCATTGGGGGCAGGGTTTCAACATGGATAGAAAACTGGTTGGCAGATAGAAAGCAAAGGGTAGCAGTGAATGGGTGTTTCTCGGACTGGCTGGAGGTGACTAGTGGGGTACCACAGGGCTCTGTATTGGGACCACAGCTCTTTACGATTTATGTCAATGATTTAGATGAGGGCATTGAAAACTATATCAGCAAGTTTGCTGACGATACTAAACTGGGTGGCAGTGTGACATGCGAAGAGGACGTTAGGAGAATATAGGGAGACTTGGATAGGCTGGGTGAGTGGGCAGATACTTGGCAGATGTCATTCAATGTCAATAAATGTGAAGTTATCCACTTTGGAAGCAGGAACAAGAGGGCAGAGTATTGTCTGAACGGTGTAGAGTTAGGTAAGGGAGAAATGCAAAGAGACCTAGGAGTCCTAGTTCACCAGTCAATGAAGGTGAATGAGCAAGTGCAACAGGCAGTGAAGAGGGCAAATGGAATGTTGGCCTTTGTTACAAGGGGAATTGAGTACAAGAGCAAGGATGTCCTTTTGCATTTGTACAGGGCCCTGGTGAGACCACACCTGGAATATTGTGTACAGTTTTGGTCTCCAGGTTTAAGGAAGGACATTCTGGCAATTGAGGAAGTGCAGCGTAGATTCACTAGGTTGATTCCTGGGATGGCAGGGCTGTCTTATGCAGAGAGATAGGAGAGATTGGGCTTGTACACGCTGGAATTGAGGAGATTGAGAGGGGATCTGATTGAAATGTTTAAGATACTTAAAGGATTTGATAGGATTGAGGCAGGAAATATGTTCCAGATGTTGGGAGAGTCCAGTACCAGAGGGCATGGATTGAGAATAAGAGGTCAGTTATTTAAAACAGAGTTGAGGAAGAGCTTCTTCTCCCAGAGAGTTGTGGAGGTATGGAATGCACTGCCTCAGAAGACGGTGGAGGCCAATTCTCTGGATGCTTTCAAGAAAGAGCTAGATAGATATCTGATGGATAGGGGAATCAAGGGATATGGGGATAAGGCAGGGACTGGGTATTGATAGTGAATGATCAGCCATGATCTTAGAATGGTGGTGCAGACTCGAGGGGCCGAATGGTCTACTTCTGCACCTATTGTCTATTGTCTAATCCAGGTAGCATCCTGGTAAATTTCTTCTGCACCCTCTCTAAAGCTTCCACAGCCTTCCTGTAATGAGGCAACCAGAACTGAACACAATGCTGCACATATGTTTTAACCAGGGTTCCATCGAGCTGCAGCATTACATCACAGCTCTTGAACTCAATCCACTGTTTAATAAAGATCGACACACCATACACCTACTTAACCGCCCTACCAACTTGTGCAGCAACTTTGAGGGATCAGTGGATTTTGAACCCAAGATCCCTCTGTTCCTCCACATTGTTAAGAATCATACCATTAACCTTGTATTCTCGCTTCAAGTCCAGCCTTCCAAAATGAATCACTTCATACTTCTCTGGCCACTTCTCGGCGCAGTTCTGCATCCTATCAATGTCCTATTGTAACTCCAGACAACCTTCTGCACGATCCACAACAGCACCAACCTTCGTGTCGTCTCCAACCTTACTAACCCACCCTTCCAAGGCTTGGCCTGATCACTCCAAGTCATTATGGTTTTGTTGTCAGTCTTACAGCAGAAGAGTGAACAATGATTGCAGTTGTGTTGGAGCTCAACGGCATCATGTTTCATTGCTCTTCTAGACTTCATATTGAACTTGCACAGAAGCAGACCCACCTTCCCAATGACCAATACCCATAACAATCCCATTCTCTTGTACTTGGTCCATAGCCTTCGATACTTGGTTATTCAGTCACTTGGAGATCAAGGTGTGTAAGTAGTAAAGAAAGTGAATGCAGTGTTGGCATTCATTTCCAGAGGACTTGAGTATAAAAGCGAGGATGTAATGCTGAGGTTTAATAAGGCATTGGTCAGACGGCATTTGGAGTTTTGGGCCCCTGATCGAAGAAGGAATGTCCTGTCATTGGAGAAGTTCCAGAGGAGGTCCACCGGAATGATCCCGGCAATGAGGAGGAGCCTTTGGCTCTGGACCTGTCCTTCATAGAGTTTGGAAGAATGAGGGGAGAATCTTATTAAACCTACCCATTACTTAATAGTTTTGATAGAGTGGATGTGGAGAGGATGCTCCCAGTAGTTGGAGAGTCTAGGACCAGGGGACGCAGCCTCGGAATAGAGGCTTTAGAACAGAGATGAGGAATTTCTTTAGCCAGAGGTGGTGAATCTGTGGAATTCATTGCCACTGATTACAGGGCGAAGACAGGAGAGCGGACTAGATGGCTGAATGGTCAGATTCTGCTCCTTTGTCATGGTGCAAGTCACCAGGTACATTGTAATAATGATTTGGAAGGTGGAAAAACAGACTGGAAGCTGGTGCTTTCTGGAGATACTGGAAATGTTTGTGTTCTTTGTTCTTGAGCATTCGAAAGATGTACAGGTTAGAGTTAGTAAATTGTAGGCTTGCCATATTGGTACCACATTGTGACATTTGCAGGCTACCCCAAGCTGAATCTTGAATTTTGCTATGAAGTGCTTTCTGGAAGTACGTTACAGCAGTGAATGCACTTCAGAAGTAGTGTGGCAGAATGCAACCTGCTAACATAGCGGTTAGCGCAATGCTTTACAGTGCCGGTGGTCCAGGTTTAATTCCCATTACTATCTGTAAGGTATTTGTATGTTCTCCCCATGACTGTGTGGGTTTTCTCCGGGTGCTCCAGTTTCCTCCCACGTTAGTAGGTTAATTGGTCATGTAGGTGTTCCTGAACAGTGGGGGCTTGTTTGACTAGAGGGGCCCTCTGTTGGTCGAGGTGGACCATGGATGTAGTGACCTAGCTACTGATGTGCAGCACCATCCGTGGCTGACAACGTCAATGCCTCTTTGCAAAGTCCGTCTCTGGTGCAAAGGTCACAGCTCAGAGATGCAGTGTTCCTTTCTATGGGCCCGTTTTTTTTCCCCCAGATTATTTCCTCACCTGACCTTGGGTTTTGTCTCGGGTTGGCTGCAAGTTCTGCACAGGCAAGGGGATGTTCTGAGGGTGTGAGAGGTGTTATGGAAATGTTCAGTTGTTTTGGTAGTGGTGATGTTTCTGTGTTAGTCCAGGGCAGTGAATAATCTGTTATCCTTCCATGGGGCATTGGAGCAGAATTAGGCCCATTGAGTCTGCTCCACCATTTCATCACGGCTGATCCATTAACCTCTCAGCCCCATCCTTGTGCCTTCCGGCTGTAACCATTGATAATCCTGATGAATCAAGAACCTATCAAACTCCTCTTTTAAATATACCTGTCCTTTTCGGCTCTCTGTGACAATGAATTCCACAAATTCATCACCCTCTGGCTAAAGAAATTCTTCGTCTCCATTCTAAACGGACGTCCCTCTAATCTGAGGCTGTGCCCTCTGGTGCGAGACTCCCCTCCATAGGAAACATCCTCTCCGTATCCACTCCATCTAGCCCTTTCGATATTTGATAGGTTTCAATGAGATTCCACCTTATTCTTTACAACTCCAGCAAGCACAGGCCTAGAGTCATCAAAAGCTCTTCATATGTTAACGCTTTTGTTCCAGAATCACCCTTATGAGCATCCCCTGGACCCTGTCCAATGTCAGCTCATCTTTTCTCAGATAAGGGGCCTAAATTGCTCATAATACTACATGTTGTCTGACCAATGGTTTATAAAGCCTCAGAATTACATCCTCAGCAGTACCATCCTACCCTCGATGAGGAAAGAATAGCAAACTTACCTCAATTAACCCAGAGAACCTTGTTTTTAAAGGGAGTTGTTATGTGCCTGTAACTCAACCTTACATTAGCAAGTATTTGCAGACTTGCACCCGCTCTCTCCAAAGAACAATTAAACTCTGTTTGACCTCCAGTTCTGTTTTCTTTAGCAAACTGACTTCAGACGCCTTAATTGTGCACTCATCCACCTTTGCTGCTTAACAATGCACTCTGCTTTGGGGGCCAAGGACAGTTTTTTTCTGTTTTGTTAATACAGCTTTTTGAATATTTCCTCAAATGCAATCAAAGCCTATTTTGTTTATCAGGAGTAATGCCTGGAATGGGGATCTCAGTCCCATTCACATCAATGTTGGTATAACATTTAAATCAGTGGTTTTAAATCTGCATGTGATTGTTTAAGGCCTTGTCAATTTACATGGAACTTAAAACAATTCATCACAGAACAGGCCCTTTTGCCCATGATGTCTTGCTTGCCTACTCCCCAAAAAAGTTCAAAATTAAGTTTTATGATCTAAGTACATGTATGTCACCATATACAACCGGGAGATTCATTTTGTTGTGGGAAATAATAGAAATGTAACTATCAGGATCAATGAAAGATCAACCAGAGTGCAGAAGACAACACACTGTGCAAATGCAAATTAAATAAATAGCAATAAATAACGAGAACATGAGATAGAGTGCTTAAAGTGGGAGCATTGGTTGTGGGAACATTTCTACAATGGGGCAAGTGAGTGAAGTTATCCTATTTTTGTTCAAGAGCCTGATGGTTGAGGGGTAGTTACTGTTCCTGAACCTGGTGGTGTGAGACCTGAGGCTCCTGTACCTTCTCCTGATGGTTGAGGGGTAGTTACTGTTCCTGAACCTGGTGGTGTGAGTCCTGAGGCTCCTGTACTTTCTCCTGATGGCAGCAGTGAGAAGAGAGCATGACCTGACTGGTGGAGATCTCTAATGATGGACGCTGCTTTTCTCCGACAGTGTTTCATGCTCAGTGCTCAGTGGTCGGGAATGCTTTACATATGATTTACTGGGCTGTATCCACAACCGTTCTTGGCTGAGACGTCTACGTGTTGAGACCAGAACTTGTAGAATCTTGAAGCTGTCCGCCTCAGCACCATTGATGAGGACAGAAGCATGTGTACTGTCCCTCCCACCCCACTTTCTGAAGTCTCTTGTTTTGCTGACATTGACGGAAAAGTTGTTGCCATGATGCCCTGTTTCTAAGCTTGCTAGCTCCTTCCTGTGCTCTGACACAGCACATTGGTTAAAGAGGAGACGTAGGTGGCATTGTTCCATTGTCAGATTGTGTATTGATTTGCTGCCACAAGGAATGTAAAGGAAGATGTCCTGATGAAGAGTATTGACCTGAAGTGTTGATTGTCCGGTTCCCTCCGCAGACGCTGCCTGACCCGCTGAGCTCCTCCAGGACCCTTTGCGTGTTGCTAAGGATGTAGACTGATCATATTTCCAATAGATGTTTATGATTTAAAGTAAATTTTTTGAAATAAGAGAATTAAACATAAACAATTGCTTTGTGGACTGGACGTGAGCCTTCCCATGTAACTTGTTACTGTTCCCTATAAGCTGTTTCCTATACCTTTATGTCTAAAGTTGAAGTAAGTTTATTACATGCGCTACCTTGAGATGCATTTTCTTGCAGGCATTAACATGAAAATGAAGCAATACAATAGAGTCCTGATGAAGGGTCTTGGCCAGAAACGTCAACTGTTTACTCTTTTCCATAGACGCTGTCTGGCTTGCTGAGTTCCTCCAGCATTTTGTGTGTGTTGCTTGGATTTCCAGCATCTGTTTGTTTCTCTTGTTTATAATACAATAAGATTTATGAAAAACTCTACAGAAAGACAGTCGAACAATCTGTGCAAAAGAAGATTACAATTTTGCAAATAAAATAAATAATACAGAGTACATGAGTCGTAGAGACCTTGAAATTGAGTATGTAAGTTGTGGGGTCAGTTCATTGTTGGAGGAGTGGGTTACCCTCTGTGGTTCATGAGTGTGATGATTATAGGGTAATAACTGTTCTTGAACCTGCTGGTGTGGGGCCTTGGGCTTCTGTACCTCCTTCCTGATGGCAGCAGTGAGAAGAGGGCATGGCCTTGGTGGCCAGGTCCTTGATGGGTGCTGCCTTCTTGTGGTAATGCTCCTTGTAAATGTGCTGAATGGTTGAGAGGGCTTTACCTGTGGTGGACTGGGCACCATTCACCACTTCTTGTCGTCTTTTCCGTTCCTGGGTGTTGGTGTTTCCGTACCAGTCTGTGGAGCAACCAGCCAGTATATTTTCTATGGTACGTTAGTAAAATATTAGTCAGTCCCTCATCAGGGCACAAACCTGTAAGGATCCAGTCCACCCAGCCCACTAAACCTGTCTGCTAAGATCATGGTGGATCTGAATGCAACCATACCTTCTCATATGTGTCATAAGACAAAGGAGCAGAATTAGGCCATTCAGCCCATCGTCTGCTCCACCATTTCACCAAGGCTGATTTATTATCTCCTTCAACCCCATTCTCCCACCTTCTCCCTTTAACCTTTGACACCCTGATTAATCAAGCACTTGTCAATCTTTGCTTTAAATATACCCGGTGACTTGTCCTCTACAGCCATCTCTGGTGATGAATTCCACAGATTCACTACCCTCTGGTGAAAGGAATTCCTCCTCACCTCTGTTTTAAATGGATGTCCCTCTGGTCTGAGACCATCCCACAACAGGAGGCATCCTCTCCATATCCACAGCATTCAAGACAGCCGGAGACGATCTTGACCAAAACATTGACTTTATGTCCCTCCATAGATGCTGCCTCAGTTCTTGAGGTGTGTTTTTTGTGTTCTGGATTACACGCCTCCTTCCTTTCCAGTCCTAATGAAGGGTCTTAGCCTGAACATTGCATCTTTATTCCCCT
Organism: Hypanus sabinus; assembly: GCF_030144855.1. Taxonomy (NCBI): domain Eukaryota; kingdom Metazoa; phylum Chordata; class Chondrichthyes; order Myliobatiformes; family Dasyatidae; genus Hypanus; species Hypanus sabinus. Next base: position 177,421,298 of record NC_082712.1, on the reverse strand, counting down.
GGATAGATGCTGCCTGACCTGCTGAGTTCCTCCATCACTTTGTGTGTTTGTCCGTTACTCTTTAATTAATTTGCTTTCTGGTTTCGATGGTTTGTGGACTCATCACAAAGCCACCCAGTGACAGGAATTCCACCCCATCCTGGCAGAGAGCAAATTTAAATGTGACTCATGTGGTACAACATCACCTGCCTGAAGACTTGTCAGTGTGTTTGACTCTTCACTGGTCCATATTCGCTGAGACGTTTGTGTGGGGCACCTTGGCCAATGAATATCGGCCTTGCAGTCCTGGTTTCACTCTGGGAAGAACATGGAGTGTGGCATTCTACCTTAAAGCAACATTGACAGACACAGCAATCTCTGGGGGATAGACATTACTCCCAAGTACCCTCACTGAGTGCAAACGTATCTCTTTCTGCTCCTTTCTGTCTGTTTACTTGTGTAGGTGAGACTCTGCACTCCTCCTTCCCTTTAAAATATCTCTCACTTATTTTCTCTCTCCCCTCACTCTCTTTTCTTCCACTCCCCCTCTCATTTTTCTTTCTCTCTCTCTCTCCCTCCCTCCCTCCACCACCATCTCCCTGCTACTGTGTGCTTTGTGTTTGTTTGCATGTGCCCCTCGGTCTATTCCTCTCCATGTGTCTGTGCTCAGAGGCTAGACAGACTGTCTGTCTGAGTTTGACATCTGGTTTATTCTTTCTATTCACCTGTGATGAGAATTGCAAATACAGCAGTGAACCCTTGCTCTGGGAGCCCTGCACATTCCTGTCAATGACCATTTGTCACACTGTGCTGGCAATCTCGTTCTGTGGCGATCTATTGTTATTCAAGCAACAGGCGGTGCAGGTTCTGACACCATATGGTTAGTGTATGCTTCAGATAAGCTGCCTGGTAATTTTGCTTATCAATAGCATTTTTGATCTGCAACATGTCTGTGTTGCTAACTGCCCAGCCTCACTTGAATGCTTCAGTGAAGGCAGATTCATTGAGACGTTCCTTTTCCCCACAATGGAATCCCTTCATTCTTTTGTGTGCGCCTACGCAGAGCGCTGCCACACGAAAGCAGCCTAGTCCACCACAGAAAAAGCCCTCCCCATTGAGGGCTGTCACAAGAAAGCAGCATCTATCATCAGGGACCCCCACCACGCAGGCCATGCTCTCTTCCCACTGCTGTAATCAGGACCCCCACCACCCAGGCCATGCTCTCTTCCCACTGCTGTAATCAGGACCCCCACCACCCAGGCCGAGCTCGCTTCTCACTGCTGTAATCAGGGACCCCCACCACCCAGGCCGAGCTCTCTTCTCACTGCTGTCATCAGGGACCCCCACCACCCAGGCCAGCTCTCTTCTCACTGCTGTAATCAGGGATCCCCACCACCCAGGCCGAGCTCTCTTCTCACTGCTGTCATCAGGGACCCCCACCACCCAGGCCGAGCTCTCTTCTCACTGCTGTCATCAGGGTACCCCACCACCCAGGCCGAGCTCTCTTCCCACTGCTGTCATCAGGGACCCCCACCACCCAGGCCGAGCTCTCTTCCCACTGCTGTCATCAGGGACCCCACCACCCAGGCCGAGCTCTCTTCTCACTGTTGTCATCAGGGACCCCCACCACCCAGGCCGAGCTCTCTTCCCACTGCTGTAATCAGGACCCCACCACCCAGGCCGAGCTCTCTTCTCACTGCTGTCATCAGGGACCCCCACCACCCAGGCCATGCTCTCTTCCCACTGCTGTAATCAGGACCCCACCACCCAGGCCGAGCTCTCTTCTCACTGCTGTCATCAGGGACCCCCACCACCCAGGTCATGCTCTCTTCTCACTGCTGTAATCAGGGACCCCCACCTCCAGGCCGAGCTCTCTTCTCACTGCTGTAATCAGAGACCCCCACCACCCAGGCCGAGCTCTCTTCTCACTGCTGTCATCAGGGACCCCACCACCCAGGCCGAGCTCTCTTCTCACTGCTGTCATCAGGGACCCCCACCTCCAGGCCGAGCTCTCTTCTCACTGCTGTAATCAGGGACCCCCACTACCCAGGTCATGCTCTCTTCTCACTGCTGTAATCAGGGACCCCCACCACCCAGGCCGAGCTCCCTTCTCACTGCTGTAATCAGGGACCCCCACTACCCAGGTCATGCTCTCTTCTCACTGCTGTAATCAGGGACCCCCACCTCCAGGCTGAGCTCTCTTCTCACTGCTGTAATCAGAGAGGAGGTACAGGAGCCTCAGGGCCCGCACCACCAGGTTCAGGAACAGTTATTAGGCTCCTGAACCACTGGGTAACTTCAGTCACCTCAACACTGAGCTGTCTCCATGGCCAGGGCCTTCACTTTTGAGGAGTGTGCAACTCAGGTTCTCAGTGTTAGTTAATTTGTATTTGCATAGCTTGTCTTTTCACATTATCAGTCATTGATTCTGCTGTATTTAGTGTGAATGCCCACTAGAAAATGTAGGAATGGGTGCTACAGTAGTGTAACCCTTTACAGTACAGGTGATGCAGGTCTGACTCCTGCCCCTGCTTGTCTACATACTCACCGTGACTGCGTGGGCTTCCTCCGGATGCTCCGGTTTCACACCTGTACGTGTGGTAAGGGCTCTTTGGGTTGAAGGGCCTGTTGCTCTGCTGTATGAAATGAATCTCAGGATAGTATTTGGTGATGTATATGTACTTTGATAGCACGTTTGAACTCTTTATTACAAAAATGTCAGAAACAGGGTAATAGTTATTTAGCCTTCAGAGTTCCATTGTTGGCCAATGTATACCTGCTTTGTGTGTGCAGGAGTGTACTTCGAAGTTTGGTTGATCGCCGAGCTTGTCAAAATATTTGCAGATGTTTCGGCTCCAATTGAGAAACCATCACCAGTGTGCAGTTGAGGGTTGTTCTGCACTATTTCAAAAGTAGGAATGTATGCATGCAGGCGGCTGTTGGAGAAGCCCAAAAGATTTTTGCTACAGTCATCAAAGTGGTTTATAATTTTAGAGTTTTAACAATTGCTTGTCGTGTGTAAATGTTAAACACAGGTGAACTTAAGTGACTTTGAAAGATAAGTAGTGTTGAGGAAGCAGGGAGTCTGCAGAAGTACTTGGACAGATGAGGAGAATAGGCAAAGAGCTGGCAGATGGAATCCAGTGTAAGAAAGTGTATGGTCATGCTCTTTAGGTTGAAGGAATTATGATGTAGACTATTTTCTAAATGCAGGATAAATTCAGAAGTTCAAAGTTCAAAATTAGAGGTGCAAAGGGACTCGCGAGTCCTTGTGCGGGATTCCCTGAAGGTTAATTTGTAGATTGAGTCAGTGGTAAGGAAAGCATTTGTTTCAAGAGGACTAAAATGCAATAGCAAGGATGTAATGCTGAGTGTCTTGAGTCATTGGTAAAACTGTGTTTGGAGATTTTGGCCCCATTTCTAAGAAAGGATGTGCTGGCATTGGAGAGGGCCCAGAAGAGGTTCTTAGGAATTAAAGTGTTAACGTGAGCATTTGACTTGTACTTGCTGGAATTTAGAAGAAATGAGGGGGATCTTACTGAAATCTATTGACCACTGAAAGACCTAGATAGAGTGGATGTGGAGAGGGTAGTCTAGGACCAGAGGGCACAGCCTCAGAATAGAAGGGCGTCTCTTTAGCACAGATGTTGAGTTTCTTTAGCCAGAGAGTGGTGCATCTTTCCTGGAAAATGGAAGTTTATTTTGTTGGTTTTCATATTGCAAGTGTTGTTTTTTTTATCAAGTTTATTTTTTTATGTGTTACCTGCATTACGACTATAATAGCCTCACCTCATCAGTATAAAACCCCAGTGAAGTGTGTGCTGTTGAAATTTGCTATTTTTGGACATTGGCTGAGAGAACAGATAAACACTATGCATTGCACTGAAAAATGAATGATCAATATTTTGCAGAGGGACGGGGTATTGGTGTGGTAAGAGTCTTGACGTTTGATTGCTGGCAAGATCGTGACTTCAATCTGATGCTTTTTGAGCCCATTCTGAATTGGCTGTATGGAATCCGCTGTATAAACTCAGCTTTAGTCAATCTGTTTGTTTCCGTGTTTGATTGTTTAACTGATGAATGTTGACCATCTCTTGGACATTGGAACGGAACTAAAATGTGACCTAAGGCTCTTTTCTAGTTAGGAGGACATTCCAAAAGTCACCCTGAAGATAGTTCAAAGTCTAAGTCTGAGCCATGAACAGCTTCCAGGACATCTTCAAAAGACAATGTCTCAAAAAGAAGCATACGTCGTTAGTGACCCTATAACCCAGATGCACCCTCTTCTCATTGCTGCAGCCAAGGAGTGGGTACAGGAGCCTGAAGAGAGACACTCAACAATTCAGGAACAGCTTCTTCCCTCCACCATCAGATCTCTGAATGAACATTACCTCAATATTCTCCCTCCCACACTATTTATTGAAATATTTAGCTCGACAATTATGTATAGTACAACAAATTTTGCAACTATGCCTGTGATAGTAAACCATAAACAAGAGAAAATCTGCAGATTCTGGAAATACAAGCAACACGCACAGAATGCGGGGGGAACTCGGCAGGTCAAGCAGCGTCTATGGAAGTGAATAAGCAGTAGGTGTTTCAGGCTGAGAACCTTCCTTTGGACTAGAAAGGGAAGGGGCAGAAGCCAGAACAAGAAAGTGGGGAAGGGGAAGGAGTACAAGCTGGCAGGTGATAGGTGAGAACAGGTGAGGAGAAAGGTGGGTGGTGGGGGAGTGAGAGAAGCTGGGGAGTGGTGGGTGGAAAAGGTAGACTGAAGATGTAAAAATCCTAACGTAGAGGCCAGTGGACCATGGGACACATTGAATTGACTTTATTATTTACATTAGTGGTCACCAACCTTTTTAAGCCCAAGATCACCTTCCTCGGCCTCAGTGAAAGGCAAGATCGACCCCAGATCAATTAGTTACACACATGCGCACCAGGGCAGAAAAGACCGGAAGTAAAACCCCACAACCCGGAAGTAGAAATAATATATAAACACTGGGGGTACCCACCTTTTTTTTGCACCACGGACCAGTTTAATATTGATAATATTCTTGTGGACCGGCCGACAGGGGTGGGGGGGGGGGAGTTTGTTAAACACAACCGGAATACAGCGATACTCGAAGCAGGTTCCTTATCTCCAGTCTATTCAAGGTCAGGGCCGGAGGTCCGCGCACCGTGGTGGGTCCTGGTGGTCACAGTCCAGAGAGCATGGCCGACCGAGCGGGGAGTGTGACAGAGCACCCACCTGCCCCCTTGTAGGATCTATCGGCCGACAAATGTTTGTATCAGTAGATCGCAGCGAGGTAGCTGCTCCGTTACTTATGAAACGCTGAGCCCGAATTAGGTCGTCTGTGAATATTTTAGCACTGGGTTCTCCACAAACATTCGGTGTGATTAAACATGTTCAGATTCAGCGCTCCAGGCCAGTAGCAACGGCACTTCCCGCCGGCCGCCCGAGGGATCAACTGGGAAAGTCTCAAAGATTGACTAGTTGATCGCAATCGACGGGTTGGCGACCACTAATTTACATCCTTCACATACATGAGTAAAAATCTTTACGTTACGTCTCTGTCTAAATGTACAACGTGCAATTTATAGTAATTTATAATAAATAGTATGTGCAACAGGACAGTCAATATAACATAGAAATACAGTTGTATAAGCATGAATGGTGGAAGAAACTGTTGGTCCTGGCTTTTATGCTGTGGTACCGTTTCCTGGATGGTAGCAGCTGGAACATTTTGTGGCTGGGGTGACTCAGGTCCCCAATAATTCTTCGGGCTCTTTTTACACACCTGTTACTGTAAATGTCCTGAATAGAGGGAAGTTCACATCTTCAGATGTTCTGGGCTGTCCACACCAACCTCCGTGGAGTCCTGCGACTGAGGGAAGTACCGTTGGTGATGCAGCCAGTCAGGATGCTCTCAATACAAGGGAAGAGGAAGGGAACCAGAGGGAAGTGAGGCAGGTCTCCTTCTCCCACTTTCCTCTTCCTTAAGATTCCATCTTCAGCCCATTACCTCTTCCAACTATTCCCTCCCAACTTCACTTCACTTCTTCCTCCTCCCCAAACCATCTTATCTGGCTTCTTCCTGCTTCCTTTCCAGTCTTGATTTTATTTTATCGAATACAATGTGGAAAGACCCTCTGGCCCTTTGAGTCGTGCTGCTCAACAATTCTGGACACGCCCTATTAACCCTAGCCTAATCACAGGACAATTTACAATGGGGGGGAACCCCCACCCAGAGGAAACCCACGTACAGGGGAACATACAGACTCTTTACAGAGGATGCCAGGATTGAACTCTGAACTCTGCTCCCCCCCCCCCCCCACTATAATAGCGTTCTGCTAACCACTCCACTACAGCGGTACCTCATTTGTTTATTCCTCTCCATAGACGCTGCCTGACCAGCTGAGCTCCTCCAGCATTCTGTGAGTTCCTCTGGATGTCCGGCTCCTGCACAATCTCTGACTTTTGCCTTGTAGCTGGGGTTATTTGAACCTGAGCAGCTGAGATTTGTCGACCTGGTGCAGAACTTTAGAGGAGGGTGCGGGGAGAGATCAGAGCAATTGAACAGCTGCTGCCTGCTCGTTTGTTTGTTTAAGGATGTTGCTGAAGATAGTGTTGTCAAATGTTAATAGTGGGTTCCTCTCTGATTCTTGTAGTCTTAAACAAATGCCCTGTGCTAAGAACCTATAAATGTTGAAACTGTTTAGTTTTCTACCGATGAGAGAGTTGGAAACCCAACCACACCCTCAGATGTGTGAGTCAGAATCACCGGCATATGCCCTGAAATCTGTTGTTTTTCTGGCAGCAGTACACTGCAGTACGTCATAGAAAAAAGCATGAATTACAGTAAGCAGATTTATATATTAAATAGAAAAATAAGTACAGGTGGCCCCCGCTTTTCGAATGTTCGTTTTACGACAACTCGCTTTTATGAAAGACCTACATTAGTTCCTGTTTTCGCTAACCAAAGAGGATCTTCACTTTTACGAAAAAAGGGATGCCTGCTTTATACGTGTTTTTACACCGAGAAAGACTACAATTACTGTGAAGCCTTGTGCGGCAGTTGTTTGCGCATGGGTGTACGTGTCGATTTTTTCTCTCCCAATTGATTTTGGCTCGCTGTCTTCCCGATTTTGATAAGTGAAACTACACCGTACATACAATATTTCTGCTTTATATAGGCTGTATATTTATCATATCATTCCTGCTTTTACTATTTGTTATTGTTATTTTAGGTTTTATGTGTTATTTGGTTTGATTTGGTAGGTTATTTTTTGGGTCTGGGAACACTCAAAAAATTTTTCACATAAATTAATGGTAATTGCTTCTTCGCTTTACGACATTTCAGTTTACAGACAGTTTCATAGGAATGCTCTACCTCCGGATTGCAGGGGAAACCTGTAGTGAGAAATTAGAGAGTAGGGAGGTAGTGTTCATGGGTTCGTTGTCCATTCAGTTCCTGAATCATTGGGTATGTGCCTTCAGGCTCCTGTGCCATCCTTCCTGATGGCAACTGGCACAGCTCGCTGTCGGGTGCGGGTGAGTGTGCCCGACGAGAGTCATCCATTGGACCAACATAGTTCAAGGATTGTGCTGGGGCAGTCCGCAAGTGTTGCCTCGCTTCCAGCACCAACCTAACATGCCCACAACTTAGCTCTAACCTGTATGTCTTTTTGAATGTGGGAGGAAGCCCACACAATCATGAGGAGAATGTACAAATTCTTTGTGGACAGTGGCAGTAATTGGACATCAGGGAGAGAACCATCTGCACTTCAGAGTGGAGGAACAGAGGGATCTCACATCCATAGATCCCTCAAAGTTGCTGCATTAATTGCTGACCCTCTTGTCCATCTCTGATCCTCTGAGGATTCTCTCATGGAGCGAGGCAGAGTTACTGTGACCAGCCAGGGAGGCTCATCCAGAGATGGGCTACAGGAATGACAGCGTATCTAGAAATTATTCAATCTTGGTCACCCAATTTAATCATAGGTTCAGTTTAATTTTCTCAGTTAGTAAATTAATTACACCAGATAATTAACTACTTTGTCACATACATTGAAACATAGAGTAAAATGCGTCCTTTGTGTCAGCTTAAGTCAGTGAGGATTGTGCTGGGCCAGCCCACCAGTGTCGCCATGCTTCTGACGGCATGCCCACAATTTACTAAACCAAGCCTGACACATACTTGGAATGTAGAAGGAAACCCACACGGTCACAGGGAGAACGTACAAACTCCTTATAGACAGTGATGGGAGCCCAACGCTGACCCGATAGCAAGCATTGTGCTTCCATCCTGCCCATCCTTTATGCATGAATTTGGCGGATGCTGCTTCAATTAACACTGGAACTTCCTTCGGATGTTTTAAACCTCAGGTTGGTTGCAGTTTGCTAAATGCTTAAATCCAGTTCCTAAAACCTTCATAAAACAATTTTTGTTTTTGCTTCCTTTGCATTCAGCCCATTGACAGCTTGGCAAAGGCTTGCTGTGATAATTAGCCTGAGTTTTTCAACTCATCATCTGTGTAGGGGCGTCAGAAACAACATCCTCAACATTGACTTGGGTTACAGATAAATGTCTTTTCTTTTCCCCAGAGGCAGATGCATGGGGGGCATTTAAGAAACTCTTGGTTAGGCACATGGATGAAAGAAAAATGGAGGACTCTGAAAGGGAAGGGTTGGGTAGATCTTGGAGTAGGTTAAAAGGTTTGAGGGGCCTGTACTGTACTGTGCTGTAATGTTGGATATTTTTGCTTTGTAAACCTTTGAGCCATTTTCCTTGCATCTATCTTCTATTCTCTGGGGAGGGATTGAGCTGGGATTATTGCCAGGGCTTGTCAGATTTGCATATGCATTTCCTGTTGACTTAATTTCCTGAGGACTTTGACACACCCCCTCTGTAAAATTGCAGTCTTTGATTACTGCAACAGGTCGATTTTTGTGATTAAAGTTTTACTTTGCGTTGTCAAAATCCTTCTCTGAAGGGTGCAGTCAAGAGTGGAGCACGTCTGGGCCGTTGCTGGTGAAGTCAGGCCGGTCATTACCATGGGGTTGGTTGAGGGAATAGCCTGGCATAAACTGGCCACTTACACAGTGGCACTGACCACACATCAGAGCTGCCTGCTTGTTCTGGGGAATCCTGAATTTGTGACAGATGAGTCATAGGACCCATCCCTCACCATAAGAGTAGAACTAGGCCATTTGGCCCATTGAATTTGTTCTCCTATTCCATTGTGGCTGATTTCTTTCAATTCCATTTCTCCTGCCTTCTTATCATAATATTTGACCCCCTTACTAATCAAGAACCTATCAACTTCGGCCTCAATCGTTCCCAATGACTTTGTCTCCACAGCCGTCCACTGCAATGAATTCCACAGATTCACCGCTCTCTGGCTAAAGAAATTCCTCCTTATCTCTGCTTTAAAAGTGTGTCCTTGTAATCTGAGGGTTTGCAGTCTGGTCCTACTACAGGAAACATCCTAAACAAATTCACTCTATCTAGACCTTTCAATATTTTTGGTAGGTTTCAATAAAATCCCCTTCCCCAAACCACCGTTCTTCCAAACTCCAGTGAGTACAGGACCAGAGCCCTCAAACCCTTCTTGTATGTTAACTGTTTCACTGCTGGGATTATTCTCGGACGCCTCCTCTGGAGCCTCACTGAAGCTGGCACAATCTTTCTTAGATATGGGGCCCAGAATTGTTCACTATACTCTGTGTGGTCTGACCAATGCCTTATAAAGCCACAGCATCACATCCTTGCTTTTATATTCTAGTCCTCTTAATGAATGCTAACATGGCATTTGCCTTCCTCACCACCAGCTCAACCTGCAAGTTGACCTGTAGGGAATCCTGCAGGACTCCCAAGCCCCCTTTGCATCTGGGATTTCTGAATTTGTTCCTGGTTAGAAAACAGTCTACACCTTTGTTCTTTCTACCAAAGAGCATCACCACAAACTTACTTACACTGCATTCCATCTGTCACTAGCTCATTCTCCTAATCTGTCCAATTCCTTATGCAGAATCCCTGCTTCTCAACACCACCTGCTCCTCCATTTCCCCCTCATCCATGTACCTATCCAAATGTCTCTTAGCTGTTGCAATCAAACCTGCAACCACCACTTCGGCTAGCAGCTCTTTCCACACTCAAACCACCCTCTGATTGAAGAAATTCCTCCTTGCGTTCCCCTCAAATATTTCACCTTTCACACTCAACCTATGACCTCTCATTCTAGTCTCACCCTCCCCATTAAATATGACCGGATGGAGATGAACTGGGCCAGCAGTTTGTTTGTTGCGTTGCTATGGGTCACCCAGAGGGGATTTGGTTCCTGGAATAATCTGGATAGCAGCTGGAGTGGGAATTATATAGATGGGCAGTGTTCCGGTGCTGAATAAACCACAAATTTTTATCACTCGAGGTACATGTGATCTTCAAAGGAAGCAGAATCTGCAAACTGTGTCAAGTGTGACCCACAATTCTGTATTTTTCAGTGTGATGTTGCTGACAAACTCCTGGCTTCCTGGCCTGGAGCCCACTTGGATAGATCCAGATGTTAGCAGGAGCAACTTTAAGCTTCATGGTAGGAGAGGCTGAAGATTCAGATTGAGATTTATGTCATATCTACATGGAAGCATTCAGTGAAATGTGCTGTTTTCGGAGGGGTAACACCTATGACTGGTGGGGTAAGATTTAAAGAGGTCTTGAGGGTCAAGTTTTTCCACAGAGTGGGTGGTTGCTGGCAGAGGTGGGTACCATAACAATGTTTTAGAATCAGAATCTGGTTTATTATCACTGACAAATCTGAAGAAATTATTTGTTTTCTGGCAAATTACAAATTACAACATAAATTGCACAAGAGGAAAAATGAATTCCTAGAGTCAGAACACTGCCACACAGAAACCAGCCTTTTGCTTCATCCAGTCCATGCCAAAATGTTATTCTGCCGAGTCCCAGTGACCCACACCCGGACCTTATCCCTCTGCAACCCTCTCATCTGTGTACTTATCCAAACTTCTCTTAAGTATTGAGAGGAACCTGTTGATGTAATGTATTTTGATTTCCAGAAAGCATTTGGTGAGTTACTGCCCTAGACAGGCTTGGTGAGTTATAAATTGGCATAAAGTTCAAAGTAAATTTATTATCAAAGAGCGTAAATGTTACCATTTACAACCTTGACATTCATTATCTTGCAGACATTTTTCTATTTTAACAGGTACTGAGTGGTACCCGTGAGGTTCTTCTACTACTGTAACCAATCCACTTTAAAGTTCGATGTGTTGTGCGATCAGAGATGCTCTTCTGCACACCACTGTTGTGATGTGTGGTTATTTGAGAGCACATTTATGCTGAGTACTGCCACAAAGGTACAGGAGGCTTAGGCTTAACTGTTCCTGAACCTGGTGGTGTGGGACCTTAGTCTCCTGTACCTTCTACCTGATGGTAGAAGAGAGCAAGGTCTGAATGGTAAGGGCCTTTGATAATGGATGCCGCTTTCTGGTGGCAGTACTCGGTGTAAGTGTGCTCTGTGGCGGACTGGGCTGTACCCACCACTTCCTCTAATCTTTTCCATCTCTGGCTGTGATGCAAACAGTTAGGATGCTCTCCACTGTGCATTTAGAGAAATTTGTCAAGAATTTTGGTGGTATGCTGAACCTGCTGAATGTCGAGGAGCCAACTAGAGAGCAGGCCATTCTAGATTGGGTATTGAGCAATGAGGAAGGGTTAGTTAGCAATCTTGTCATGCGAGGCCCCTTGGGTAAGAGTGACCATAATATGGTGGAATTCTTCATTAAGATGGAGAGTGACATAGTTCAGAAACAAAGGTTCTGAACTTAAAGAAGGGTAACTTTGAAGGTATGAGACGTGAATTAGCTAAGATAGACTGGCAAATGATACTTAAAGGGTTGACGGTGGATATGCAATGGCAAGCATTTAAAGATCGCATGGATGAACTACAACAATTGTTCACCCCAGTTTGGCAAAAAAATAAACCAGGGAAGGTAGTGCACCCGTGGCTGACAAGGGAAATTAGGGATAGTATCAAGTCCAAAGAAGAAACATATAAATTAGCAAAAAAAAAAGCGGCACACCTGAGGACTGGGAGAAATTCAGAGACCAGCAGAGGAGGACAAAGGGCTTAATTAGGAAAGGGGAAAATATTATGAGAGAAAGCTGGCAGGGAACATAAAAACTGACTGTAAAAGCTTTTATAGATACGTGAAAAGAAAAAGATTGGTCAAGATAAATGTAGATCCCTTACAGTCAGAAACAGGTGAATTGATCATAGGGAACAAAGACATGGCAGACCAATTGAATAACTACTTTGGTTCTGTCTTCACTAAGGAGGACATGAATAATCTTCTGGAAATAGTAAGGGACCGAGGGTCTAGTGAGATGGAGGAACTGAGGGAAATACATGTTAGTAGGGAAGTGGCGTTTGGTAAATTGAAGGGATTAAATGCAGATAAATCCCCAGGGCCAGATGGTCTGCATCCCAGAGTGCTTAAGGAAGTAGCCCAAGAAATAGTGGATGCATTAGTGATAATTTTTCAAAACTCCTTAGATTCTGGATTAGTTCCTGAGCATTGGAGGGTGGCTAATGTAACCCCACTTTTTAAAAAAGGAGGGAGAGAGAAACCAGGGAAATTAAAAACTGGTTAGCCTGACATTGGTGGTAGGGAAAATGCTAGAGTTGGTTATCAAAGATGTGATAACAGCACATTTGGAAAGAGGTGAAATCATTGGACAAAGTCAGCATGGATTTGTGAAAGGAAAATCATGTCTGATGAATCTTATAGAATTTTTTGAAGATGTAACTAGTAGAGGGGATAGGAGATGTGGTATATTTAGATTTTCCAAAGGCTTTTGACAAGGTCCCACACAGGAGATTAGTGTGCAAACTTAAAGCACATGGTATTGGGGATATGGTATTGATGTGGGTAGAGAATTGGTTGGCAGACAGGAAGCAAAGAGTGGGAGTAAACTGGACCTTTTCAGACTGGCAGGCAGTGACAAGTGGGGTACCGCAAGGCTCAGTGCTGGGACCCCAGTTGTTTACAATATATATTAATGATTTAGATGAGGGAATTAAATGCAGCATCTCCAAGTTTGCGGATGACACGAAGCTGGGCGGCGGTGTTAGCTGTGAGGAGGATGCTAAGAGGATGCAGGGTGACTTGGATAGGTTAGGTGAGTGGGCAAATTCATGGCAGATGCAATTTAATGTGGATAAATGTGAGGTTATCCACTTTGGTTGCAAGAACAGGAAAGCAGATTATTATCTGAACGCTGGCCGATTAGGAAAAAGGGAGATGCAATGGGACCTGGGTGTCATTGTACACCAGTCTTTGAAGGTGGGCATGCAAGTACAGCAGGTGGTGAAAAAGGCAAATGGTGTGTTGGCATTCATAGCAAAAGGATTTGAGTACAGGAGCAGGGAGGTTCTACTGCAGTTGTACAAGGCCTTGGTGAGACCGCACCTAGAATATTGTGTGCAGTTTTGGTCCCCTAATCTGAGGAAAGACATTCTTGCCATAGAGGGAGTACAGAGAAGGTTCACCAGATTGATTCCTAGGATGGCAGGACTTTCATATGAAGAAAGACTGGATCAACTAGGCTTATACTCACTGGAATTTAGAAGATTGAGGGGGGATCTTCTTGAAATGTATAAAATTCTGAAGGGATTGGACAGGCTAGATGCAGGAAGATTGTTTCCGATGTTGGGGAAGTCCAGAACGAGGGGTCACAGTTTAAGGATAAAGGGGAAGCCTTTTAGATGAGGAAAAACTTCTTCACACAGAGAGTGGTGAATCTGTGGAATTCTCTGCCACAGGAAACAGTTGAGGCCGGTTCATTGGCTATATTTAAGAGGAAGTTAGATATGGCCCTTGTGGCTAAAGGGATCTGGGGGTATGGACAGAAAGCAGGTACAGGGTTCTGAGTTGGGTGATCAGCTATGATCATACTGAATGGCGGTGCAGGCTCGAAGGGCCGAATGGCCTACTCCTGCACCTATTTTCTATGTTTCTATCTACGCAAGCTTCTAAGAAAGATGCACTGTCATGCCTTTTGTAATAAAGTTTAAGTTCACTTGGGGGATTGGCTATCTAATGAAGTGTCTGGATAAGTAGGTTGTTTTCTGTTGGTAGTCAGTAACTACCATAGCGCTGGGGAGATCAGTGCAGTGGCCTTGTTATTTATAATCTACTTTGATAAAATACAGAAAGGCCCAAGTGCATTGTACCAGATTTGCTGGCGATACAAAGATAGGTTGGTTAGCAAGTTGTGCAGTTAACAGCTAGCACTTGTATTTAATGATTCCAGGATTGAATGGCTTGTCATATGAAGAGCGTTTGATGGCTCTGGGCCTGTATTCACTGGAATTCAGAAGAGTGAGAGGTGACAGATTGAAACCTATCAAATGGTGAAAGACCTTGGTAGAGTGGGTGTGGAGAGGATGTTTCCTATGTTGGGAAAGTCTCAGAGGGCACAGCCTCAGAATAGAGGAGCAGCCTTTTAGAACAGAGATGAGGAGGAATTTCTTTAGCCAGAGAGTGATAAATCTGTGGAGTTCTTTGCCGCAGGCAGTTGTGGAGGCCAAGTTTTTATGTATATTTAAGACAGATTGATAGATTTTTGATTTGTCAGGGAATGAAGGAATGCCGGGGGGGGGGGGGGAGGTAGGAGATTGGGGCTGAGAGGGAAAATGGTTCAGCCATGATGAAATGGCACAGACTTGATGGGCCAAATGGCCTAATTCTTCTCTTGCATCTTGTGGTCTTATGGTCATAACACTGTAAGACATTAGGCCATTCATCTCATCATGTCTCTTCCACCATTCCTGTCTGATTTTATTAACCCTCTTAACCTTATTCTCCTTGTAACCTCTGCTTTAAATATACTCAATTACTTGGCCTCATTAACCGTCTGTGACAATGATTTCCACAGATTCACCACCCTTTGGCTAAAGAAATTCCTCCTCATCTGTTTTAAATGGACTCCTATATTAAGGCTGTGCCTTCTGGTCCTAGACTCCTCTCACGACAGGAAACATCCTCTCCATATCCACTCTATCTAGACCTTTCAATATTCGATAGGTTTCCCACACCCACCCTGCCTATCCTTCTTAAACTCCAGTGAGTACAGACCCATAGCCATTAAGCATACGTTAACACTTAGCCATCATACATTTACCCTCTCAGTGTAACTCCAGACCCACTGAAAATACCCAGCCAATCACTCAGCTCAAGGGCCATTGGGTTTGGGCAGTGGAGGTGAAATCTTCTTTGAAACCACCTCCTTTTTGCCCACCTGTTCTCATA
Source organism: Hypanus sabinus (assembly GCF_030144855.1). NCBI lineage: Eukaryota > Metazoa > Chordata > Chondrichthyes > Myliobatiformes > Dasyatidae > Hypanus > Hypanus sabinus. The sequence continues at coordinate 177,405,982 of NC_082712.1, read as the reverse complement.
CATGCTAAACACACAGTGCTGGAGGAACTCTGCAGGTCAGGCAGCATCTATGGAGATAACTGAACAGTTGATGTTTTGGGCTGACACCCTTCATCAGGACTGAAAAGATGCCAGATTAAAAAAAATGGGGGAAGTGAAAGTGGAACTAGCTGGAAGGTGAAGCCAGGTGGGTGGGAAGGTAAAGGGCGGGAGGAGGAGGAATCCAGGAATCTGATAGGAAAGGAGAGTGGACCAGAGGAGAAAGGGATGTGGGGGGGGGGGGGGGAGTTGTTAGGTGAGGAGAGCTAAGAGGCCAGTGTGGGGGATAGGAGAAAGGGAAGGGGGAGTTGTTAGTCAGGTGAGGAGAGCTTAGAGACCAGCGTGGGGAATAGGAGAAGAGGGAAGGGAGCAGAGAAGAAATTGCTGGAAGGAGAAATAGATGTTCATTTTATCAGGTTGGAGGCTACCAAGATGGAGTATGTGTTGTGTCTCCACCCTGAGAGTGACCTCATCGTGGCAAAAGAGGAGGCAGTAGACCGGCACATCAGAACGGGAGGCTCTTTCATTGCTGTGAAGCATGCAAGGTGTTTATGACTTTATAGATGTTGAATTAGTAAGTGTTGCAATATTGTGTTCAGGTGACGAGTAATTCTGCTGCCTCGTTATGTGCGTGCATTCCTGTTTCCAGAGCTGTTATTGATTTGCAAGCAGTATGAAGTGGTTAAAGGCTGGCAGATTAACATCTTGCCCGTGTGCCCTGAGGCAGTGTAAACTCCATTTCAGAGAGTGACTGGTCGTTTTTTACTGCCCCCCCCCCCCCCACTGCGTTGCTTTTGAGGTCTGCCTCTGGCTGCCAGATACAGATAGTGAGAAGAAGCTGGAGTTAAGCCCCTTGCTATCGGTTAGCGAGTCATTTGGAAGGTGCAAAAGCGAGGCTGCACCTTGTCCTTTGTTGGATTTAAAGCTGCTCAAGCTGTTAATGATTCACTCCTGAGTTATAATCTCAGAACTAGAATATAAAAGTAAAGATCTAATGCTATCCATCTGTAAGACATTGGTCAGACCTCGCTTGCTGTATTTTGAGCAATTTTAGGCCCCTTATCTAAGAAAAGTTGTGCTAGCATTGGAGAGAAACCAGAGGAGGTTAATGAGAATGATCCTGGGAATGAAAGAGTTAACATATGAGGAGTGTTTGATGGCTCTGGGTCTGCTTGCTGAGGTTTAGAAGAATGGGGGGTGAATGGGAGTGGATGTGTGGAGGATGATTCCTATGCTGGGGGAGGAACCTCTAGAACAAAACATCCCTCTGGAATGGAGATGAAGAAACTCTACCCTGAATCTGGAATTTGCTGCCACAGATGGCTGTGGAGGCCAGGTCATTGGGTATATTTAAAGTGGAGGTTGATAGGTTCCTGATGAATCAGGTTGTCAAAGGTTGTGGGGAAAAGGCAGGAGAATGGGGCTGAGAGAGAGATAATAAATCAGTCATGATGGAATGGCAGACCAGATTTGATGGGCTGAATGGCCTAATTCTGTCCTATGTCTTATGGTCCTAACATACAGTGAAGTATGTCACTCATGTCAATGGCTGTGCTGGGGGGGTGTCACTCGTGTCTGGTACCAATGTAGCCTGCCCTCAATGTACTAACCCTACCCCATACATCTCTGGAATGAAAACCGGAGGAACACCACGCGATCATGGGCAGAAGGTAAAACATCTTGTATTGGCTGGAACTGAACTCAGATGGCTGGTGGTGTAAAGCATTGTGCTAACTACTACACCAGTGTGCCATGTAACGTTTTGTCAGGAAAAGCACTAGAGTGGTAGAGGATTATGCCTAGATTAGAGTGCATGCCTCAGAGGTGTGTAAATGATAAGAGGCATAGATAGAGTGGACAGCCGGAGACATTTCCCCGGGGCAGAAGTGATTAATACAAAGGGGCATAATTTTAAAGTGAATGGAGGAAAGTATAGGGGAGTGTCAGAGGAAGGTTCTTGACAGAGAGAGGGGTGGGTGTGTGGAACACCCTGCCAGGAGTGGTGGTAGAGGTAGAAACATTAGAGACACAAGAGACCCTTAAATAGGCACTTGGATGAAAGAAATATGGAGGGATTAGATTGATTTTGGACATTTAAGACCATAAGATAAAGGATAAGAATTAGACCATTGGGCTCATTGAGTCTGCTCCATCATTTCATCATGGCTGATACCTTTTCCCCTTCAGCCTCAAATTCTTGCCTTCTCCCCATATCCCTTCATGCCCTGCCCCATCAAGAATCCATCTACCTTTAAATATGCTTGAAGGCTTGGCCTCCATAGCTGCTTGTGACAAAGAATTCCACTTGTTCATCACCCTGTGGCCAAAGAAATTCATCCTCATTCTAGAAATTCATTCTAGAAGGTCACCCCCCTATTCAGAAGCTGTGTCCCCTGGTCTTGGGCAGATGGATGAAAGAAAAATGGAGGGTTATGTGGGGCGGAAGTAGGTCAAAAGTTTGGTGGGTAAAGCTATCACAGCTATTGGGCACAGGAAAAGGAGAACTTTCCAGTCACTCCCACTGTTGGAGTAAGCATTGCTGGCATTGGAGTGGGTTCAGAGGAGGTTCACAAGGATGATTCTGGGAGTAACAGTCATCATTTGAGGAACGTTTGAGGGCTCTGGGTCTGCGCTCACTGGAATTTAGAAGGATGAGAGGGGATCTCATTGAAACCTTTCTAGGTTTTGAAAGGCCTACTAGACAGAGTAAATGTGGAAATGATGTTTCCCATAGTGGGGGAGTCTAGGACAAGAGGGCACAGCCCCAGAATAGAGAGACATCCATCTAAAAAGATGTGGAGAAGTTTCTTTAGCCAGAGGGTGGTGAATTTGTGGAGCTTATTACCACAGGCAGCTGTGGAGGCCAGGTCATTAATTGTAAGAGGTTGCTAGGTTCTTGATTGGACATGACATTAAAGGTAATGGGGCTGAGGAGGGGGAGAAAGATCAGCCATGATTGAATGGTGGGGCAGACTTGATGGTTCAAATAGCCTGATTCTGCTGTGTCTTGTGGTCTTATTGTCTTAAAAGTCAAGGATTCCTAGAAACGTTTGCACCTTTTCTCAAATTCCAGCGATGTCCACAGATGATCACACTATTTATGTAGATACACAGCGTGGAACCTCTGGCCCAACATCACACCGATTCTAATCCCAGTATGTCTTTGGAATGTGGGAGAAACCTGGAGCACCCAGAGGAAACAGATGTGGTCACAGTGGGAATTTACAAACTCGTAACAGGCAGTGTCGGGGTTGAACTCTGAAATCCCTCGTACTGTTGGGGGGTCTGTAATACTGCCCCATTAGCATTGGTCATAACTTTTAATTCTCAGATCCACCCCTAACTCGTCAGTAGTTGAGTTCTCTAGTCTGTCCTGATGGAGCACTGCCGTGACATTTTCCCCTCTGACTGTTTTTGAGTCTGGTGGTCCTGGTGTTGATATCGTGTTGTGTGATAGTGTTGTTCTAGCCACTTTGCTGCTATGGCACCCTAATTTGGACGGTGCTGACTGCCATGTAACATCAGGCAGTGTGTTTCAGGACCTGTCGGCTGTGAAGTGTCTGCAGTGGGAAGTGGAAGAAGAAATGGAATGTTTAGATTATATTTTCCAGACTCTTCACAGACAATTTACTGTGGGGCACAGCTTGCTAATTGCATTAGAATGTGGGTGTGGTCGCCGAAGCTAAGATTTAAAACATGTTTGTGTTGAATTGTTTCCAGAGATTTGTGTCAGATCAGAATCAGGTTTATTATCACTGACATACTGTATGTTGTGAAACTTGTTTTGAGGCAACAGTACAATGCAAAGCTTAAAAAGCTACTTTAAATGTCAGGTAGAAACATACACAGAATGAGAAAAACAAGTATTGCAGAAAGAAAGCAAAAATAGTGAGGTAGTGTTCATGGTGCATTGTCCATTTAAAAAATTGATGGCGGTGGGGAGGAAGCTGTTCCTCAAACGTTGAATGTGTGCCTTCAGGCTCCGGTTTCCTCCTCTCTGACGGATGGCACCTTTTTGTCTGCTTCAAAGGGTTAACACAAGTCAAGTCAAGTCAACTTTTTAATGGCAGCGTTTTTAACAGCTCTGGGACAGTACTTGCTGGAGTTTAAAAAATGATGGGGATCCCATTGAAACCTATTGAATATTGAAAGGCCTAGATAGAGTTGACATGGAGAGGATGTTTTCTGTAGTGGCAGAGTCTTGGACCAGAGGGCACAGCCTCAGAATGTAAGGACATCCCCTCAGAATCGAGTTGAGGAATTTCTTGAACCAGGCGGTGAATCAGTGGCCTCCACAGTCATCTGTGCCAAAGCCATCAGGTACATTTATAGCGGAGGTTGATAGGTTATGGGGAGAAGGCAGGAGAATGGAGTTGAGAGAGATTTTAAACAAATCAGCCGCGATAGAATAGTGAATGGACTTGTAGGGCTGAATGGCCTAATTCTGCACTTTTGTCTTGTGGCATTGGTTGTAGAATCACATACTGGGTTGGTTAGGTACTGTGATGATTAAAAGACCAGAGGAAGAGGAACTCTGATCTCAGATAGTTTTGGGAGTCAGAATTGGACTTGGCTAATTATTGCTGAATATCACCCGTGCTGTTTCTGGCTCCCCACAGCAGACAGGATCTCCAGTCAATGAAAGTAAAACTCATCATTGTTCTGCAATGAAGACAATTTAGAGATTTTACTGTTTATCTGATCTAGTATGGTTAGTGTAGTACTCTACTGTGCCTGCTGTAAGATCAGGATTGAATTCCCCCCACTGTGCGTAGGGAGTTTGTACATCCTCCCTGTTTCCACCCGCTTTCCAAAGGTGTGGGTTAGGGTTACTGAGTTGTGGAGATGCTATGTGACGCCAGAAGCATGGAGACACTTGCAGGCTGCCCCCAGCACATCCTCAGACTGTGTGTGCCGTTGACACTTTGCGCAGTACGTTTCAATGTACCTGTGATAAATAAAGATAATAAATCATCTTGGATGTCACACTGTTCTACTCCAATTCCAGTCCCATGGAAACTAGGGAAATTTTTCATTAATTCTGTTATTGTTGTTATTCTATTATGGATTTACTGTGAATGCCCACAAGAAAATGAATCTTAGGGTTGTATACGGCAACATATTTGTATTTTGATTATAAATGAATTGTGAACTAAGTGCCCGGGATGCTGCAGTTAATTTTGTTTGTCTTTCTGTATTGCTACCTAAACTCATTCAGAAGTACCTGAAATATTTTAAATAAAAACCTTAAAGTGTTATCTAAATAGTCATCCATTGAAAGGTTATTTATTTAGATGCCACATGGAGCAAGCCCTTCTGGCCCTTCAAGCTGTGCCGCCCAGACACCTCCAATTTAACCCTAGCCTAAGGACAATTTATAATGACCAAATAACCTCCCAACCGGTACATCTTCGGACTGCAGGAGGAAACTGGAGTATCCGGAGGAAGTCACGGGGAGAACGTACAAACTCCTTACAGGCAACAGATAGGAATTGAAACCATTTCACCTGAACTATAGTGTTGTGCTGACCACTACGTTACTGTGTAACGTAGAGGGATCTGGTATCATGAGTGTATGATTTGCAAAAAAAAAATTCCTGTAAAGTGAGAACAACAATAATTCGGAGCCAACATCATCCTTTATTGGGAAGGGAACTGAATACAAAAGTAGAGAAATTCCGTTTCTGCTACATTGGGCATTTGTGGGACCACATCTGAAGAACTACATGTGTCCTGTATACTTCAGTACTTCCTTATATGGTGCTGTATAAGCATAGTCATAGTTAAAGGACATAGATTTCCTCTGTGCTCCAGATGTATGGATTTGGGTTAGTAAGTTGTGGGCATGCTACGGTGGCATTTGTGGGCTGCCCCCAGACTACACTGGTCATTGACACACAGCACATTTCGCTGTATGTTTCAATATACATGTGCCAAATAAAACTCATCTTTGTTTAGGGAGCTTTGTTCATGTAATTTAAAGAAAATGTGTTAACTGGAATGGGTTAAAAGTTCACTAAGTTTATTACCTAAGTTCATACATATGTCATCATGAACACTCTGAGATTCATTTTCTTGTAGGCATTCACAGTAGAACAAAGAAATACAATAGAATTAATGAAAACTACAGACAGACTGGCAGATAACCAATGTACAAAGAACAATCTATGCAAATACAAGACGAATAATAACTAATACTGAGAACGTGAGTTGTAGAGTCCAGGAAAGTTAAGTCCATAAGTTGTGGAATCAGTTCAGTGTTGAGGTGAGTGAAGTTGTCCATGCTAGTTCAGGAGCCTGATGGTTGTCTTGCAAGGAAATGTTGGGCAAACAGCCTTTGCATCTGCTTGAGTTCAGAAGAGTGAGGTACCTGGATTGAAACACAAGATCACGACAGGATGTGAAGAGCAACTTCCATCAGGAACCATGGATGGTGATGGGCCCATACAACACTGAAACAGGACCTATAGTCCACCAGGTCTGTTTGCCTATTTGGTCCATATCCTTTTACACTTTGTGAATTTAAGTGCCTTTCTAAACATAAGGATTATATCTGAATCTACCGTCTATTCTGACAACAAGTTGCACATGTAGACATAAATCATAGGAGCAGAATTCGGCCATTCAGCCCATTGAGTCTGCTGCGCCATTCCATCATGGCTGATTTATTATCCCTCTGAACCCCATTTTCCTTCCCTCTCCCTGTAACCATAAGACAGAGGAGAAATAGGCCATTTGGCCCATTGAGTCTGCTCTGCCATTTCATCATGGCTGATCCAATTTTCCCCTTAGTCCCAATTTCTTGTCTTCTCTCTGTATCACTTCATGCCCTGACCAATCAAGAATCTATCAACTCTGCCTTTTATATATACATAACGATTTGGCCTCCACAGCTGCCTATGGCAAAGAATTACATAGATTCATCATCACCCTCTAGCTAAAGAAATTCCTTTTCATCTCCGTTCTAAAAGGATACCCTCTATTCTGAGGTTATGTCCTCTAATTTTGGACTCTTCTCCTTACTCTCCACATCTATCAAGGCCTTTCACCATTTAATAGGTTTCAATGAGGTCATTCTTCTCTGAATTCTGGTGAATACAGGCCCAGAGTCATCAGATGTTCTTCATATGACAAGCCATTTAGTCATAGAATCATTTTTGTGAACCTCCTTTGAACCCTTTCCAGTTTCAGCACACCCCTTCTACGATAAGGGACCCAAACCTGCTCACAATACTCCAAGTGAGGCCTCACCAGTGCTTTATAAATTTTCAACATTACATCCTTGCATTTATATTCTAATCCTCTAGAAATGAATGCAAACTTTGCATTTACCTTCCTCACCACAGATTTGACCTGCAAATTAACCTTTAGGGAATCCAGCACAAGTAGTCCCAAGCCCCTTGTGTCTCAGTTTTTTTGTATTTTCTCCCCATTTGGAAAGTAGTTAACCCTTTCATTTTTTTTAACCGAACTGCACGACCATACATTTCCCGACACTGTATTCCATCTGCCATTTCTTTCCCCATTCTCCTAATTTGAGTCTTTCTGTGGCCTGCCTACTTCTTTAAAACTACTTGCCCTTCCACTTATCTTCATATCGTCTGCAAACTTTGGAACAAAGCCATCAATTCCATCATTCCAAAGCCATTGTCTTTCTTTTAGAATACTTCCTCTTGGCTGTATATATCCTGTGCCTTCTGAATTGCTTCCAGAAATTCCAGCCATTGCTGCTCTGCCATCATCCCTGCCAGTGTTCTTTTCCAATCAATTCTGCCCAACTCCTCTCTCATGCCTCTGATATATCTGGCTTTAGGTTCTCCTTCTCAAATTTCAGGGTGAATTTGATTGTATTATGATCAATTGCCCTGAGAATTCTTTTACCTTAAGCTCTCTAATCAATTCTGGTTCATTGCACAAAACCCAGTCCGGAATAGCTGATCCTATAGTGGGTCAACCACGAGCTGCTCTGAGAAGCCATCTCGTAGGCGCTCTAGAGAATCCGCCTCCTGTAATCTGATTTTCTGAACCTATCTACATATTGAAGTCTCCCATGACTATCGTGATATTGCCATTTTGGTATGCATTTTCTACCTCTATTGTAATTTGAGGGCAACATCCTTACTGCTGTTGGGGTAACCTTTATACCCAATGACTTGGCCTCCACATCTGACTGTGGCAATAAATTCTACCGATTCATCACCCTGCCAATGTTCTAAAGGGTTGTCCTTGTATTCTGGAATTTAAGAAGACTGGGCTAAATTGGAGTTTGGAGACCTGACAGTCATACTGAATGGCAGAGGAGCTGCCTGCCTCTGTTCCTAATTAGTGTTTTACTTGTTCTAGGAAATGTAGCAGGCAGGTTGTCATACCCCTTGCCTAATAAAGTGTCCACTGAGTGTACGTTTGTGGTCTTTTGTAACCCATCCACTTCAAGGTTGAAAGTGTTGTGCATTCAGAGATACTCTTCCACACACCACATGTGGTTATTTGAGTTGCTGTCAGTTTGAACCAGTCTGGCCATTCTCCTCTGACCTCTCTCATTAACAAGGCGTTTCCATCCCCAGAACTGCTGCTCACTGGATATTTTTTTGTTTTTCGCACCATTCTCTGTAAACTAAAAACTTATGTGTGAAAAATACCTGGAGATCAGCAGTTCCTGAGATGCGCAAACCACCCATCTGGCACCAACACTCATTCTGTAGTCAGTCACTTGGATCACATTTCTTCCCCATTCCCCACGTCTTCACCATGTCTGCATGCTTTTAAGCATTGAGTTGCAGCCACGTGGTTGGCTGGTTAGGTATTTGCATTAATGAGTAGATGCGCAGATGTACCTAATAAAGAGGCCGTTGAATGTATTATTAACAATTCAGGACTGTACTTTCTCTGAGATCTGTGAAGGGTTTTTGGCTATTGAGTGGTGTCTCTGTACGAGACTGGAAGGGTTGCTGGTGTTTACTTACTTAGAGCAGGGGTTCCCAATCTCAGGTTCACGGATGCCTCGGTTAATGATAGGGGTCCATGGTATTTCAAAATAAACATTTGGGAACCCCTGATTTAGAGGCGTTGCAGACTAACAGGCCTTTCCGGCCCATGAGCCTGTTTTGCCCAAGCACACCCATGTGACAAATTAACCTACTAACTGGTGCATCTTTGGAGTGGGGGAGGAAACCAGAGCACCTGGAGAAAACCCACATGGTCATAGGGAGAATGTACAAACTCCTTACAGACAGTGAAAGGACTTGACACAGGTCACTGCCAATCTAATAGCATGAAACTACAATGCTGCTCCTTATGAACAAGAAGCCATTGGCCAAGAAATCTCCTGGCAAGAAAACTGGTGCCAGGAAAAAGTAGCGGCTCAGAACTGGGCCTGAAGAAGTGCAAAAGCAGCAAGAATGGCACAGCCCTGAAAGCGAAGGTGGCCAAAAAGACAGTGAAAAACAAGCTGAAGGCAAGGTTTAAATAACACTTATTACTCAGTATTCGTACCATGTCTCTGCCTCTGGTCGGGGTTGACCATGGATATTGCGTCCTAGCTGTCTATATGATATGCAAGCCAGGCCAGTACAATATGGAGACCAAACTACTGCGTGTGCAGCAGTCTCCCTTTCTCCAGGAAGCTAATGAATCCAAAGGAACGGCAGAGACCAATATATTTTGGCACCAGTGGCATTGCAGGAGTTGGCAGTCAGTAGGACTGCCTTAGGGAATCCAGCTTGAAGATCCTTCCCCACCCAGGGATGAGGTCTGTGGAGTTTCTGTTGGGGTTTCTGTAGCTATGGGTTTTTACAGGATGGGGTTGCTAGCCTCAAGCCCAACCCTCCTTTCAAGCTTTTCCCATGAATCCGTGCAGCTGCAAGGCAGTGCAGGGTTGACATCAGAGTTTTCCTTCTAGATGAGCTGCCAATCATGGCTAATGGGTCCCATCTGCCCAAGGTGTTTTTAAACCTTTGGCCCTTCTCCTGTTGGTAGAAACAGTTCTGCTGAGCTTAGGAGGTGAGCTTGGTTGTCTAGTTCGAGACACACATCTTGGGAGCATTTAATAAGTGGTGGGTGCTTATCCCCACTACCGGCCCACCCCCGGCTAAGACAACATTGAGGAACCAGCACACTGCATACAGCCTTGAGATTTGTCATCTTGCAGGTAGCCACAAAGCGAAGAAACACAGTAGAACAACCCCACACTGTCGAACCCCCAGTGACCAATTACAAAAGAACAAATTGTGCCAACAGTTAAAACAAGAAAATAACTTATACACGGAACATGAAGCGCAACATTCCTGAAAGTGAGCCCACAGCCACAGAGCCAGTTAGTCCAGGAGCCCGATGGCTGCAGGCCACAGCCACCGATCCCAAGATCAGCAAATCCCAGGAAGGCTGCAGCCAAAAACTGAGTCTTTAAAAAAACACACACACATCTTGTAAAGGAATCCAAACAACAAACTCTGAGCTCCTCCGGCAGATTGTTTGCTGTTCCCTTTCCACGGATCCTGTTTGACTAGCTGAGTTCTTCCAGCATTTACGTTTTTGTTTCCATTTCTGCTGTGGATGGCATGGTAGTGTAGCAGTTAGTGTGACACTATTACAGCGGCAACGACCCATGCTCAATTCCTGCAGCTGTCTGTAAGTACCTTGGACATCCTCACCATGACTCCATGGATTTCCTCTGGTTGTTCCGGTTTCCTCCCACTTTCCAAAGGCGTACCGGTTAGTGGGTTAATTGGCCACAAGGGTGTAATTGGGCAGTGTGGACTCGGTGACCCGGGAAGGCCTGTTACCATGCTGTATCTCTAAAAATATTTTAAAAATTTGAACTGTTATCCTGTTCACATTTTTAACATGCTTCATTATAAAATTTGTGAATATCTTGAAATTGAAAGGTTGTTTATGCAAGTGAGTTGGGTTCATTTGCCTCATTGTGTGTACCTTGGAAATGTGAATGAATGTGCTGTGAAACAGATATCTTCAAAACCTGGCATTAGTGTAGTTTTTATTTTACGTGCATTCGCACCAAGACTTGTTTTTCAGTGATGAATCAGATCCTGCAGCTTGGTGTGAGTATTTCAGGCCGTAACCAAAGACAGGAAAAGCTTCTGTTTCCAGTGATAGGTTCAGACATTGAATGACTTCCTCTCTCCCTGCTGACTGTGCCAGAGTTACTCACTTCTGTGGTGTGTATCAAGTAATAAGAAAGAGATTGTAGGGCAGATCCTGTTACGAACGATTGACTCTCTGTTCACATGCTGGAAGGTTTACTAATGGGAGCCTTTTTAAATGTCAATTTAAATCAATGAAAACATTCTTAAAGCAGTTTCTGACACTGCAGTCCTCAGTCATTTAAAGTGTAGTCTTGCTGTTCAGGTCCCTGTGTCTCCATGGTTCCTGATGAAACTGTCTCTTCACATCCTGCTATGACCCTTGAGTCAAGGTACCTCACTCTTCTGAAATCAAGCAGGCATTGAGGTTATTTTCCCAATATTTCCTAGTAAGACAACAATCAGGTTCTTGAACCAGTGTGGATAACTTCAGGATTAAAAGTGGACACTTAGTAAGCTGGAGACATTTTAGTGTTTGATTCTGTCAGTCACTGTTTGTCCTGTGTTTGTTATTTCACATCTGTCATATTATACACGTTAGCTGTCCAACACCCCTGCTGGGTCATAGGCTGTTCTGACGGCAGTTCTTGCGCCAGCAACCTATGGGTAATGTCAAGGAAAACAGTGTTCTTGCTCTATGAACAGAAATGCTCTGCATATTGCAAAGATGCACTATAACACTAAGGTTATAAGACACAGGAGCAGAATTAGGCCATTCAGCCCCTCGAGTCTGCTCTGCCATTCCATCATGGCTGATTCGCTGTCCCTCTCAACTCCATTCTCCTGCCTTCAGTTAACGCCTTTTTTCCCCAAGTTCAAGTTTGTCATCTGACAACATATATATAACCGAACAAAACAACGTTCCTCTGGACCACGGTCACCCACAATACATATACACAACCAAATGAAACAACATTCCTCTGGACCACGGTCACCCACAATACATATATACAACCCAACGAAACAACGTTCCTCCGGACCACGGTCACCCACAATACATATATACAACCAAACGAAACAATGTTCCTCTGGACCATGGTCACCCACGATACATATATACAACCCAACGAAACAATGTTCCTCTGGACCACGGTCACCCACAATACATATATACAACCCAACGAAACAATGTTCCTCCGGACCACGGTCACCCACAATACATATATACAAGCCAACGAAACTACGTTCCTCCGGACCAGGGTCACCCACGATACGTATATACAACCCAACGAAACAATGTTCCTCCGGACCACGGTCACCCACAATACATATATACAACCCAACGAAACAGCGTTCCTCCGGACCACGGTCACCCACGATACATATATACAACCCAACGAAACAGCGTTCCTCCGGACCACGGTCACCCACGATACATATATACAACCCAACGAAACAGCGTTCCTCCGGACCACGGTCACCCACAATACATATATACAACCCAACGAAACAACATTCCTCTGGACCACGGTCTCCACCCGATAGATATATCCAACCCAACGAAACAACGTTCCTCTGGACCATGGTTGCCCACAAAATATATATCACACACAGCATGTAAAACAAAATATTATCATAAGTAAGTTAATAAAATATAATTAGGAATGCAGGTAGTGCGCAGGACAGCTAAAGAGCTCACAGCTCACTGACCTACTGATGGGGCCTTGGTGGTGGCAGAGTTGCAGTTTGAAATGTCAGTTGCTATTTATGTTTGTGTTGTTTATTTTGCATCAGTGATATTATACAACTGTGTTCTTAAAACATACTTATCTATTTAAGAATCAGATTTATTATCACTGATCTGTGTGATGTGAAAATCTGTTTTGTGCAGTAGAGTGTAAAGACGTAAAATTACAATGTATTGCAAAAATAATTAGTTCCAAAAGAAAGTTCATGGTCTGTTCAGTTATCTGATGGTGGAGAGGAAGAAGCTGTTCCTGAATTGTTGAGTGGGTGTCTTCAGGCTCCTGTTCCTCCCCCACTGAGGGTAGCAATGAGAAGAGATTATGTCCCAGAGAGCAAGGGTACCTTGTGACGGATGTCATTTTCTTGAGGATGTTCTTGATGGAGGGGAGGGTTGTGCCTGTGGTGGAGGTGGCCGAGTTTACAACCCTCTTCAGCCTCTTGCAAGTCTGTACATTGGACCCTCCATACCAGGCTGTGACGAAACCAATGTGAGCGTTGACACTGTAAGTGTGGTGACTCCCTGTACCTTCACAGACCGCGTTTATAATTCACACAAGTAAAGCCCAATGACTGTGAGTCTGAATCCACTGGAGGCTGGAAGCCAAAGACGGCCTGTCCTGGTTTTGGAGGACTGTGTATATGTGGGGAGGGTGGGGAGAGCGAGGAACGGGGCTTGTTTTGTCACTTGTGTTCTGTTCTGTTTTGACTTCTGTGTTGTTCTGCTGAACAGGTCGATGCTGGAATGTGTACCCCAGCACATCCTGGGGTGTATTGATTGTTAATACAAACAGTCCATTTCACTGTATGTTTCGATATACATGTGGTAAATCATGGAGCTGTGTAGAATCGGTGGTGGCCATTTGGCCCACAGTGGAATTTGGAGTTCCCCCTCAACCTTGACAGACGTCCCCCTTTCTGTGCTCACAATCAAGTCATTTGAAAGTTCCAACTGAAGTTCCACTGAGGTTTCAAACAGCACATTCCATGAGGGGTATAGTTGGGGTAAACGCAAACAGGCTTTTCCCCCTGAGATTAGAACCAGAGGTCATGGGTTAAGGGTGAAAGGTGGAATGTTCATTGGGAATCTGAGGGAGAATTTAACTCTGGGTGGTGAGTGATGTGGAATGATCTGCCAGCGGAAGTGGTGAATGTGGGTTTGTTTTCAACGTTTAAGTGAAGATTGGAAAAGTACATGGTGGGAGGGGTATGGAGGGTACAGGTCAATGGGACTAGGCAGAGTAACAGGTTAGTATGGACTAAATGGCATGAGAAAGACTTGTTGTGCTCTAGTGCTGTATGACTCTACCAACCCACACTGTAAATAATTTCTTCTCATTATCGTTTGCCTTGGGTGTGCCTTCTGATCTGTCCTTCCCTGTCCTGGATGCTCATAACTCTACTTGAGCCTGTACTTCACCCTGGACTCTCTTCTTGCTGCTCTAAGGAAAATCCATCACAGTTTCTCGTGCGTCTGAAGAGGCAGATAAAGTTTTCTTTCATTTTTCACATATCTGAGATTTTCGGGTAAATCTTTGTCAGAGTAACTGGACCATCCTGATGAACTAAAGCTCTGGGCCAACTGGAAGTGGTTAAGCAACAGGCAGGAGAGACATGGCTGTCAGATGGTCTTTGTTCCAGCTCATCCATGCAAAGGACAGTTGCTTTCATTCCCATCCCCCATCGCAGTCTTTTTCATTTTGGCCCAGCTGTCCTCAGCTGCTTGAGCAATGACCTTCTTTTCACCGTGAGGTCGCAGGAGGATTGTCGCTGGTTGTACAGTACAGTAGCCAGTTCCATTTGCGACTCCTCAGACTGCACCTGCACGAATGGCTGGGTTTGATTGGTGGGTGGTGTAAAAAGATCAAGTTGCCATAATACATAGGGGCAGAATTAAGCCATTCAGTCCATCATGTCTTCTCTGCCGTTCCATCTTGGCTGATTTATTTTCTCGCTCAACCCATTCTCCTGCCTTCGCCCCGAAACCTTTGACATCCTGACTGATGAAGCTCTGGCACTGTTAGCCCTGAACCACACTTCAATCACTGCTTTCAGCTGCTTTTTATAATACTGTTACATTGTAAATGCACCATGTATTTATGCATACCTTTTTCCTCACTCTAACTTTATTTTGTATATAATTCATTACAAGTTGAAATTCAAGTTTATTGTCATCTGACTATACGTATGGATGACAAAATGAAATAACATTCCTTTGAACCACAGTGCAATCACAAAGCATGTGTCATACACAATGCATAAAATATGTAATTGTTGAATTTTGTTAGTTTTTGTTGCATATTGCAACCTGACCAACACACCACAGCAAATTTCCAATATTTGCAAGAGTATATGGCGAACAAAGCTGGTCCTTGATCAAGAACCTATCAACCTCCAATTTAAGTATACACAATGACTTGGCTTCCACAGCAGTGAATTCCACAGATTCACCATTTTTTGGCTAAAGAAATTCCTCATCTCCATTCTAATGGAACATCTTTCTGTTCTGAGGTTGTGCCCTCTGATCTTTGACTCCCCCTCTACTGGAAACATCCTCTCCACAGCCATTCTATCTATGCCTTTCAATATTCGGTAGGTTTTCAGATTCAGATTTATTTCATATGTACGTTGAAACAGACAGTGAAATGCGTTGTTCGCATTAGCTACCAACACATCCAAGGATGTGCTGGGAGCGGCCCACACGTGTTGCCCCGCTTTCCAGCCCAACATAGCATACCCACAATGCTTGGCAGAACAACCCAGAACACAGCAAAACAGAACATGCCAAACGATAAAACAACAACAGCAAAGCAAGTCCTGTTCCTCTCTCCCACATGCGGTTTTCAGTGAGATTTCCCCATTCCTCACTCTTCCAGTGAGTAGAGGCTCAGAGCCCCCAAAGCTCCTCATTCCCAGAATCATTTTTGTGAAGCTCCTCTGGACCCTCTCCAATGTCAGCTCATCGTTTGGATCAGGGGCCCAAAATTGCTCACAATACTCCAAGTACAATCCGACAAATGCCTTGTAAAACCTCAGCATTACTGCCTTGCTTTTATATTCTAGTTATTGTGGGTGACCTTAAAAAAGAGAGCAGAATCAGGTCTTTCATGTTTATTAGCATGACCCTCAAGAGGATCTCTGGCCACCACCAGTCCAAAGGACCCCATTGGCATGAGCCCAAATTGAGCAATCAGATGGGCTCATGTCAGAGGCTGGGTATTCTGTGACTTCTCCTGTGTTCGGGGGCAAGTTCCAGTTCCAGCTGGTCGTTCAACCATGCCCAAGTATACAACAGCCAAATAAAACAATGTTCCTCTGGGCCAAGGTGTATATACAGGTGGCCCCCGTTTTTCGGACGCTCGTTTTACGACAGCTCGCTGTTTCAAAAGACCTACATTAGTACCCGTTTTCGCTAACCAAAGAGAATTTTCGCTTTTACGAAAAAAAGATGCCCAGTTTATACATGTGTTTACCCCGAGAAAGACTACAATGACCATGAAGCCTTGTGCAGGCATTTGTGTGCGCATGGGTGTACATGCATACGCATGTATATACATATGCGTGTACGTGCCGATTTTTTTTTCTCCAAATCGATTTTTGCTCGCTGGCTTCCGGATTTTGATAAGTGAAACTACACCATACCTACAATATTTCTACTTTATATAGGCTGTATATTTATCATATCATTCCTGCTTTTACCATATGTTCGTGTTATTTTAGGTTTTATGTGCTATTTGGTATGATTTGGTGGCTTTTTTTTGGGTCCGGGAATGCTCAAAAATTTTTCCCATATAAACTAATGGTAATTGCTTCTTCGCTTTATGACATTTCAGCTTACAAACGGTTTCATAGGATGCTGTACCTTCGAATATCAGGTGAAGCCTGTAACTCACAAATTAACAAATAAATTAACAAACAAATTAACAAATAATAAACTGTATCCCAGAAGACCTACGTTTAGCATAAGGTGTATTTATGACACAAGAAAAAAAAAGTCAACAGTATAACACCACTAGTGCTTCATAAGTGAGACCTGGGTGATGGCAGGGAGTTCAGTGGTCTCACTCACAGCCTGTTTCCCATCCTAACAGTTTGTGACCTAATGCTATTGGATCTCCTGCCTGGTACACCACGTTATTCCATGTGTGCTGTCATCCTGAAATGTATCACTGTCACTGAGTGTAAATCCTGGAAACTACTCTCTCTCACAGAAGCACCTTCAGCAGTGGTTCAAGAAAATGACTCACTCTGCCTCAAAGTTCAGAGAAGTTTATTATCAAAGTACATATACATTTGCAAGAAAAGGTTTAGTGAACCCTTTGCAATTACCTGTTTTTCTGTATTAATTATTCATAAAATGTGGTCTAATCTAAGTCTCAATCATAGACAAACACAATCTGCCTAAACTAATAAACAATTGTACTTGTCAATACTGAGTACTCCATATAAATAATCAGTATAGGTTCAAAAAAGTACGTGAACCTTTGGGTAATGTTCCTACAAAAGCTATTTGGAGTCAGCTGTTCCAATCAATGAGATGGGATTGGAGGTGTGGGTTGTAGAGGTGTCCTGCCCTATGTATTTTAAAAAAAACACACAAATTCAAGTTACTGACAGAGCCTGCTCTTCTCGTGAATAATCTGTTTCTGTGCACCATGTCTCTCAAACCAACTTTCAGAAGACATTAGAAGAATTGTAGAGATGCATGCAGCTGGAAAAGGCTACAAAAGCATTTCTAAAGACCTGAGTGTTCATCAGTCCTTGGTAAGAGAAACTATCTACAAATGGAGGATATTCAGTACTATTGCTACTTTCCCTAGGAGTGGGCGTCCTGCAAAGATCACACCAAGAGGAGCACCAATGCCTAAGGAGGTGAAAAAGAACATCTCATCCCAAATGTGAAGCATGGTGGAAGGAGCATCATGTTTTGGGGCTGCTTTGCTGCCTCAGGGCCTAGACAGCTTGCAATCATTGAGGGAACAATGAATTTGAAATTGTCTCGAGACATTTTACAGGAGAATGTCAGGGTAGCAGTCTGTCACCTGAAGCATAATAGAAGTTGAATGATGCAACAATGATCCAAAAGACCAAATCCAGATGAATCAACAACAGAGTGGTTTAAAAAGAGGAAAATTTGGCCTTAACCCAATTGAGATGATGTGGCAAAATGTGACGAGGCCTGTTCATGCAAGGTATCCCAGAAATATTGATGAACCGGAACAGTTTTGTGTGGAGGAATTGCCTAAAATTCTTCCTTGTCATTCTTCAGATCTGATCAGCAGCTACATTTGGTGGTTGTTATTGCTGCTAAAGGATGTTCTACCAGTTATTAAATACAAGGTTTCATATTCTTTTTCTACCCTGCATTTGGTTTAAACAATGTGTTCAATAAAGACACGAAAGGTATAATTGTTTATTAGTTTAGGGAGATTATGTTTATCTATTATTGTGACTTAGATGAAGATCAGTACACATTTTATGAGCAATCCAGAAAACCAGGTTCACAAACTTCTTGCAACTGTATGTCACCATGTGTGATCCTGAAATTTATCTTCATAGCATTCACAGTAAACACAAAAATATTAATGATAAATAAGCAATAAATATTGAGAAGAGATGAGGCGTCATTAAAAGTGAGTCCATAGGTTGTAGGAACAGTTCAGTGAGTGAAGTTCTGCCCTTTGGTTCAAGAGCCTGATGGTTGAGGTATAGTAACACACACACAAAATACTGGAGGAGCTCAGCAGGCCAGGCAGCATCTATGGTAAACTTCAGCCCGAAATGTGGACTGTACTTTTTTTCCATAGACGCTGCCTGGCCTGCTGAGTCCCTCCAGCATTTTGTGTGTGTTGCTCGGATTTCCAGCATCTGCAGATTTTCTCTTGTTTGTGTACGGGGGTGCAATAACTGCTGCTGAGCGTGGTGGCGTAAGAGTCCTGAGGCTCCTGTACCACCTTCCTGATGGCAGCAGTGAGAAGTGGGCATGGTCTGGATGTTGGGGGTTTCTTTGAAGGGTGCTGTTTTCCTGTGGCAGCACTCCTTGTGGATGTGCCTGATGGTGGAGAGACCTGTGATGGTCTGGGCTGTATCCACTACTTTTTGTAGACCTTCTCCTATTGGTGTCCCCATACTAGGCCATGAAGCAGACGGCCCATATGTACTTCACCACACTTCTACAGGAGTTTTCCAAAGTTTATATGTCACACTGAATCAATGCAGACTTCAAAGAAAGCTGCCATGCTTTCCTTGTAATGGAACTTGTATGCTGGACCCAGGACAGATCCTCTGAATTGATAGCACTGAGGATCCTCTCTACCTCTGATCCTCTGAGGGCTGGCTCATGGGCCTCCAGTTCCTGAGGGCAATTAGGCATAGGCAGATTTCTAGCCTTGCCAGCAACTCCCACGCCCAAAGACTTAAGAAAAACAAATATTCCAGATATTAGGAGCATTGCACAGCTGTAACTTAAACATTTCCAGGTGCTCACTTTGGAATGCTGTGTTGCTGTGATGATGTGGTCAAGCTGTTAACGCTTGGTCTCCTGCATCGAAAGGTAACGGATCCACAGTTGGAACTGCAGAGGGATTGGTGTCAAACGCGCAGTGTTCCTTGGCATAGGTATAAAATCAGTAGCAGTTGTCCTAATTCAGATAATTGTTCATCTTTTGATCAGCAGAGGTTCTGGTGGGCATCGAGAGAAGTCTTGAGTTTATTTTATAATTTGGAGATTTGGCGTGGACAGACCCTTCTGGTCCTTCAAGCCAGCAACCCCTGATTTAACCCTAGCCTAATCCCGGGGCAATTTACAATGACCACCTAATCTACTCTCCGGTGTGTCTTCAGTCTACAGGAGACAGCTGAAGCACCTGGAGGAAACCCACATGCACATGGGAAGGAAAGTGAAAACTTGTTCACAGAGGACACCAGAATTGCACTTTCAACTCTGATGAACCCAGAGCTAACTGCCGTGTTACCGTGGTACAGTGAATGCTGCCGCACTGTTCAGCTCCTGGCCATAGAGAACTGGACAAGCTTAGCACATCATGGAAGCCAGCCTCCTTTCCACAGAATCTGCGCTTCGTGCTGCTTCAGTAGAACAGCCAGGATAATTATGGTTATTATTCTATAGATTTATTGAGTATGCTCAAAAATGAATCTCAGAATTGTATATGGTGACATGTGTAACTTGATAATAAAATTTACTTTCAACTTCAATGTGAACTTTTGGACTTTAATCAAAGACCCCATTCACCCTTGACAGACATTCTCTTTTCTCTCTCTTCCCCTCTTTCCCCTCTCTCCCCCCCCCCCCCCCCCCACTGCTTGATTGAACAGAAAACAGAAAATCCTGAAATCAGGTTCACCTCCTACCCCGTTGTTATAGGACAATTGAAAGGTTCTGTAATATGATAAAATGGACTTGGTCTCATAATCTACCTCATTATGACCTAGCACCTTGTTGCCTGCCTGCATTGCACTTTCTCTGTAGCTGTGTAGCCTGCTGAGTTCCTCCAGCATTTATTTGTGTTACTCCGTAGCTGCTACTCTTTTCTGAATTCTGTTATAGTTTTCCCTTGTTCTACCTCAGTGCACCGTGTAATGATCTGATCTGTCTGGACAGTATGCAAGACAAGATTTTCACTGTACCTGGGTACAAATTGCAGTTTGAAACCAATTCCAACACTTTTCCAAGCACCTTGGAGTCTTTGAACTCTGCTGTTACCACAAAACAAAGTTAATTTCATACAAGACTGTGATGATACAACATGGAACAGGCACTTCCAGCTCAAGTTTCACCACTCAGCAACTCACCAATTTAACCCTAGCCTAATCACGGGACAATTTACAATGACCATTTAACTTTCTAACCAAAATATCTTTGCACTGTGGGAGAAAACATTTGTGCAGCACATGGGAAGAATGTATAGACTTTCCTGCAGAGGACGCTGGAATTGAACTCCGATTCTTTGGACTGATGATCAGAATGGTATTTCTGATTCTCGGGATTTCTGCTCTACACTTACAGAATGATACTAGGATGCTTAACCAGAGAGTTGGACTCCCTCTTGGAGAGAAAGGGGCACGTAGGGTGTAAGAACACCTTTTGTCAGCCACAGACAGTGTTGAGTTTGTCTGACACCCTGGCTGTCTTTTCCCCGTTACACTTCTCTGTAAATTAAGAGATTGTCCTTCTCAAAAATTCAAACTATACGACTGTAATCCCCAGGAACAGAATTGAGTCTTTCAGCCCATTGGGAGCCCCAAACTTGTGATGATGGGACCCTGAGCTTCATTGTGAAGGGACACTGTAAATGATGTCTTGTGCAGGTGGCTGGGGGAGAATTGGGGCAATGATGACCAGAGTGAGAGGGTAGGAAGTTGTGGAGAAAGTGGGGAAATGGATTGTGCTAAGAGCTGGCATGGACTCCATGGTTAGAATGGCTGCCCTCTGTGTCCAGAAGAAGCCATTTGCTGTGAGATTCTCTGTTTAGATGCTGGATACCAGACTCCATATAGTAACTGCTGCCTTGTTAATCACTGCTATTTTTCAAATGACTGAAATATTGATTAGAAGACAGAAATATATTGCTTGAGTATACAAACTAGATTTTAGGTCCTGCGGGTTTAGCTTTCTCTCAATGTGTACGGGCCGTTAGTACAGCTAACTGATTGATTAGTTAATTAAACATCAATTTCTGTGGGCTTGTAGACATCATATCCTAGATTATCTCGTGTTAACTGCCAATTCAGGGTCGGTTGCTTTTGTCCTTGGAGAATTTGCTTTCTTCTCATTTGGTTTATTGTTTCTAACCAAATTTTTTTTTAAGCTGATATGCGTCAAAGGTCACTGCACGCCTTTGGTTGTCCCAGAGCAAATAACGATTTCTCAAGTGCAGTCTCCTTTACGTGATGAGGTCACAGGTTGGTTTGGGCACAGGCAGTTCCCACAGGAAGCAGTGGTGTTGGATGTTGGGGGAATGTTAGCCAGGCCACCCAAAAGGAACGAGCAAAATTCTGGAGGAACTCAGCAGGCCAGGCAGCATCTATGGCAAAGAGTACAGTCTACGTTTAAGTTCAAAGTAAATTTATTATCAGAGTCTGTATAGGTCACTCCCCCCTCCCGTATACTACCCCGAGATTCATTTTCCTGCAGCATTCACAGTAGAATCAATGAAAAATTGCACGTGCAAAGGAAGACAAGCTGAGCAAATACAATAATAATAACAGTAAAGATTATTGACAACATGGGGTGTGGAGTCCATAGGTTGTGCAATCAGTTCAGTGTTGAGGTGAATAACATTATTCATGTTGGTTCGACAGCCTGATGTTTGAAGAGTAATAACTGCTTCTGGACCTGGTGGTGAAGGACCCAAGGCTCCTGTATCTCCTGTTCGATGGTAGCAGTGAGAAGAAAGCATGGTCTGGATGGTGGGAGTCCCTGATAATGGATGCTGACAGTGCTTCCTGTGGTGGGGTGTGGGGGGGGGGATGCTCAATGGTGTGGAGGCTTTTTCCTGTGATGCACTTGGCCGTATCCATTATTTGATGTATTTTTTTTCAGTTCCCTTCTGTTTGGTTTTGGGATTTCTCCTGAGAACAAACTAGCCC
Organism: Hypanus sabinus; assembly: GCF_030144855.1. Lineage (NCBI taxonomy): Eukaryota > Metazoa > Chordata > Chondrichthyes > Myliobatiformes > Dasyatidae > Hypanus > Hypanus sabinus. Next base: position 177,383,573 of record NC_082712.1, on the reverse strand, counting down.
TTTGTGAAATAGCTTATTGTGAAATGACATTACAAAGAAGGCATGATAGTGCCTCTACTTTCTGGGAAGATTGTGTAGATTTGGCATGTCACCAAAAAGTTTGATGAAGTTCCAGAGATACACAGCCAGAAGTGTCCTAATTGGCTACATTAAAGCTTGGAGCGGAAAGAAACGCACATAAAATGCTGGAGGAACTGAGCAGTCGGGCAGCATCTATGGAAATGAACAAGTAATTGCACTTTTGGTCTGAGATCTTTCATCAGGAACTGGAAAGAACTGAGGAATGAGGAGTCGGATAGGAGTGGAAATGGACCATGGTAGAAAGGAAGGAGGAGGGGCACCAGAGGGAATTGATGCCCAGGTGAAGAGAAGGAAATGGGGAATGGAAAGAGTGAGAAAGGAGTTGGGGGTAGTTACTGGAAGTTAGGGAATCTATGATCATGCCGTTAGGTTGGAGGCTACCCAGATGAGATATGAGGTGTTGCTGCTCCAATCAGAGAATGGCATCATTGTGGCAGTAGAGGAGGCCATGGACCGACATGCTGAGTGCAGTCTATTGGGACTTGTCTGTGGAGCGGGTGATCAGCTTGGGTTAATAGCAACTTAGCAAGGGCCATTAAAACAAGGGAAGTGTATACAGAGCGGGCATTGTAGGGGTGGACAGCATTAATGGCTGGGCTTTGGCTTAACAGCTTGGGTGAGAACAGTTGCAGGCTAGAACTTAAATTTGAGAAGTTAAAGGCATAACAAGTGTAGGCAGGAAGGTAGTTCAGGCAGTGTAATGTTCCTGCTGTGAGATGTGGAGCTTCAGGGTACCTAACCGTTACCCTGACAACTACATCTGCAGGAAGGTCCTGGTTGACAAGTTCAATGGACTGGAGCTGGATGCTCTCAGGACCATCTGGGAGGCTAAGCTTCAGAGATGAGTACTTTACTGAGGTGGTCACAACCAGAGTGCAGGCTTCAGGTAGAGGTGGTGTGACCACCTAGGATGAGGTTTGCGAGGGTTTAGACTAATTTGGCAGGGGGATGGGAACCGTAGCGATCGTGCTGAGGATGAGGCAGTTGGTATAGAAGTCGATGAATTGCTTAGTGAGACTGTGAGGAAGGACAGGCAGATGATTGGGCAACATTGCAGTCAGTGGGATGAGTGAAGTATGACATTGCAAAATCAAAAAGGGTGGTGAATACAGGAAGGAAAGTGTTATATTTGAATGGGCACAGTATATGGAATAAGGAAGATAGTCTTGTAGCGCAGTTAGATTGGCAGGTATGACGTTATGGGCATCACTGAGTCATGGCTGAAAGATTGTTGGGAGCTTAACATCCAAGGATTCACATTGAAAGGACAGACAGGTAGGCAGTGGGGGTGAGTGGCTCTGTTGGTAAAAAAAAATGCAATTACTTCCTTGGAAAGAGGTGACATAAGATCGAAAGATGTAGAGTCCTTGTAGGTAGAGTTAAGAAACTGCAAGGTTAAAAAGACCCTGATGGGAGTTATATACAGACCCCCGAACTGTAGCCAAGATGTGGGATACAAATTTTAATGGGGACATAGAAAAGGCAATAATAGTCATGGAGGATTTCAGTGTGCAAGTAGATTGGTGCTGGATCCCAAGAGAGGGAATTTATAGAATGCCTATAAGATTACTTTTTTTTTTTAGCAGCTTGTGGTTGAGCCCACTCGGAGAAAGGCATTTCTGGATTGGCTGTTGTGTATCGAGCCAGATTTGATTTAAAAAGTTTAAAGTTAAGGAACCCTTCGGAGGCAGTGGCCATCACCTTGCAATTTGAGAGGGAGAAGATGAAAGTCAGATGTATCAATATTACCATGGAGCAAAGGGAATTACAGAGGCATGAGAGAGGAGCTGGCCCAATTTGGAAGGCATAGGATAGATAAACCTCAAAGATAAAGAAGTATTTTAAAGAGAGGATAGGGCAATTGTGACTGGCAAGAGAAGTCAAAGGTAGCTAAAAGCAAATGAGGGCATATAGTACAGCAGAAATTAGTGGAAAATTAGACTATTAAGAATTTTTTAAAACAAAGGGCAACTAAAGGACCAGATGGGGAGAAAAGATGAAATAAGCTAGCCAAGATATCAAAGAGGTTACCAACTTTTTTTCAGATATATAAAGAGTAAAAGCGAGGTCAGAGTGATGTTGGGCTGCTAGAAGCTGAAGCTGGAGTGGTAGTCATGAGGGACAATGAAATGGTGGAAGAACATGAGTATTTTGTGTCAGTCTTCACTGTTAAAGACCAGCAGTATTGCAGAAATTCAAGAGTGTTGAGGCAAAAGTGAGTGTAGTTGCTATTACCAAGGAGAAGTTGAATGGTCTGAAGGTAGATGCATCCTACATCCCAGGGTCCTGAAAAAGGTGGCTGAAGAGATTGTCGAGGCATTGGTACTGATCATTCAAGAATCACTAGATTCTGTAATGGTTCCGGAAGACTGGAAAATTGAAAATGTCACTTCAGCCTGACTTCAGTGGTCAGCAAGTTGTGGGAGACCGTTATATTAAGAACTAGGTTCTGGGGTACTTGAGAATAGTAAAGTAGGCCAAAGTCAGCATAGTTTCTTCAAGGGAAATCCTGCCAATCAAATCTGTTGGAATTCTTTGACGAAATAGCAAGCAGGATAGACAAAGGAGAATCAGTGGATGTAGTGTACTTGGATTTTCAGAAGGCCTTTGACAAGGTGCCACAATGAGGCTGCTTCGTAAGTGACGAGCCCATAGTGTTACAGGAAAGATGCTAGCAAGATGAGGAAAGATGAGGCAAAGAGTTGGAATAAAGGGGGCCTTTTTTGTTTGACAAGTGGTGTTATGCTGGGGTCTGTATTAGGACTGCATCTTCACGTTATGTGTCAGTGATTGGAAGTTTGCAGACAATACAAAGATAGATGGAGGGGCAGGTAGTGTTGAGGAAGCAGGGAGTCTGAACAAGGACTTGGACAGATTGGGAGAATGGACAAAGAAGTGGCAGATGGAACAGAGTTAGGGAAATATATGGTCGTGCAGTTTTGCAGAAGGAACGAAGATGTAGACTGTTTTTCTAAACAGGCAGAAAATTAAAAAAAAAACTGAGGTGTAAAGGAACTTGGGCTTGGGTATCTTCTCACAGAATTCTCATGTTAACTTGCAGGTTGAGCCTGTGGTGAGGAAAGCAAATGTTAGCATTTATTTCAAGAGCACTAGAATATTAAAGCAAGGATGTGATGTGAGGCTTCAATGGCATTGGTCAGACCACACTTCAGAGAATTGTGAGCAGTCTTGGGCCACTCATCTTAGAAAAGGTGTGCTGGCAATGGAGAGGGTCCAGAGGAGATTCATGAGAATGATCCCCAGGAATGAAGGGATTAACGCATGAGGATCTTTTGATGGCTCTGGGCATGTCCTTGTTGGAGTTTAGAAGAATGAAGGAAGAATTTTATTAAACCTACTGATTATTGAAAGGTCCTGATAGAGTGGATATGGAGAGGATGCTTCCAATAGTGGGAAAGTCTGACCAGAGGGCACAGGCTCAGAATAGAAGGACTTCCCTTTAGAGCAGAGATGAGGAGGAATTTCTTTAGCCAGAAGGTGGTGAATTTGTGGAATTCATAACCACAGATTAGAGGGTGAAGACAGGAATAAATTATCCCAAGAATGAAAAGCTTAAGGTATGAGGAACGTTTGGCTCTCGGCCTGTACTCACTAGAGTTTAGAAGAGTGAGGGGGAATCCCATTGAAACCTCTTTGCCCTCCCCCAGAGTTTAATTCTGGCATCCTCCCCTTCCTTAGTCCTGAAGAAGGGTCTCTGTCTGAAACGTCAATGGTTTATTCCCATTCATGGGTGCTGCTTCTTCCAGCACTGTGTGTGGGTGTGGGATTTCCAGCGTCTGCAGGTTTTTTCATGTGTGTCGTTGAAACCGATTTGAATATTGAAAGGCCTAGTCAGAGTAGATGTGGAGAGGATGTTTCCAGTAGTGGATGAGTCCAAGACCAAAGGGCACAGCCTCAGAATAGAGGGACGTCCATTTAGAACACAGATGAGAAGGAATTTCTTTGGCCGGGGTCGGTGAATCTGTGGAATTCATTGCCATGATGGCTGTTGAGGCCGAGTCACTGAGTATATTTAAAGTATGGGTTCTTGATTAGTCAGGATGTCAAAGATTACTGGGAGAAGACAGGAGAATGGGTTTGAAAGGGATAACAAATCAGCCATGATGAAATGGTGGAACAGACCTGATGGGCCGAATGGCCTAATTCTGCTCCTATGACTTAAGGTCTTCTGGGTACAAGTTTGTACTTCCTGTCTCTGGACTGGGCTGTGAGTTACTTGAGAAATGATTAATTTTCAATTGTTCCTAGTGTTGTAAATCTTTCATTATTAGATCAGGAAATTTTGTGCCTGGCTTGCCTTCCTGACATGTTGGAATAAGTTGATCGGGTATTAATAGACCTTCACTGCTGCTTCCTTGCTTGGTAATCCAATTCATTTTTGCTTTCTGAATGAGTAATGTTTAAATGGAATTTGAAGGGTAGGGTTATATAATTACCTGTGGCAGCTGTGAATGTTAGGAGTTCAGGAGTGATTGAGTAACTTTCTCGTCCTTGAAACATTTGTCGTATAATTATGTTGAGTGTCTTGCTGTGTTTTGGTTTGTCACAGAGTACAGAGCAGGGCCTCTGAGTCAGAATCAGATTTCACATCACAGGCACATGTTGTGAAATCTGTTTTGCTGCAGCTGTACAGTGCAATTCATAATTGTAAATTATAATAAAAAGTATATATAAATAATTGAATAGTGCAAAAAGTGGGGGAAATAGTGAGGTAGAGTGTTCATGGTTCATTGTCCATTCAGAAATCTGATGGCAGAAGGAAAGAAGCTGTTCCTGAAATGTTGAGCGTGAGTCTTCAGGCTCCTGTACACCTCCTTGATGGCAGCAATGAGAAGAGGGCGTGTCCTGGAAGATGAGGTTCTTAATGATGATGCTAGCTTTTTGAGGCAACAAGCCATTCCATGTTTATGAACCATCGACCATCTCTAAGTACCTATCCCATTATCCCCCTGGTTAACACCATATGGTCATAATACATAGGAGCAGAATTAGGCCATTCAGTCCATTGAGTCCTCTCTGCCATTCCATCATGGATGATTTATTATCCCTCTCAGCTGTACTCTCTTGCCTTCTCCCCACACCTGGACTCCCCTGCTAAAAGAAAGGCCAACGTTATTGCAATCTGCAGAAGTCCATGTGTCTGCAGAGCATCGGATTGGTTGCATTCATAACAAAGCATTAATTAAACAGATTCTACAGAAGTTTTGCAAGAAATAAGACAACTGGAGCAAAATTTATGTCCATTGTAGTGGTCATAGCGTTGTAAAAACTGAGGTGGTGATTAGGGGTTTGCCGTTTTGTTCAGGAACTGAATGGTTGAAGAGAAGGAGCTGTTGTTGAACCTGTCCGTCCTGCCCGATGGTAGATGTGAGAAGATGGCATGGTCTGGATGGTGGGGACCTTTGGATGTTGCTTCCTTGAGGCGGTGCCTCTATAAATACTAACGATGGAAAGGGATGTGCCCTTGGTGCATTGGGAAGAGTCCACTACTTCTGGAGAATGTTTTCTGGTGCATGTGAATTGCTGTACCAGACTGTGATGTAACCAGCCAGGACAGTTTCAAAAGCTGCAGAGTTCCACCACGGGCACTCGCCTCCCCTCCATTGAGGACATCTTCAAAGGCAACACCTCAAGAAAGTACATCCTTCATTAACGGCCCCCACTATCCAAGGCATGCCCTCTTCTCAGTGCTAGCATACAGGAGCCTGAAGATCCACACTGAACATTTCAGGAACAGCTTCTCCTGTCTTCAGGTTTATTAATGGTGCATGAACCCATGAGTACATTACATCACTATTTTGGTTTCCTTTTGCATTATTTATTAAAATATTATTGTAACTTGTGATGTTTTTATTTGTGTTGTACTGCTGGTGTAAATTAAATTTCACTAGATCATATCAGTAATATAAACCTGATTCTGAACACCAGATCTGAATGGTCCATGCAGAGTAGCTCACTTTTTGATTCCATTTTCCACTTCCTTTCTTCCTGTAACATATAGTATTTTTTTTCTGAATTGCAGTGTACTGAGGTTGTAAAACAACAGATTTCATTACATCAGCGATAATAAACCTGATCCCGATTCTTAAGTATTTAAGTTCAACCCCAGTTTTTAAAGGCAGCATCCATCATTAAGGACATGTCTCCTCTTCATTGCTACCATTAGGGAGGAGGTAGAGGAGCCTGAAGACACAAACTCAATGTTTTAGAAACAGCTTCTTCCCCTCTTCTGTCTGATTTCTGCACAGACAATGAAACCCACGAACTCTAGCTCACTACTCTGCTCCCTTTTTTGCACTGCTTATATATTTATATATATTTCTTATTGTAACTTGTATGTCTAAATGTATGGTGCTGTACTGCTGCCATAAAAGAAATTTCATGACATATGTCAGTGATAATAAACCCAATTCTGACCTATTGAAGTGCTTGATATTCTGGCCTTCATGAATGAGAGTGCTTGTTAACAGACATTTCTGTGCAGATAACAAGGTATTCGTGGGTACACAAACTTCAGCACTTCAAAATAAAGGCAAGAATCTGCAGATGTTGGTAATCTGATGAATACAAAATGCTGGTAAAAATTCAGCAGGTAAAAATAACTTTATCAAAGTTAATTTCACCATATACTACCCTGACATTCATTTTCTTGCAGACATTCACAGGAAAATAAAGAAGTGCAGTAGAATTTTATGAAAAACTCTATCTAAACAAAGACTGACAAACAACCAATGTGCAAAAGGACAAACTGTGCAAATAAAAAGTAAATAAATAATACTGAGACTGTGAATTTGTTGAGTCTTTGAAAGTGAGTCTGCAGTTTGTGGAATCAGTTCAGTGTTGAGGTGAGTGAAGTTCCATACTGGTACAGGAGGCTGATGGTTGCAGGGTTATTAGTGTTCCTGAACCTGTTCGTGTGGGACCTGCAGCTGCTGTACTGTCAGGCTGTTTCAGGCTGACGAGGATCCGGAGAATGTCATTTTAAGTTACACTTGGAAAATATGAATATATTTAGAAAAAATGCCTCAAACTACAAAAAAAGGTTTGTTGGCCAAGGTGTTGGTTGTGTTTAAGTGAACTCATACAGTCTCTTAGGCAGTTCACCCGTTGGTTACTTTCGTCTGGTGAGAGCGAGTCCTTTTCAAAACAAAGGTCTTAGAATTTTGCTCGAACTGATCATGCAGGAATATTTAAAGATATTTAAATTTCAAATATTTTGAGGAAATAACAGACAAAATAGACGAAGGAGTCAGTGGATATTGTTGAGTTGGATTTTCAGAAGGCCTTTGACACAGTGTCGCACATGAGGCTGCTTAACTCTTACTGCAGCTTGAGAGGGAGAAGCTTAAGTCAGGTGTATCAGTATCGCAATGAGATAAAAGGAATTACAGAGGCACGAGAGAGGAGCTTGCCCAGGTATATTGGAGGAGGAGGATACTGGTGGAGATGATGGCAGAGAAGGAATGGATGAAGTTTCTGGGAATAGTTCACAAAGTGCAGGATAGATATGTTGCACAGAGGAAGAAGTTCTTAAATGAAAGGGATGGCAGTCGTGGCTGACAAAGAAAGTTAAGGACTGCATAAAAGCCAAGGAAAGGGTACATAAGGTAGGAAAAGTGAGTGGGAAACAAAAGGCAACTAAAAAAAGTTATAAAGAGGGAAAACTGAAATGAGGGCAGACTAGCCAATCGTATAAAGCAAGATATCAAGTGTTTTTTTTAGTTATATAAAGAGTAAAAGGATGGTAAGAGTTGATATAGGACCACCGGAAAAAGATGCTGGTGAGGTAGTAATAGAGTCATAGAAATGGCAGATGAACTTAGTGAGCACTTTACATCAGTCTTCACTGTGGAAGACAAGAGCAGTGTGCCAGAGGTCCATGAGTGTCAGGGAGCAGGAGTGAGTGCCATTGCTATTACAAAGGAAAAAGTGCTAGGGAAACTGAAGGGTCTTAAGGTGGATAAGTCACCTGGACCAGATGGACTACATCCCAAAAGTCCTGAGAGAGGTTGCTGAAGAAAATACGCATTGGTCAAGATCTTTTAAAAAGGGGAGGAAGGCAAAAGAAAGGAAATTATAGGCCTGTTAGCCTAACCTCAGTGGCTGGGAAAGTGTTGGAGTCCATTGTTAAGGATGAGGTTTTGGTGTACTTGGAGACTAATGATAAAATAAGTCAAAGTCAGCATGGTTTCTATAAAGGGAAATCTGTTGGAGTTCTTCAAGGAAGTAATAAGCAGGGTGGACAAAGAAGAGGCAGTGGGTGTCATTTACTTGGATTTTTAGAAGGTGTTTGATAAAGTAACACACATGAGGCTGCTTAACAAGATAAGCAGCCTATGGCATTACAGAAAAGATACTGGCATGGATAGAGGAATGACTGACGGGCAGGAGGCAGTGAGTGGGAATAATTGGGGCCTTTTCTGGTTGGCTGCCAATGACTATGGGTGTTCCTCAGGTGTAGTATTGGGACTACTACTTCTCATTTTGTCAGTGATTTGGATAATGGAATTACAAACAAGAGAAAATCTGCAGATGCTGGAAATCCAAGCAACACATGCAAGATGCTGGGGAAAAACTCAGCAGGCCAGGCAGCGTCTATGGAAAAGTGTACAGTCAACATTTTGGGCTGAAACCCTAAGCAGGACTGGAGAAAAAAAGCCGAGTAGATTTGAAAGCTGGGGGGGGGGGGGGGGAGAAATAAAAACACCAGGTGATAGGTGAAAGACTTGGAGGGTCAGGAATGAAGCAAACGGCTAGGAAGTTAATGGTGAACGAGACAAGGCCATGGAAGAACAAATTGGGGGGTGGGGAGAAGAGGAGTACCAGAAGGAGGCGATGGGCAGGCAAGGAGATAATGAGAGAGGGACAAGGTGATGGGAAATGGTGGGGGGACGGGTATGGAGGCATAACTGGAAGTTTGAGAAATTGATGTTCATGCCATTAGGTTGAAGGCTACCTAAACGGAATGACAGGTGTTGTTCCTCCAACCTGAGTGTGGCCTCTTCATGACGGTGGAGGAGGCCACGAATGGACGTATCAGACAGGGAAGTGGAATTAAAATGGGTGGCCACTGGGAGATCCTGCTTGTTCTGGCAGATGGAGGATAGATGCACAGTGAAGCAGTCTCCCAATCTCTATCGGGTCTCACTGATATATAAGAGGCCATGCCGGGAGCACCGAGCACAGTATATGACTCTTAACAGACTCACAGGTGAAACACTTGTTCTGCTTGCAAGGATAAGTGTTGGGAGGGACGAATGGATAAGGGAGTTGTGTAGGGAGTGATTCCTGTGGAAAGCAGAAAATGGGGGAGGGAAAGATGTGTTTGGTGGTGGGATCCAGCTGGAGATGGCAGAAGTTTCAGAGAAGTAGGTGCTGGACACAGAGGCTGGTGGGATGGTAGGTGAGGCCAAGAGGAACCCTATCCCTGGTAGCGAGGCAGGAGGATGGGGTAAGAGCTGACGTGTGAAATGGAAGAGATACAGTTGAGGGCAGCATTGATGGTGGAGGAAGGAGAACATCTTTGTTCTAGAATGAAGAGCCTCATCCTAATGCAGTGGAGATGGAGGATTTGAAAGAAGGGGATGGCGTTTTTACAAGTTGCAGAGTGGGAGGAGTTATAGTCCAGGTAGCTGTGAGAGTCTGTCCGTTTGTCAGAAACGGACCAGGTGAATTAGAGGACCGGCTAGAAGTTGGAGGCAAAGTGGATGAAATTGAGTTCAGAATGGGTGCAGGAAGCAGCCCCATCGCAGTCATCGATGTGGTGTAGGAAAAGTGGGGGAAGTCACCGGTGTGGGCTTGAAATATGGACTGTTCCATGTAGCCAACAAACAGGCAGGCATAGCGGGGACCCCTGTAAGTGCCCATGGATACTCCTTTTGTTTGAAGGAATTGGGAGGACCCAAAGGAGAAATTATTTAGAGAGGGCGAGTTCTTCTAGTCAGAGGATAGTGGCGGTAGAGAGGAAATGATTGGGTCTGGTATCCAGAAAAAAGATCGAGAGCTTTGAGGACTTCCTGGTGGGGGATGAAGATGTATGGGGACTGGACATCTATAGTGAAAATAAGATGATGGGAGCCGGATAACCTGAAATCCTTGAAGATCAAGAGCCTGTGAGGTGTCTCGGAAGGGACTGAACCGGGGGGATAAAACAGAGTCGAGGTAGGCAAGTATGAGTTCAGCGGGGCAGGAACAAGCTCTGAACCAATGGGTCTACCTGGATAAGCAGGTTTATAGATTTTGAGTAGGAGGGAAAAGCAGGAGGTGCGTTGTGCGGGACTATGTGGTTGGTGGTAATGGATAGGGGATCCCCAGAGTCAATAACGTTGGTGATGGCGTGGGAGACGATGGCCTGGTGTTCCTTAGTGGGGTCCTGTTTGAGGGGTAAATAAAAACAGGTGTCTGAGCGTTGGCACTGGGCCTTAGCAAGATAGAGGTCAGTTCACCAGGCTACTGCAGCATGGAGGGAGTGGAGAGCTAAGCGTTCGGAAGGAGTGAGGTTGCAATAGGAGAAAGGAGTGTTAAGGTCAAGGTGGTTTATGTCCCATATGCAGTTGGTAAGGAAAAGGTCCAGAACAAGCAGAAGGCCAGGGTGGGTGTCCAGGAAGAGGAGGCGGGCTGAAGGATAATGGAATTGATGGCTTTGTGGTAAAGTTTCTGGAAGATACAAAGATAGGTGGAGGGTAGGTAGTGGTGAGGATTGCAGCAGGACTTAGACAAATTAGAAGAATGGACAAAAAGTGGCAGATGGAATACAGTGTTGGGAAATGTACAATAATGCATTTTGGTAAAAAGGACAACAGTGCAGACTATTATATAAAAGGGCCGAAGGCTCAAACATCAGAGGTGCAGAGGTACTTAGGGAGTCCTCGTGCAAGACTCCCAGAAGGTTAATTCACGGGCGGAGTCTGTGGTAAGGAAGGCAAATGCAATGCTGGCATTTATTTCAAGGGGGATAGAATATAAAAGCAAGGAGATGATGCTGAGGTTTTATAAGAGACTGGTTAGGCCACACTTGGAGTATTGTCAACAGTTTTGGGCTGCATATCTCAGAAAGGATGTGTTGTCATTGGAGAGGAGGTTTACGATGATGATTCCAGGAATGAAGGGGTTAACATATGAGGAGTGTTCTGCAGCTTTGGGCCTGTACTCACTAGAAGCTAGAAGGATGTGAGGGAAATCTCATTGAAACCTGTTGAATGTTGAAAGAACTCGATAGGACGGATGTGGAGAGGGTGTTCCCTCTGGTGGGGATATCCAGAATTAGAAGGTACAGCTTCAAAGTTGAAGGAGCAACCTTTTAAAATGGAGGTAAGGGGGAATTTTTTTAGCCAGAGTAGTGAATCTGGAATGCTCTGCCACAGACTGCAGTGGAAGCAAAGCCCTTACATATATTTAAGGCGGAAGTTGATAGTTTCTTGATTGGTCAGGGTGTCAAAGGATATGGTGAGAAGGTAGGTGTATGGGGTTCAGTGGGATCCAGGATCAGCCATGATGGAATGGCAGAGCAGACTTGATGGGCTGAATGGCCTAATTCTGCTCCTATGTCTTATGGTCTTAAGATCTTAACAAGATAAGAGCCCATGGTATTACAGGAAAGATACTAGCCTGAATAGAAGATTGGCTGACCGGCAGGAGGCAAAGTGTGGGAATATGGGGTTCTTCTCTAGGAGGCTGCTGTTGGTGAGTGGTGTTCCGTAGGAGTCCGTATTGGGACTGCTTCTTTACACATAAAATATTATTGATTCAGATAACAGAATTGATATGGCTTTGTGGGCAAGTTTGATTACATTGGTTGCTTTCCTGAGGCAGTGGAAAGAGTCGATGGGGGGAAGGCTCATTCTGTAATGTGTGATTTGACAGGGTTGCTCCTGAAAACAGTTTTCCATTGCTGGACCATCCACAGCTTAGTTGTCAAGATGGGAAGCTCCTGCGCCTCAGGTTTTGGGTCCACACGCTTCTGAATCAGCATCGGTGTGGACACATGTCCTGAATTTGTTGTTTTGTGACAGTGGTGCATAATGAAAACTAAATTAGAGTAAGCATATACAGTTGCAAGAAAAAGTCTGTGAACCCTTTGCAATTACCTGACTTTCTGCTTGAATTACTCATAAAATATGGTCTGATCTTCATCAAAGTCACAACTCAATCCACCCAAGCTAATAACACACAATTGTGTGCTTCATGTCTTTATTGAACACATTGCTTAATCCTTCACAGTCCAGGCTGTGTGTATGTGAATCTTTGTATTTAATAACGATAGCACCTTCCTTTCACAGCAATAACCTCCACCAAACGTTTCCTGTAGACTCGTACAATGACAAGGAGAAATTTTGTACCATTCCTTCATACAAAACTGTTTCAGTTCATGTATATTTCTGGGATCCCTGGCAAGAACAACTCTTCAGGTTGTGCCACAGCATCTCAATTGGGTTAATGTCTAGACTCTGGCCACTCCAAAACATAAATTTTCATCTATATATTAAAAAAGTTAAATTAAGTAAGTAGTGCAAGAAGAGAAAAAAGTTGTGAGGCAGTGTTTATGGGTTTGATGCCCTTTCAGAAATCTGATGGCAGGGAGGAAGAAGCTGTTCCTGAAATGTTGAACTGTGCATTCAGGCTCCTGTACCACCTCCCTGATAGTAGGAGCAAGGAGAGAGCATGTGATGGGGGATCTTAGGAGTTGTCTCTCCAAAGGTGGTGGAATTTGAGTTTCTCTCAGTGATCTGATGCTCAGAAGACTGAACCTCCTGCTGGTTCTATTCCTTGTGTCTCCCTATATGATGGCATACTCTACCCCAATGTCACAATCCTGATTTGAGAAGTTACAGAACCTGGGTCTCTGTACCTCCCTCTGCAATTGGATCCTCGACTTCCGAACCAGAAAACCACAATCTGTGTGGACTGGTGAAAACATCTCTTCCTCGCTAATGATCGACACTGATGCACTTTGGTTATGTGCTTAACCCACCGCTCTACTCTCTCTATACCAGTGACTGTGCGGCTAGGCATAACTCAAATACCATCAATAAATTTGCTGACGATACAACTATTGTTGTTAGAATCTCAGGTGATGATGAGAGGGCGTACAGGAGTGAGATATGCTGACTAGTGGAATGGTGCTGCAGCAAAATTCTGGCACTCAACGTCAGTAAGACGGAAGAGCTGATTGTGGACTTCAGGAAGGGTAAGACGAAGGAACACATACCAATCCTCATAGAGGGATCAGAAGTGGAGAGAGTGAGCAGCTTCAAGTTCCTGGGTGTCCAGATCTCTGAGGATCTAACCTTGTCCCAACATATCAATGTGGTTAAAAAGAAGGCAAAACAGCTGCTATACTTTATTAGGAGTTTGAAGAAATTTGGCACGTCAACAAATACACTCAAAAGCTTCTATAGTTGTAACATGGAGAGCATTCTGTCAGACTGCATCACTGTCTGGTGGGGGTGGGGGGGCTACTGCACAGGACTGAAAGAAGCTGCAGAATTTTAGTCGCATTAGGGTTTCCATCTTGGGTACTAGCCTACCAAGTACCCAGGATATCTTCAAGGAGTGGTGTCTCAGAGAGGCAGCGTCCATTATTAAGGACCCAAGGAGGAGGTATAGGAGCCTGAAGGCACACGCTCAGTGTTTCAGCAATAGCTGCTTCCCCTCTGCCATCCAATTCCTAAATGGACATTGAATCTTTGAACACCACCTCTCTATTTAAATATATATTATTGCGTATGTATACAGTAATTTATTTTATTATTTTTTCCTCTTCTATATTATGCTTTGCATCGAACTGCTGCTGCTAAGTTAACGAATTTCATGACATATGCCGGTGATAATTAACCCGACTCTGATTGATGGACCAATCCCATTAAACAAAGGGTCTGTGGACCCCAGTTTGGGAACCCCTACTCCAGAGCTGTCCGAGGACCCACCAATTGACAACCCCTTAGGAGAACATCATACTCGACTTGAGTGATCACAGGACCACTACTTCACTAAAACTCTCTGGCTAACTGAAACAACGCCTATAATTTATTCTTTTATGAGAAATCCTGCAGCTGAAATAAAGGAATATGCATGGCTTAGAAAAATTGTCTTAAAATCTGAGTGTCTTCTGATACAAAGCAAGCAGTAATGAAAATAATACATAAAGCTTAGAATCCAGTTTAATATCGGTAACATATATCATGAAATTTGCTTTGTAGCAGCAGTACAACTATAAATTGAAATATATGTGCATACACAATGAAATAACTAATGCAAAAAGCGAGCTAACATAAAACAGTGAGGAAGTGTACATGGGTTCATTGCCCTTTCGGAAATTTGCTGGCGGAGGGAAAGAGGCTGTTCCTAAAATGTTGATTGTGCGTCTTCAGGTTCCCGTACCACCTTCTTGATGGCAGCAATGAGACGAGGGCATTTCTGGGTGATGGGGATCTTTAATGATGGGTGCTGCCTTTTTGAGACATCGCCTTTTGAAGGTGAATGGGAGGCAGGCATGTCTCTGTAGCTAATGATTCACTGCTTGCGTGCTGAAGGCCACTTACTGTAAGTAAAGAAAGTGGAACGCACGGGCTCGATACCATGGCAAAGGATGCTTGGAGATGGTGCAGAATGGAAGACGTGCATAATTGAAATGAAAAGCAGCCGAGAGATGAAAGCGTGAAAAGAAACAAAAGGAAATAGTAGGTCACCATTAGCTTAATGTGTCTGAGCTTCAGCAATATGTTGCTGCATTGTGTGTGGGTTTCAGATAATTAATGAGGAACCCGACTGATCTGATTCTTTTCCCCTCTGTTTGCTTGAGGCATCACTTGCGACATGGTAGCATGGTGGTTAGTACCACTAATAACAGCTCAGGGCCTCGGAGTTCAGAGTTAAATTCTGATGTCTATAAATAGTCTCTGTACGTCCTCCCCGTGGAACGTGTGGGTTTTCTCTGGGAACTCTGTTTTCCTCGCACAGTCCAAAGACAAGCTGGGCAGGTTAATTGGTAAATTATCCCTTGATTGACTTTAAGGTCAAATTGGAGTTGAACGGTGGTGTAGCTTGAAGTGCCTATTCCACGCTGTATGGCAAAATAAAAAAGGAAGGTGCCTGCATTTTGCCTCGTTTTCCCAGCGAATGGATAAATCCATCAGAGGATCACCAAGCACTTTACAACCACTGAAATACTTTTGAAATCGTCTCCACTTCAGAATCTTTCATGGAACACTACAGTTCAGAAACAGGCCCTTTGCCTGTCTAGTCCATGCACCTGGACCATAGCCCTCCCTGTCCCTCCCATCCATCATAACTACCCAAGCCTCTCTTAAACGTAGCAGTCTAATTGACATCCACCACTTACGTTAGCAGCTCATTCCTCACTCTTACCTCCCTCTGAGTGAAGAAGCTCCCCTCAAATAGTTCACATTTTGCCATGTAATCTATGACCTCTAGTTAACCTCAGTGGCAAAAGCCTGTTTGCAGTTTAAGGAATGGAATACATGGGATCCATGAATACTACCTCACTACTTTTTCCCCTTTCTATGTATTGCACTTCTTATTTAATTTAGCTATTGTATACTTAACAAATTTCATGACAAATGCCGATGATATTCAACCTGACTGATTTCATGCACAGTAGGAACCCATAAATGGCATGTAAATTGTAATAACATTGAGAGAAATGATCCCCAATAATAGTGGGGAGAACTGCTTTCATCCTGAACCACAATCAAGATACCTTAACTGGAAAAGGCAGACTTAGTCCCTGTTTACTGTTTCTAAAGGTTGAAGATCAGTTTTATTTATCACATGTACATCTAAACATACCATAATATGTAGTTTTCACATGGCCACTGCTCACGAACCTTCACCAATATGTCCTGGGAATGTGGGGGAAGTTTCCTACGCAGTCACGGGGAGAACGTGCAAGCAATTGAGTCCTGATTGCCGGTGCTGTGAAGCATTGTTTATGCTAGCCGTTACAATACCACACTTGTTGGATTGAGCGGCTATGGCGAGGCAGTGGGAGGGAGGTGAAGGGGTGCAGGAGTGATCCATGTTTCTGAACCAGGCTTAATATCGCTGGCATATTGTATGTTGTGAAATTTGTTGCTTTGTGAAGCAATATATTGCAATTTCTTTTTTAAAAAACCTATAAATTACAGTAAGCATGTACAGAATATTAAAAAATATCAGTGCAAAAGGAGAGTAATAAAAAACACTAAGGTGGTGTTCATGGGTTCGCTTTCCGTTCAGATACCTGATGGCAGAGGGGAAGAAGCTGTTCCTGAAACTTTGAGTGTGTGTGGTAGCAATGAAAAGGGGGAGGCATGTCCTTAGTGACAGGGGTCCTTAATGACTGTTGCTGCATTTTTGAGGCATTGCCTGTTGAAGATGTCCTTGATGCTGGGAAGGATTGTGTCCATCATGGAGATGGCTGAGTTGACATCTTTATTTGAGCCCTGATCACTGAAAACGTTATGCTGGCCGCTACAGCGCCACACCACCCTCTGACACTGAGGGGATGCCTCCCTTGTGCATTAATTAGCCTAAATTTCTGTACCGAGGGAGCACCTCACTAAGGTAACAAGGGTGTGCGAACTGTTGGACATGCAAGCTTTCTGGTAAAATGTTAAGTAGTTCTCTTCAATTGTTTGCATGATTTTTTTTGTCTTTCTCTTACACATCAAGTGTTAGTCTTTTTTTTCAATTTTTTTCCTTTGGTTCTTTCGGGTTTCTTGCTTTTTGGCTACTTGTGAGCAAGTAAATCTCATGGTTTTTAACTTATACATTCTTCAATAGTCAGTGTATTTGAATCTTGAGTTGTCCCATCCATTGAGTGCAAATACTTTGGCAGTTATTTAGTGAAGGTATCTCTGATATCCTGGTAAACATTTATCTGTAAAAAAGATGAAAATGAGATTGAAAGCATGCAGAGAAAATTTACAAGAATGTTCCTGGGACTTGAGGACCTGAGTTAGAGAGAAAGGTTGAATTTGTTAAGACTTTTTTTTCTTTGAGCATATGAGAATTGAGAGGAGATGTGATAGAGGTATATAAAATTAAGGGTTGTAGATAGGGTAAAAGCAAGCAGACTTTTTCCACTGAGGTTGGGTGACTCTACAACTAGAGACCATGGGTTAAGGGTGAAAGGTGAAATGTTTAAGGGAAACATGAAGGGGAACTTTCACTCAGAGGGTGGAACGAGCTGCCAGTGGAAGTGGTTGATGTGAGTTCAGTTTCAACATTTTAGAGAAGTTAAATGGGTGGGAGGGGTATACATGACTATGCTCTGAGTGCAGGTCAGTGGGACAAGATAGATTTATATTGTGGTACGGACTCGATCAGCTGAAGGACCTGTTTCTGTACTGTAGTACTCTACAACAAGAGAATTGACAGCTCTCCCTGCACACAGTTCCCAACAATTGGCAGAATTGCAACTGCTTCCCCTTCGAAATGCGGAAGGTGAGAATCGGTAATAGGACATGACATCCCACACAAGCACAAAATTTCTCAGTAAAAGGTTTGAAGTAAAGCACTCCGATAACCTGTTGATTTGTGATGCCTCATTAGTGCTTTTGACTGTTACGGCAGCCCAATGTGCTACGGCTGTACAGCTGGTCCTGCTCAGAATCAGGTTGATTGTATTAATTTGCATTCAAATTACTCAACACCACATGTTGCACTAGACCAGTCAGGCTCATCCTCTGGGAAATACACAGGCTGTACTTGTTAGACTGGATGAACCTGCTTCTCTGACTCTGGTTTACCTCAAAATTGTTTTTCTTCTCAGAAATGTTTTTTTTTACATTTATGTGTTAGTAATAGAACAGAATATTTTCTAAATGTGCTCACAACCCTCAGCATGATGTATTGGTGGAGCAGACTTGATTGTCTTATGGGCTGGGTGTTATGTCCGTCTTCTAGCATGGATAGAAGATTGGCTGGCTGACCGACAGGAGGTAAAGGGTGGCAGTAGAAGGCCCTCTTCTGGTTGGCTGGTTTGGGGTATTCTGCAAGGGTAGATGTTGGGACTGCTGCTTCACATGTGAAATGTCAACAATTTGGATGATGGAGTCAGCGGCTTTGTGGCCAAGTTTGTGGATGATACAAAGATAGGTGGAGGGGGAAGTAATGTTGAGGAAGCAGGGAGTCTGCAGTAGGACTTAGATTGGGAGAATGGCCAAAGAAATGGCAAATGGAATATAGTACAGGACACTGTGTGGTCATGCACTTTGGTAGAAGGAATAAAGCTGCAGATTTTTTTAAAATGGGGAGAAAATTCAAAAATCAGGTGCAAAGGGACTTGGGAGTCTTGCAGTGTGAGCATTCATTTTGAGAGGACTAGAACACAAAAATAACGATGTAATGTAAGATTTTACAATGCACTGGCCAGGCCACACTTTGAGTATTGTTAGCAGTCTTAGGTCCCTAATCTAAAAACATTGGAGAGGGTCCAGAGGAAGTTCATGAGAGTTATTACAGGAACAAAAGGTTTAATGTGCGAGGAGCATTTGATGACTCTGAGCCTGTACTCACTGGAGTTTAGAAGAAAGAAGGAAGATCTCACTGAAACCTATTGATATTGAAGGACCTAGATGGAGTGAATGTGGAGAGGATGTTTCCTGTAGTGGATGAAACTAGGACCAGAGGGCGCAGCTTCAAAATAGAAGGACATCAATTTGCAACAGAGATGAGGAATCTGGAATTCATTGACAAGGAGGTGAAGTTATTGGGTATTTTTATGCAGAAGTTGATAGGTTCTCAACTAGTCAGGGCATCAAAGGTTACAGGGAGAAGGCAGGAGAATGGGATTGAGAGGGATAATAAATCAGCTATGATACAATGGCGGAGCAGATTAGATGGGTGGAATGGCCTAATTTTGCTTTTATGTTTTGAAGTCTTGGGCAGAGGATGGTTGTAGATCAAGGGTGTTCAGCCTGAGGTCGGTAACCAGTGGATCTGTTCTGGAACTCCTGCTCTTTGTGATGTTTTTAAGTTACTTGGATGAGGAAATGGAAGAGTGGATTAGTAAGTTTGCAGATGACTTGAGGTTGGTGGAGATGATGGATAGTGGAGGTTGTTATAAGTTACATTGACGGGATGCAGAGTTGGGCTGAGAAGTGACAGATGGAGTCCAGACTGGAAAAATTTGAAGTGATTCACTTTGGAAGGTTGAATTGTAAGGCAGAGTACAGGGTTAATGATAGTGTTCTTAGCTGTGTGGAGGGAGGGACGGATCATGGGATCCGAGCACATAGATCCTTCAAAGTTGTCACACAAGTTCACAAGATGGTTAAAAAGATGTGATGTCATTTATTAGTAGGAGGATTGAGTTCAAGGGCTGTGAGGTAATAGGTGCAGAGAGCTGGGTCAGTGGGTGGTAGTATTGATCAGCATTACTTCTTGGGGAAAGTAACTGTTTTAGAGTCTGCTGGTCCTGGCGTGGATGCTGCACAGCCTTCTCCCTAATGGGAGTGAGACAAACTGTCCATGAGCAGGGTAGGTGGGATGTTTCATGATGTTACTGGTAATTTTCCAGCAATTTTCTGTATTTGTGTCCTTGATGGTAGGTAGGCTGGTGCCAATGATACGTTGAGCAGGTTTGATGACAAATTGTAGAGATTTCCAGTCCACCGCAGTGCAGTTTCTGTGCCATGCAGTGCTCTGGTTGTGGTCCAAAGAAAGGTATAAGATACCTGTTGATCTTAATCAACCTTACTGCCATCTTAAATCAAGCTATACAAACTGCGAATGAGACAGCATATCTTTCTTGATGAAACTGAGCAGAATTCAACTTTTAATCTATCAGGTCAAGGGAATTTGGCATAAGCCCCTTTCTTTTATCTCAAAAAACAGTCTTAAAGTGAAATAGTGGACATAAGAGATTCTGCAGATGCTAGAAGTCCAGAATAACACATACAAAATGCTGGAGGAACTCAGTACGTCAGGCAGCATCAATGGAGAGGAATAAACAGTTAAAGTTACCATAAGATATAGAAACAGAATTAGGCCATTTGGCCCATTGAGTCTGCTCTGCCATTTCATCATGGCTGATCCATTTTCCCTCTCAGCCTCAATCTCTTGAAGTTGTATTGCTTCATGTCCTGACTAATCAAGAGCCTGTCTCTGAGTCTGAGGCCTCTGCTGGTCAGAGTTCACCATGGATATGGTGTCCTGTTTCGATACGCAAGCCTCGGTAGTATGACATGGAGAGCGAGCTGTTGCCCAGGCAGCAAGCTCCCCTTCTGCACACATCTGATGAACCCAAAGGAATGGCAGAGACCGATTCAGTTTGGTACAGCGGCATTGCAGGGCTTGCCGGTCAGCACTGAACTCAATGTAGGACTGCCGTAGGGACTCCAGTTCTGGACTTTTCCCTCTGGTTTTACTCCCGAAGACTTCCCCATGAATGGATATAGCCGCAAGGCAGCTAAGGTTTGAGATCAGAGTTTTCCTTCTAAATGAGCTCCCAACCACAGCAGATGAGCCCCATCAGCACGAAGCGACTGGCTTTAAGGTGCCAGTTACCACCTTTGCCCTTTTTCTTGTCAGTAGGAACAGTTCCGCTGGGCTTAGTAACTAAGCGACACATGAAGGCCAGCTGGACTTGGTGGTCAGAGGTTCTTTGAGGTCCACGCTATTGGAAGCATTTAATAGGCAGTGGGAACTTATCCCCATTACCCAGTATCACCCCTAGCTATAACAACTTGAAGGAAGCAAGAGCCTATCAACTTCTGCCTAAATATACCCAATAACTTCGCCTCCACGGCCACCTGGGGTTTAAAAAAAAATTCCACTAATTTGTCATTCCCTGGCAAAAGAAATTCCTGCTCATCTCCATTCTAAAAAGATGCCCTTCTATTCTGAGGCTGTGTCCTCTGGTCTTAGAAACTCCTCCATCATGGGAAACATCTTCTTCACATCCACTCTATTGAGGCCTTTCAACATTGTGAATAGGTTTCAATGAGGTCACCCCTCATTCTTTTGAATTCCAGTGAGCAGAGGCCCAGAGCTATCAACCGCTCCTCCTAGGACAAGTCTTTCAATTCTGGAATAATTTTCGTGAAGGGTTTTAGCCCAATACATTGACTCTTTGTTCCTTTCCATAGTTGCTGCCTGACTTGCTGCGTTCCTCCTGCATTTGGTATGTGCTACTCTGTAAAGTGAAAGACCTGGTATTTGGCCTTTACTTAACATAATGTGTACTTCATGCTAAATAAACGACTAAGGTAGCCACATCAAAATGCACAAGTGAATGGGATACATTTCAGAACAATTGTTTGCCTCACCAAGTAATTTTCTGGCAGAATTCCCAAAGCTATTCAATGCCGAGCTCTGCAATTGGCCCATCTTTAATGCTACCAGCACCGAGTGCTTGCAGCAGTAATGAAACTTTGACCATGTTTTTCCTGTGGACTTTGATTTTTAAGGTCACAAAATGACAAATCCCTTGATATACAATGTGACTCAGTCCCAGACCACCCCAATCAATCCCCCCCAAAAACAAAATCAGGGAAAAGATTTTCCAAAGAAGCTGATGACGTGGGAGTTGATTGGATCCAGATTTTCAACAACAAAGCGCTGTTTGAAAATTTACTTCTGTACAAATTAGGCTGACTTTGTTCCAGGCAGAGAGATTTGTAGATTGTTTCTGGTTGTGGTCTCCATAAGACACAGGAAGAGAATTAGGCCATTAGGCCCATCTTTGTCTGATTTATTATCCTTCTCATTTCCCCATTCTCCTGCCCGCTCCCTGTAACTATGATGCCCTGACTAATCAATAACCTGTCAAGCTCCACGTTAATGACTTGGCCTCTGCAGCAATGAATTCCACAGATTCTCTACCCTCAGGCTAAAGAAATTCCTCAGCATCTCCGTTCTAAGTGGATGTCCCTCTTGTCTGAGTCTGTGCCCTCTGGTCCTAGGAACCTCTCCATTTAGGCCTTTCAAAACTTGATAGATTTCAATGAGATCTCTCCTCGTTCTTTTGAACTCCAGCAGGTATGAGCCCAGAGCCATTATCACATGTTCATGTATTAACTCTTTCATTGCTGGAATCATTTTCATGATTCTCCTCTGGACCTTCTGCAATGCCAGCATAACTTTTCTTAGATAAGGGGCCCAAAACTGTTCACCCGTGCTTCATAAAGCCTCAGCATCATGTCTTTGCGCTTCTATTCTAGCCCTCTTTGAAATAAATGTTAATGTTGCATTTGTCTTCCTCACCACTGACACGACCTTCAAGTTAACCTTTACACCAAGTCTCTTTGCACTTCTGATTTTTAAAAATTTTCTCCCCATCTAGAAATAGTCAACCCTTTCATTTCTTCAATCAGAGTACATGACCATACACTTCCTTACTTTGCATTCCATTTGCTGCCTTTTTGCTTGTTCTGCCAATCTGTCCATTTGCAGACACCCTGCTTCCTCAACACTAGCTGCCCCTTGACCTGTCTTTGTATTGCTTGCAAACTCGGCTACAAAGGCATGAGTTACATCGTCCAAATTGTTGACATAATGTGAAAAGCGGTCCCAGTACGGACCCCTATGGAACACCACTAGTCACCAACAGCCAACTACGTAAGGCTTCCTTTATTCCCACTCTTTGCTTCCTAACTAATGAAGTTAGGCTAACTGGCCTATAATTTCCTTTCTTCTGCCTCCCTCACTTCTTAAAGAGTGGAGTGACATTTACAATTTTCCAGTCCTCTGAAAAATCTAGTGATTCTTTGGGAGATTGTTAATAATGCCTGCGCAATCTCTTCAGCAACCTCTTTCAGAACCTGTGGGTGCTTTCCAACCACCTTCTCCTTAGTAATAGCAACTATGTTGACCTCTGCCCCTGACATTCTTGAATTTCTGGCATACTGCAAGTGTCTTCCACAGTGAAGACTGACGCAATATACCTCTTAAGTTCATCTGCCATTTCTTTGTCCCCCATTATTACATCTCCTCTTTGATATTATTGGCTGGCTTACCTTCACATTTCATCTTTTCTCCGTCTCCTAATGCCTTTTTTTTAGTAGCCTTCTGTTGGTTTTTAAAAGCTTCCCAATCATCTAGCTTCCCTCTAATTATATGCCCTCTCTTTTATGCTGTCTTAAGCTTCCTTTGTCGTTTCTTCAAAGTTTGCACAGTATTGTACTTCCAGCTCCAGTTCCTTGACCTTGTTGGTCAGGAGTTGCAGTTCCTGCAGATGTGGTCATCAAGGACACCATTGTGTACCCTAAAATCCCACATCTCACAGGAGGAGCATTGCCATCCTGTCTACACTTGTTACACCTCCAACTTCTTAAGCTTAAATTCTAGCCTGCATCTGGCCTTGCCTCGGCCTGTTGAGCCAAACCCTGGCCACTCTGAACACTGTCCACTCCGACAATGGCTGCTCTGCTTACAACTCACTTCTTTTCATTGGCCCCTGCTGAGTGTCTAAGAAATTGTGATTGTAGCCTTCTGCAAGGTTCTTACATGTCCCAAGCTCTTTTTTAAGTCTTTCACTGCCTCACTAACAGATAACCTCTTGTGATGATTGCAGCCCGCTGAAAGTTTCTGAAACATCCCTATTTATACAGTATGGCTGTTACTTTAAGCTGGAACAAGTGCATAAAAGATTTGAGGATGTCAGGACTCAATGGACTGAATTATAGGGAGAGTTTTGATGCACAGGAGACTGAGATGAATAAAGCCATGAGAGGGGTGAAGATTGGTTGAAGACACACTTTCTCTAAGAACTTCTGGGCAATTTAGTAGTGGTGTGATCTGTTGGAACTCCAGGTTTGAGTGACTCTCACCAAGATAATCTGGGTTATATATTCAAAGTAGTCAGACTACCACCAACTCAAATCTTGAGTCCGGGCCTGGGACTGGAGACCTGGAAGCAGCTTGTCCTGGAGTTGGAGGCCTGTGTGTGTGTGAGGGTGGGTAAGAGGATTTGTTTTGCTGTTGTCTTGCTTGGTATTTTATTGGTGCTGTTGTTGCTCTGCCAAGCATTGTGAGCATGCTATGTTGATGCCAGAATGTGTGGAAACACTCGCGGGCTACCCCAGTACATTCTCGGATGTGTTGGTTATTAATGCAAGTGATGTATTTCACTGTATGTTTTGATGTACACATGATAAATAAATCTGGATCTTAACTAAGGGAACAAATTCCAATTAAGACACTGAAGGTTCACGTGATCAATGAGAAATGGTCAACAGAATGAACCACCTTGTCCATGATCTTTGCTTGAAAAAAAGGCCCTGAAGCATTTAATAATCGAAGTACATATGTAGGTACTGTACAGAAATTGGTGGTTTTGTAATGAAAACTATTTAAAGAGTCCATTCATTGCACACACAATGCTGGAGGAACTCGGCAGGCCAGGCAGCTTCTGTGGAAAAGAGTAAAAAGTCAACGTTTCAGGCTGACACCCTTCAGGACTGGAGAAAAGTGATGAAAAGTAAGAGTGAGATGGTGGTGGGGGGGGTGGGGGAGAGAGAGGAAGCAGTACTAAGTGATAAGTTTCACCTATCACCTACTACCTTGTGTTTCTTTCTCCCCTTCCCTATCTTCTTACTTTGACTTCTCATCTTTTTCCTCCAGTTCTGATTGAGGGTCCCATCCTGAAACGTCACCTGTTTACTCTTTTCTACAGATGCTGCCTGCTGGGCTCCTCCAGCATTTTGTGTGTGTTGGGAGGGGAAGGAGGATGGCTAGAAGGTGAAGCTAGG
The DNA here is from genome assembly GCF_030144855.1 of Hypanus sabinus. NCBI lineage: Eukaryota > Metazoa > Chordata > Chondrichthyes > Myliobatiformes > Dasyatidae > Hypanus > Hypanus sabinus. The sequence goes on along the minus strand of NC_082712.1, from coordinate 177,358,776 downwards.
TAGGTGGGAAAGGTCAAGGGCTAAAGAAGAAAGAATCAGGAGAGGAAAGTGGACCATAAGAGAAAGAGAAGGAGGAGGGACACAGGTAAGAAAAAGTAAAAGGTCAGAGTGGGGAATAAAGTGTAGTGGTGGGTTTCTTATGTCACTTTGAGTGACTTCAATTTGTTCCTATTATTTCAGCTTGAATAACAATAAGTTAAGCTATATAAACATGTATTTGTATCTTCCACTAATTTTGTCCCTTGTTGTGCCTTTCAATTAAGATGTGGTTGGTGTCTCAAAACAAATAACACCATGTGTGGTTTGAACTCAGGAATGGTTATTACCCCTGAACCATCGGACATAGAAATCTGCAGCACATTTCAGGCTGGTCCTGGACTTATTTCCACCTGGCATAATTTACTTATTATTATTATTTAATTATTTATAGTTTTTTATTGCTATGTTTCTACACTATTCTTGGTTGGTGCGACTGTAACAAAACCCAGTTTCCCTTGGGATCAATAAAGTATGTCTGTCAATAAATCTTTGGCCCACAATGATGTGCTGATCATGTAAACTTACTCCAGAAACTGCCTAAGATTTCCCTACCACATAGCCCTCTTATTTTTCTAAGCTCCATGTATCTATCTAAGACCCTATTCTATCTACCTCCACCACCATTGCTGAAAGTGCATCCAAGGCACCTGCCACTCTGTGTGACAACCTACCCCTGACATCCCCTCTGTACCGACTTCCAAGCACCTTAAAACTGTGCCCCCTCTGGGCAAAAGCCTCTGACTATCCACATGATCAATGCCTCTCATCATCTTCTACACCTCTATCAGGTCACCTCTCATCCTTCGTCGCTCCAAGGAGAAAAAACTAAGTTCACTCAACCTATTCTCATAATGCATGCTCTCCAATCCAGGCAACAGCCTTGTAGGTCTCCTCTGTATTCTCTCCATGGTATCCACATGCTTCCTGTAGTGAGGTGACCAGAACTGAACACAGTACTTCTAACTAAGGTCTTATATAGTTGTAACATTACCTCACAGCTGTTGATCTCAATTCCACAGTTGATGAATGCTGAAACACCACACAGCTTCTCAACAACACTGTCAAACTGTGTAGCAGCTATGAGTGTCATATCAACATGGACCCCCAAGATCTCTCAGATCTTTCACCCTAAGAGTCTTACTATTAATTCTATATTCTGTCTTCAAATTTGATCTACCAAAATGAATCACTTCACACTTATCTGGGTTGAACTCTATCTGCCACTTCTCAGCCCAGTTCTGCATCCTATCAATGTCCCACCAGACTATTCACAACACCCTCAACCTTTGTGTCATCAGTAAACTTACTAAACCATCCCTCCACTTCTTCATTCAGGTCATTTATAAAAATCACAAAGAGGGGGAGTCCCAGAACAGATCCCAGCTGAACACCACTGGTCACTGTCCTCCATGCAGAATACGGACCATCTACAATCACCCTTCGCCTTCTGTGGTCAAGCCAGTTTTGGATCCACAAAACAAAGTCTCTTTGGATTCTATGCCTCCTTACTTTTTGAATGAGCCTTGCATGAGGAACCTTATCAAATACCTTCCTGAAATCCATATACACTATATCCACTGCTCTATCTTCGTCAATGTGCTTTGTTACATCCTCAGAGAATTCAAACAGGCTCTTAAGGCACGATCTGCCCTTGACAAAGCCATGCTGACTATCCCTAATCAGATTATGTCTCTCCAAGTGTTCATAAATCCTGCCTCTCGGGATCTTATCCAACAACTTGCCTACCACTGAAGTACGACTCACTGGTCTATAATTTTCTGAGTTATCTCTACTCCCTTTCTTGAACATGTGAACAACATTTGCAACCCTCAGATCCTCTGGTACTTCTCCCATCCTGCAAAGATCATCGCCAGAGGCTCAGCAATCTCCTCCCTTGCCTCCCACAGTAACCTGGCGTATATCTTGCTGGTACCGGCGATTTATCTAATGTCTATATGCTCAAGCATTTCAGTCCATTGTAAGTCATCCCCATAATTGCCTAGATCCTTTTCCCTTCTGAAGCAAAGTATTCATTAAGTACCTCTGCTACCTGTTCAGATTCCGTGCACCTTCTTCACTATCACACCTGATTGGTCCTATTCTCACACGGCTCGTCCTGTTGCTCTTCATGTACTTGTAGAATGCCTTGGGGTTTTCCTTAATCCTGCTCACCAAGGCCTTCTCATGGCCCTTTCTAGCTTTTCTAATTTCACTCTTAAACTCCTTCCTGACAACCTTGCAATTTTCTAGAACTCTATCAATGCCTAGTTTCTTGAACCTTTCGTAAGCTTTTCTCTTCTTCTTAGCTAGATATTCCACATTCCTTTGTACACCGTGGTTCTTTTATCCTGCCACCCTTTTTCTGCCTCAGTGGATCATACCTATGCAGAACACCACGCAAATGTTCCCTGAACATTTTTGTGCACTTCTCTGAGAATTTATGCTCCCAAGTTCCTGCCGAATAGCATCTTATTTCCCCCTACCCCAATTAAATGTTTTCCCAAATTGCCTGCTCCTATCCCTCTCCAGCGCTATGATAAAGGAGATAGAGTGGTGGTCACTACCTCCAAAATGATCTCTCACTGAGAGATTTGACACCTGACCAGGTTTATTTCCCATTGCCAGGTCTGAGTACAACCCCTCCTTTAGTTGATTTCTCTATGTATTGCATCAGGAAACCTTCCTGAACACACTTAACAAACTCCTTGCCCTAAGGAGATACCAGTCAATATTAGGGAAGTTAGGCGGGTTGCTGGGCGGTACGGCTTTTTGGTCTGCAGGAGCCTGTTCCGTGCTGTATCTGTAAATAAAATATAATAAAAATTGAGTTGCCCCCAGCTCTCTCAACTTTTGGCCGTTAGTTCCAGTGGGATTAGCAGAGCTGCAAACACCTTAAATTGTATTGTCCTGATCTTGCAGCAGCGTGTACGCTGGGGGCAAAGTGTGTTTGTAATGAAGGCGGCAGCCGACTGCAATAACTGGAATGATGGTGATCTGTGCAGAACCCAAGGCCATTTGGCCCAAGTTCATACTGGTCATTAGTTGCTGAGACCCGACCCGCTTTGCGGCAAGGTTTCTAGCTTTTATGTTGTAGAGGTTTGGGAAACTCTGCAACTGTCTGAGATGTGGTTACTGTTTGTATTGCAATCTGATCCTGCCTTTCCCATGACACACAAAATGCTGGAGGAACTCAGCAAGTCGTGCAGCATCTTCGGAGAGGAATAAACAGTTGACGTTTCGGGCTAAGACCAGTCCTGATGAATTTAGTAGTTGAGAAGGAATGGTCATTGAAATTAGCCTGAATATGGAAAGCGCTCAGTGATGGTGGTAGGTCTAAACCAGGAAAGCTGGAAACCCATGGAAAAGGCTATAAATTGCACATTCAACACCTGAATGTTAGGGTGTCCAGTGGAGCGCAGGAGAAGGGTTGGGGGTGGGGGTGATCTTAGTGAGATACCCACAGGGATGTATGTAGGATGAATACAAACTGGCTTTTTCCCCTCAGCTTGGGCGAGACTAGAACTAAAGGTCATAAGTTAAGAGTAGAAGGTGAAATATTTAAGATGAACCTGAAGGGCAATTACTTCACTCATGGTGGTGAGAGTGTGGAATTAGCTGCCAGCAGAAGTAGTAGATGCAGGTTCAATTGTAATATTTAAGAGAAATTAGAGTAAGTGCATGGATAGGAGGGGCTTAGAGAGTTATGGTCTGGATACAGGTGGATGGGACTGGGCAGACTAGATGGGCTGAAGGGCCTGTTTCTGTGGTGTGTAGTGCTCTATGTCCATGTCAATCGCACTTTGTTTAATTGCAATTGTGTGTGATGAGAAGATCTATGAAATATATCCCACCCCCCCCCCCCCCCCCAAAACACCTTGGTCCAGAAGCCAAACATTCCTAAATTATCCTGCTAACTCAGTCGGCCCTGCACTCGAGACCTGAGCGCTTCCGCTCGACTCGAGGTCAACATTGGAGCTGTGCTGAGGAAGTGTCACTGATGTCTGTGGTGTCATCTCATACAAGATGAGATAATTGAGGCCTCATCTGCTCTCGGCTCCTCAGAACAGAATTGCCTACGTTATAACAGTGGTAACACTTGGAGAGCTTTGGCAGTTCAAAGGCCATGAAATGTGTTCCATTTGCAAATCACTTCATTTTCTTTAATTTATGCATTTTTTTCTCGTGAAACTTCTCTTGTTTCTTGGTATTTTATATTCACAAATTATAGAGTCATGGAGTAACACTGGATTGAAATGGGGCTGTTAGCCCAATTCATATATGCTTTAAAAATCTTAAGATTAAAGATTAGCTTTATTTGTCCAATGTCCATCCAAAACAGCTCTCACTTGTGGTTCCAACTAACTGTTTGCACGTGACAGTGGCCTCACCCCGGTACACTGCTTTGACAGGCGGGTTAAACCACGTGAGGGTAGCTGGAAACATGCAACCCCGGTGAGATAGGGATGTGCCTACCCCAGCATGCGAAGCCAGTTCCAACAGACTGGGTGGATCAAATCAGCTATGGGGTTGAGTGGAATCTGGGATCAGCCATGATGGAATTGTGGAGCAGATTCGATGGGCTGAATGGCCTAATTCTGCTCTATGTCTAATGCTCTAACTACACGATCCAACGGCTAAGCAGGTGGAGCTGCAACACTTGGTGGAGAGCGAAGGGCACGGCAAGATGCAGATGGCATTATGGCTTACCGCTGCAGCCGAGGAAGACTCCAGTTGTGACAATTTCTTGTATTTTTGAGAGGTTGTGAGAGTGGAACTGCCCCAGTGCAGCAGCTTTTTCACTGTAAAACTCCTCCTGTACAGGTTTACATTGTTGGATATGCCAGACCACACGTGCGCGCACACACCCTAAGTCATTGGGTATGCTTAAAGTGTGGGCTAAAAACTCTTGATTAGCAAAGGTATCAAAGGTTACTGGGAGAAGGCAGGAGAATGTGGTTGAGAGGGATAGTAAATCAGCCATGATGGAATGGCGGAGTAGATTCAGTGGGACAAATGGTCTCATTCTGGGTATCGTCTTAAACAAGGAACTGTAGATACAGGAATCTGGCCAACACAAGTGAAGCTGGATGAATCAGGAAGGTCAGGTCTTGTCTGTGCAAGGAAATTGTGTCAGCACTTTCATATGGATAGTGAATTATTTTATGGACTAACTTGGCAAGCTATTGATTCTGAACTCCTGTATTAAATCTTTGAATCGTTCACATTCTGATGAGTCCCAGATAATTTGTACCTCTGTAATTAATGCTTCTTAACTATAATTTTGCGATATTAGTCTATCTGAAGTTGAATTTATTGTCATCTGCATGAGGATACGTGGACGTATGCGATGAAAAATCTTGCTGCAGAATCACAGGCACAGAGCAACATTCACAACAAAAGATAAATTCAACATGTACACAATTTTAGCAAGAAAGAACATGAGTAGAACAGAAAAAAACATCAATTTTAATGTAAGGTGATCAAACTGGTCATGGTGTTGACAAAAGGCAGAGATTAGGGCTTTTCCAATTGGTTCAAGAACCAAATGGTTGAGGGGAAGTAGCTGTTCCTGAACCTGGTGGTGTAGGATTTCAGGATTCTGTACCCTCCTACCCAGTGGGAGCTGTGAGATGTACTGAGCTCTTCCTGAACCTGGTGTCATGGGACTTGAGGCTTCCGTATCTTCTACTCAATGGTAGTTGTGAGAAGAAGATGTGAGTCTTTGTTTACTTCTAAATTGTGGCACCCGGCATTGATTATAATGCACCAAGAGAACCAGGGTTTTATGGAGGTTGAGTAAACACTCTTCATTTTGCTCTGTGCACTTATTCAGGTGGACAACTTTAGTTTCTGCAGTTGTCTATTTTGCTCCTGAACACAGACTTCTGAAGGAACTCAGCAGGTCTGGCAGCAACTATGGAACAGAGTAAAGAGTTAACGTTTCAGGCCGAGACCCTTCATCAGGACTGTGTTATGTGTGTTGCTTTGGATTTCCAACATCTACAGGTTTTCCCGTGTTTGCTCCTGAATATTCCCCTTCCCATTATTCCAAGCCATTGGCTAAATTTAGCAAACTTTGCGATAATATTTTTTCCCTCATGCCTGGACGCAGCCTGCAGAAAGAGATAATTTTCTGCTGTGATGTTTTGTAGGCTTTGATGATATTTACTTTAGTTTGTCTTGGCTTAGCCCCCACCTCCGCCATTGAAGGCAGTAAACTGTAATCGGCCAAATGTGTTACACCAGATGGACGGGGTTTACAGAGATCAGCTGCTTATCATAACTTCTCAAAGTTTGAGAAGCAAATCAGCAATAGTTCAATGGAAGTCTCAAGGAGTGTGCCAGCTGTGAACTGGCTTGTCCTATCTTTTTTTCGGAGGTAAAATTAAATCTTCTGTTCATTAGCTCTGTGTTGGAAGTATCTTGTTGTGTTCTCCATATGTGAAGCATTAGATCAAAATAGCATTCGTGTTCTGCCCTGTGTGTGTGGAAATAGAATGGGAGTGGGAACCTGGCCAAAGAAAATGAAATTTAATTGCTGTCTGTCCTGGACATGTGGTTTAAATTCAGTTATTTGATGGGACTCCGTATTGTTAAGGGATCTAGAGATCCCTCAAAATTGCTGCACAAGTTGATGATAGTGGTGTTCTGCAGGGATCTGTTCTTGGACCCCTGCTGTTTGTGATTTTTTAAAATATAAATGACTTGGATGGGAAAGTGGAAGGATGCGTCTCTAGGTTTGCAAATGACACAAAAGTTGCTGGAGTGAATAATGCAGAACAGAAATTCCCATCCTGAGGTTCATGGACCCCTTGCTTAATGGTTTTCGTCCATGGCATAAGAAAGGCTGGGAACCCTGGTGTAGAAGATTATTGTAGGTAATGAAACCAATGTTTCCAATGAAGGACATTGATAAGAGGCAGAGCTGGGCTGAGATGCGACAGATTGAATTCGACCTGGAAGAGTCTGAAGTGATTCACTTTGAAAGGTTGAACTTAATAGCAGAGTACAGGGTTAATGACAGGATTCTTAGCAATGTGGAGGAACAGAGGGATGTTGAGTTCTATGTCCATTGATCCCTCAAAGTTCCCGCACAAGTTGATGGGGTGGTTAAGAAGGTTTGTGGTATGATGGCCTTCATTAGTCGGGGGATTGAGTTCAAAGCCACAATTAGAGAAAGGGAGGGGGGAGAAATTATCAGAAGTTCCAGAAATCAATGTTTCTGCCTTCAGATTGGCTACCCAGACAGAATATGACGTGTTGCTGCTCTAACCTGAAAGTGGAAAACACTCAACTTCCAACCCAAGAGGGTATCATAGAATCACAGAGCATGACAACAGACACATCGATTCTGTTCTGAACATCCAAAGTCCATCTACCTGCACCCACACCATCTCCTGCAAACTCCTCCCATCCACGTACTTATCCAAATTTCTGTTAAGTACTACAACTGAACCTACATCCACTTACTGGCAGCTCATTCCATACTCTCAGCAGCCTCTGAGTGAAAAAATTTCCACACTTGTTCCCCTTAAATGCTTCACATTTTACCCTTAACCTATGATGTCTAGTTCTAGTCTAACCCAGCCTCAGTGGAAAAAGCCTGCTTGCATTTACCCTATCTATAGCCCTCATAATTTTGTATACCTCTATCAAATCTTCACTCATTTGATGTGTGTATGGTGTGAGGCCTTCGGTAAATTTTTATCAAAGTACCTGAATGCCACCATGGTCAACTCTGATATTCATTTTCTTGTGGGCATTCATAATAAATACAAGATACACAATAGAATCAATGAAAGATCGCACAACTTGGGCATTCAATCTGTGCAAATACAGAAAGAAAAAGAAACAAAAATTATAAATGAGCAATAAATATTGAGAACATGAGGTGAAGAGACCTTGAAAGTGAATCCATAGGTTGTGGGAATAGTTCAGTGCTGGGGTGAGTGAAGTAATCCCATCTGGTCGAGAGTCTAATGGTTGAAGGGTAATAGCTTATGGAACCAGTGGTGTGGGTCTTAAGGCTCTTGTACTTACATCCTAATGGCAGGTAGGAGAAGAGGGCACGGTCTGGTTGGTGGGGATTGGAGACCATATCTTATGCGCATAGGATCTGTGGAATTCTCTGTCACGGGAGGCCAAGTCATTGGGTATATTTAAAGTGGAGGTTGATAGGTTCTTGATTAGTCAGGGTGTCAAAGGTTACGGGGAGAAGGCAGGAGAATGGGGCTGACAGAATAAATCAATCATGATGGAATGGTGGAGCAGGCTCGATGGACTGAATGGCCTAATTCTACTCCATGGTCTTATGGGCTGACCAAACGAGGGATTTTCTCTTTGGATTGAAGGAGGATGAGAGGTGACATGATAGAGGTTACAAGACGACAAGAGGAATAGAGTGGAAGAGCCAAAGACTTTTTCCCAGAGTAGAAGTGGCTAATTTGAGGGGACATAATTTCAAGTTGTTTGAAGGAAAGTATGAGGGTAATATCAGAGGTACTTTTTCTTTAACACAGAGGGTGGTGGGTACATGGAACACCCTGTCAGGGGTGGTGGTAGAGGCAGATACATTAGGGACATGTAAGAGATTCTTCGATTGGCACATGGGAGAAAGAAAAATGGAGGTCATGTGGGAGGGAAAGATTTAATTGATCTAAGAGTAGGTTACAAGGTTGGCACAGCATTGTGGGCTGAATGGCTGGTACTGTGTTGTAATGTTCTATGTTCTGGTTCCTCCATTACTTCTTCCTGTTGATCTGAGTGCAACACTGACAGCTTTTAAATTTAAACATAGAACAGTACAGGCCATTTGGCCCATGGTGTGTTGACTTTTTAATCTATCTGAAGATCAATCTGACCGTTCCCTCCTCAATAACCCTCCAGTTTTCGATCAGATCAAACTTAATTTTGAAATGATAGAAACTTGCATTTAAAATTTTGATTTGTGTTGAAAACAGCTGAAACCACTTGATCTTGAGCCTTCAACCTGTTGCTGAACTTGTGGAAGGTAACAGACCGAAATGTCTGCAGAGAGCGACATGTTATGGATCAAAGCCTTACTGTCGTCTCACATCAATGTCTTGCTTGCATACAAGTAGCCTGTCAGCATGATGTTTCCAGCTGGAGACGTGTAGTGTTTCATAGCCCAAACTGGCCTCTGTGTTCCCAGCACAGATGAACGGTCACAGGCTGGAAATCCTCATAGAACAATGAGGACCTTACATCTTACTGGCAGGTACTTAATAAGACAAAGATTCACTTTATTTATCAGATGTATATTGAAACATACAGTAAAATTCATTTTGCATCAAGGACCAACCGTCCAACGTTGTACTAGAGGCAGCAGATAAGTATTGCAATGTGTCTGGTGCCAAAATAACATGCCTACAACTTACTAACCCTAACACATACGTTAGGAAACCCGAGCACCCAGAGGAAATCCACGCCATCAAAGTGTGAATGGGCAAGCTCCTGACCATAAGAAGGGGTTCCCTATCTTTTTTTTATACTATGGACCCCTACTATTAATCAAGAGGTATGTGGACCCCTGGTTGGGAATCCCTCCCTTAAGGTATATGAGTAGAATTCGGCCATTCAGTCCATTGAGTCTGCTCCACCATTCCATCATGGCTGATTTATTATCCCTCTCAACCCCATTGTCCTGCCTGCTTCCTGCCACCTTTGACACCCTGACTAATTAAGAACCTATCAACCTCCACTGTAAATATACCCAATTAATTGGTCTCCACAGCTTGTCTTTCAGACAGCAAATGGGAGTTGAACCCCACTCACTGGTGTGGTAAAGCATGACACTAACCACAACACTAACATGCCACCCATAACACGTTATGCTGTGCAGAGATTCCAGTCTTTTACCCTCCATCAGCCTGGAACAGATAGAAAGCTCAAGACTGAGTGGGTTGGACTCTATCAGCATTTAAATCAAAAGTATAAATGAGATTTTAAATTTTTGTAATGTTACTGCACTTGTTTAACTCCAGTAGCTGACTGATCAGCTTTCCCTTGCTTATAAACAAAATTCGGAGCAGACTTGATGGGCTGAAAGGCCTAATTTTCCTCTGATCTGGTCATTTTCCACCTGATTTCAAATCCCTTCATGTTAGTGAGCCTTCCTCAGAAATTTTCCGATCCCAAGACCTTCACAAATTTTTTGTGGCCTCATGGACCGAGAGAATTTTGTAGCTCTGTTGGTGTCTCTTGTGTTTTCAGCTAGGCATTAAACTCCAGGGTGACCCGCACCTCTGCCTCCCCAAAACCCTCTATTTAATGGCCCCCAAGGTCCTCCTTTGATCAAGCATGTGATCATTGGACTAAAAGTAAATAGATATTCAGTGACATAACACTCTGTGTCTTGGGACATTTTCCGTATTTTCTCACACCCATGACTTTTACAATTATGGATATTCCCATGTGGGAATATTTCCTGTGTCTATCTCAGAATCAGATTTCTTATCACTGACATATGTTGTGAACTTTGTTTCAGTATTATAAGTTACAGTAAGAAATTTTAAAAATGTGTAGTGCAATTGGAGAGAAAACTAAGTTAGTTTTTATTTGTTACCTGTATATCAAAACATCCGGTGAAAGGCATCGCTTTGTGCTAATGACCAGCACAGTCTGTTTTCTGATTTTTATTAAAATTTCATCCGATTTCTGAATGGACAGTGAACCCATGAACACCACCTTACTACACAGCTCACTAACCCTAACCTGTTACCTGTTGGGGAGGAAACCGGAGCACCCAGAGGAAACCCACACGGTTATGGGGAGAACATAAAAACTCCTTACGGATAGTGGCGGGAATTGCAGCTTTGTAACTGGCGCTGTAGAAAGATTGTGGTTACTGCTGTATGATCGTGCTACTTCAGTTATTTTCATTGAATTCAGATTTCACAGTATGTTTAGAGTTGTAGAACACTATCGTGCTACTTCAGTTATTTTCATTGAATTCAGATTTCACAGTATGTTTAGAGTTGTAGAACACGACCGCACAGAAACAGGCCCTTCAGGTCATCTAGTCTATGCCAAACTATTCTTTTGCCTAGTCCCATCGACCTGAACACTGGACCATAACCCTCCCGTCCATATACCTGCCCAAACTTCTCTTCAATGTTGAAATCAAACCTGCATCCACCACTTGCGATGCTGGCTTGTTGTATACTCACTACAAATTGAGTGAAGAAGTTCCCCCTCATATTCATTCACCTTTCACCCTTAAGTCATGACTGTTGGTTCTGGTCACCCACCCTCAGTGGAAAAATCCGACTTACATTTACCCTATCTAGATTTAGATGTACATGTGACAAAATAAATTTAAATCTTGAATTGCTATTAATTATTTGCACTGCTTATGCAGATATCTACCTGCCTCTGCTACATATGGGCTAGTTTTATTATCTTTATCAATTTTCCAGGCATGTATGTAGGAACACTCGAAGGGCTGCCTGAAGGATGCAAGGTCCTCATTGTTTTATTGGTGGGGGGGGGGTTCCATTCAACACGCAGGGGAGTTGCTGGACATGGGTGTGGCCTCACTTGGTATATTGTGAGCGGTTTCAGGCCCCTTATCTTTAAAAGGGTGTCCTGAAATTGAAAGGAGGTTTATGAATACGTTTCCTGGATTGAATGGCTTGTCATTTGTTTGATGGCTCTGGGCCTGTATTCACTAGAATTCAGAAGAGTGAGGAGTGACCTCATTGAAACCTGTTGAATGCTGAAAGGTCTTGATAAAGTGGATGTGGAGAGGATGTTCCCAATGGTGGGAGAGTCTAAGACCAGAGGATACAGCCTTAGAATAGAGGGGCAACATTTTAGAACAGGGATGAGGAATTCCTCTAGTCAGAGAGTGGTGAATCTGTGGAATTCTTTGCCACAAGTGGCTGTGGAGGCCAGGCCTTTATGTACATAAAGGTTGATAGACCATTGAAAGGTCAGGGCATGAAGGGGTATAGAGAGAAGGCAGGTAATTGGGGCTGAGAGGGAAAAAGGATCAGCCATAATGAAATGGCAGAGCAGACTCGATGGCCAAATGGCCTAATTCTGTTCCTGGATCTCGTGGTCTTCTGGTCTTATAATGATGGAAGACATTTTCTTTAGGGACTCGAGGGCTGCAGATGCTGGGATCTGGGGTTGAAAACTGTTGGAGGAACTCGGTGTGTCAAGCAGCATTGGTGGAGGCGGGGGTATAGATAGCATTTTATGTTGAGATTGTCCATTGGACCGGTGGGGTGGGGGGGGGGGATGGCTGGTATAGAGACACCCAGTATAGAGATGGTGTGCTGGTGAATGTTGAATCCTAGAGAGAGTTGTGGGTGGGAGTTGTTGGGGAGGGGCAGGAGGGATGCAGATAGCCAGAGGCTGGGAGGTGATAATTGAAGACAACACAAACATGAGATTCTGCAGATGCTGGAAATGCAGAGCAACGCAGTAAATGCTAGAGCAACTCAGCAAGTCAGGCTGCACCTGGGAAGAGGAATTAGTGCCAGCACTCTTCCAGGGCTTATCAAAGGGGTAGCAGATTTCTTGAATTTTAAGTGTGGAAGGTGATAAATGAAACCAGAGAAGGGCAGGTTGGTGGGCAAGTGGATTGGTGGGTCCAGGTGGGAGGGTGGGAGTGGGCAATTCTGAACTCGCTCATGTGACAGTCAATCTATTTTTTAAGATTATTTAGTAGAATAGCACGGAACAGGCCTTTCCAGCCCACGAGTGGCCTGGCTCAGCAACCCACCGATTTAACTGTAGCTGAGTCACAGGATCATGTACAATGACCAATCAGCCTACCAACTGGTGTTTCTTTAGAGTGTGGAAAGAAACCGGGGTACCCAGAGGACAGCTGCACATTCATGGAGAAAGCATACAAACTCCTTACAGGTGGAGCAGGAATTGGACTCTGATGCCCTGATCTGCAATATCGTTGCACTAACTGCTTTGCTTCAGTGGTGTCCATAACAGATTCTCTGCTTATGAATTGGTCCTTTTATAATGTTAAGGACTTTAACTTCTACATAAGTGCTTTTTAAAAAAAAAAATTGGCATCAATGATGGGAGTCAAATGAATTGTTTCTTTGCTGCATGTTTTGTAATTCTCAAAGTCTGAAGTATAAAGCGAGTCGAGCAAGTATTGCTTGGACAGCCAGCGCCTTTTCCCAGGACAGAAATGAAAAAATGGGTTAGATTGATCTTGGAGTTCTTCCTCTCCATCATCAGATTTCTCAACAGTTCTCTCACTATTCATATTGCACTATTTGTTTATTTTGTAATCTATCAAATTTCATGTTTTTGCGTTGATCTGCAGCCCATGACTCTTGGGAACTTGATGTATTGTTGTTTACTGTCGTCGTAATTATGTGCTTTGTGCTGTGTGTGATTGTTGGTACCGTGTTTTGCACCTTGGCCTGGAGGAACGTAAGATATAGGAGCAGAATTATGCCACTTGACCCGTCAAGTCTGCAATGGCATTTCATCATAGCTGATCCATTTCCCCCTTCAGCCCCAATCTCCTGCCTTCCCTCTGTATCATTCTCTTTTGTTTAACTGGATACAATACAGTGTGGAAGTGTAATGCACTTGTAAAACAATTCTGTAAAGCAGAGGGGCTTTCAAAATTAATGAAATGAAAAGTTTCTAAATATCAAGCAATTTACTGTAAAAAGCATTAAGCAATAAAATAAATCAAATCAATATTTTGTCTGTCCACCATTTGCCTTTAAAACTGCATCAATTCTCTTGCACACACTGTTGTGCTGTTGAGAAGAAAAGTGGCTGTAGGTTGTTCCAAGTATTTTGGAGAACTTGCCATGGTTCTTCTGCTGACCTTGGCTGTCTCACTTGCTTCTGTCCCTTCAGGAAGTCACAGTCGGCCTCTGAAGATAATCCCAGAGATCCTCAAAGAAGGCAGGAGACTGGGGCTGAGAGAAAAATGGATCAGCTGTGATGAAATGACAGAGCAGACTTGAAGAGCAAAACGGCCTAATTTTCCTTCTATATCTTATGGTCCAAAACAAAATTTATATTAAAAACATAAGATGTTTGCACAGTTCTGTACATGTGTATCATTAAATGACAATTAAATGGAAACTTGAACGTGTACTGCTGCTGCAAGACAGCAAGTTTCACATCATAAGACAGTGGTAATTAACTTGGTTCTGATTCAATAGACTGGAGTAGTTTCATCCTCCTGTTACTCTGTAAATATTGTTACATATTGAGAGACACCAGCTATTCCTATAGGATTTATGGGTCAATACTAAAGCATCAGGGAGACACGGCACATAATGATGAATAAGTAAAGTATAAGTGTTGTTTTACACTGCTGAAATGTTAGATTGGCTGCTCAGAACCCCTTCTGCCTGTGACGTAAATGAAACAGAAAAGTCAACAAAGTGGTGGATACAGCCCCATCACAGGCAAAACCCCCCCCACCACTCAGAGTTCAAAGTAAAGTTATTATCAAAGTAAAGCTTGTGACCCTGTTGCAATTAACTGGTTTTCTGCATTAATAACTCATAAAATCTGGTCTGAACTTCATCTAACTTACAATAATAGACGAGCACAATATGCCTAAACTAACACCACTTAAACAATCATAGTCTTGGTTCAAAAAAGTATGTGAACCTCTGGGGTAATGCCTTCTACTAAAGTTACTTAGAGTCAGATGTTTCAATTAATGAGCTGAGATTGGGGGTGTGGGTTGTAGAGATGCCCTGCCCTATAAAAAGACACACAAAGTCAGGTTACTGACAGAGCCTGCTCTTCTCAAGAACGATCTGTTTTTTGTGCACCATGCCTCGATCAAAACAACTTTCAGACGACCTTAGAAGAAGAACGATAGAGATGCATGAAGCTGGAAAAGGCTACAAAAGCATTTCTGAAGACCTGAGTGTTCATCAGTCCACAGTAAGAGAAATAGTCTACAAATGGAGGAAACAGAGTACTGTTGTTAAGAGTGGGCGTCCTGCAAAGATCACACCAAGAGCACACTGTGCAATGCTGAAGCAGGTGAAAAAGAAACAAAGGGTAACAATAAAAGACCTGCAGAAATCTGTAGAATTTGCTAAAGTCTCTGTTTATATGTCCACTATAAGAAAAGCATTGAACAAGATTGGTGATCATGGAAGGTCATTGTTGAGCTCTCGTTTAAAAAAAACATTGCTGTAGGTCTCAAGTTTGCAAAAGACCATCTGGATATTCCTCAATGCTTCTGGCTGTATGGGTGGATGAGACAAAAGTTGAGCTTTTTGACAGCACACTGATGTTTGGACAACACACCAACACCAAGACCTCATCCCAAATGTGAAGCATGGTGGAAAGAACATCATGGCTTGGGGCTGCTTTGCTGCCTCAGGGCCTAGACAGCTCACAATCATTGAGGGAACAATGATTTCAAAATTGTATCAAGACATTTTATAGGAGAATGTCAGGGTAGCAGTACGCCACCTGAAGCTTAATAGAAGTTGAATGATGCAAGAAGACAATGATCTGAAAGACCAAATCTAGATTGAATCAACAACAGAGTGGCTTAAAAAGAAGAAAATTCATGTTTTTGAAATGGCCAAGTCAGAGTCTAGTCCTTAACCCAGTCGAGATGCTGTGACATGACCTGAAGAGGGCTGTTCATGCAAGATATCCCAGAAATATTGATGATCAGTAGCTACAGGAAACATTTGCTGCTAAAGGAGGTTCTTCTAATTATTAATTACAAGGATTCACATACTTTTTCCAGCCTGGATTGTGAATAAAGCATTCAATAAGACATGAAAAGTACAATTGTGTGTGTTATTAGTTCAGGCAGACTGTGTTGGTCTATTATTGTGAATTAGATGAAGTGATGTGTCACCAAATACAACCCTACAATTCATTTTCTTGCAGGCATTCATAGTAAATACCAAGAAACACAATGGATTAGGTCCTCCATTGATCGGGTCAATCATAGATATTGCATCCTTGCTGTCTATACAAGCCAGGACAGTACAATACAGAAAGCAAGCTGTTGCCCGTGTAGCAGGCTCCCCATTCCATGCAGCTGATGAATCGAGAGGAACACCAGCAACGGATACATTTTGGCACCAGTGGCATTGAAGGAGTTGCCAGTCAACATTGGACTGCCTTACGGACTCCAGCTGCGGATTTTTCTTCGGGTTTACTCCTGAAGCCTTCCCCCTGAGTGGGTACAGCCACAAGGCATCAGAGATTGGAGATCAGAGTTTTCCATCTCCGCCGCCAAACACAGCTGATGAGCCCCATCTGCCTGAAGCGACTGGTTTTAAGGCACCAGTAACTCTCCTTTGCCCCTTCTCCTGTCAGTTGGTAGGAATGGTTCTGCTGGCCTTAGTAACTAAGGCACACATGGAAACCAGAAGCTGGATTGGTTGTCAGAGGCTATTTGAGATGCACGCCATTGGGAGCATTTAATAGGAGCTTGTCCCCATTACCATCCTTAAGGAACCAAAGCACAACAGAATCACTGAAAACCCCACACAATGACTGGCACACAACCTGTGTGCAAAGCACAACAAACTGCATATACAAAAGGAAAAGAGAAATAAATAAATAAACAATCAAACAGTGGGCTTTGAATGTGAATGTTTGAGACTATCGGTTCTGGAATCAATTCAGGGATAGACTGAGTGATGCTGGATGACGTTCTCCCCTCTGGTTCAAGAGCCTGATGGTTGTGGGGGTAATAACTGTTCCTGAACGTGGTGGTGTCAGCGCAATTACAATAAGTGCCGCCACAAGAAAGCATCATCTTTTATCAAGGACTCCCACCATCCAAGCCATGCTCTCTTCTCACTACTGGCATCCGGTAGTGGGTTCAGGACCCTTGGGTCCCACACTAATGGGTTGGTTGTCAGTCTTTCTGTGTAATTTTTCACTAAGGTATATTGTATTTCTGATGAGCTGTAAATGCTTACCAGAAAATGAATCTCAATGTGTATGATGACACATGCATACTTTGAGCATTAAACCAGTGATCTGTCGGGGTACCTGTGAGCTCCAGATCCTGGGTAGGTCTGTAGTCTAGTGTAGTCGTGTGTTGTTTTTTTTTTTCTGTTTTTTTTTACATAGTCTAGTTTTTATACTGTAACACCATGGTCCTGAAAAACATTGACTCATTTTTACTATGTACTGTACCAGTAGTTATGGTTGAAATGACAATAAAAGTGACAACTTGACTTGATTATCTGGCTGGGTTTAATACTTAAATTGTTCTTCTGATGTGAAGGTGCAAGATGCCAGTTATAGGCATCTGTTAGTTTCACGAGACCATGGATTTGTGCCTTGGAAGGTTTCCTTCCCCTCTGCACGCCACCGATGTTGTCCAAGGGAAGGGCACTAGGACCCAAGCAGTTTGGCACCGTGTCCTCGCAGAGCAATGTGTTGTTAAGTGCCTTGCTCAAGAACACAAACACGCTGCCTCAGCTGAGGCTCGAACCAGTGACCTTCAGGTCACTAGACCAATGCCTTATCCACGAGGCCATGCGCCAACACATGCCAGTGGGTGCACTTAAATCAAATTACCATTTGGAGAAATATCCACTCTTTTCTTGAAGCTGCACTGTTCCTTGGTTGATATAAGCAGCTGACAGCTGTTACGGTGAGGAAGGTGTTAAAGTTTAAAATAAAAGGAAAGCAAATAGTAATAATCATAAATAAATAATATTGAAAGCATGAGTTATAGATTCCTTAAAAGTGAGTTCATAGGTTGAGGAATCACTTAAGGTGAGTGGAGTTATCCACATTGGTTCAGGAGTGTTGGTTGTAGGGTAATAACTTCTTGGGACACTTGGTTTGAATCTGCACTGAGGACAAGTTTTGATCGTCTGATCCAGTAGATTTCTGTCAAGACCATGTGGACCTCCTCGTGATCAGTGACGAACCTTGATATTATTGAAGTGCAGTAAGCCGTGTCGGGCATCCTGACAGCTTACATCATGGCCTGGTATGGAGGGGTCAGTGCACAGGATCCTGACGGACTGCAGAAGGTCATTGACTTGTACAGTTCCATCATGGTTTATCATGGAAGCAGGTTCATTGTGACATGTAACTTGTTGCTTTGTGGTAGCTGTACAGTGCAAAGAAAACACAATTAGAAAACAAAGTCCGCCCTGTCTATAAGGAGTTTGGACATTCTCCCTCTGATCACGTGGGTTTCCTCCCACAGTCCAAGATGTACAGTTTAGCAGGTAATTGAGCACATGGGTGTAATTGGGCAGCATGGGTTTGTTGGGCTGGAAGGGCCTGTTATGCTGAACCTCTTTCTGCAGGACTCACTCCCTATGTGACTCCCTTGTCTATTCATCCGTCCCTGTTGGTCTCCCTCCTGGCACTTATCCTTGCAAGTGAAACATGCCACGCCTGCCCCTACACCTCCTCCCTCACCACCATTCAGGGCCCCAAACAGTCCTTCCGGGTATGGCGACTTTTCACCTGTGAGTCTGTTGGGGTCATGTACTTTGTCAAGTGCTCCCGGTGTGGCCTTCTGTACATCGGTGAGACCTGACGTAGATTGGGAGACCGCTTCGCTGAGCACCTACGCTCCTGTCTACCAGAAGAAGCGGTATCTCCCAGTGGCCACCCATCTTAATTCCACTTCCTATTCCCATTAAGATATGTCCATCCATGGCCGCCTCTACTGTCGCTATGAGGCAACATTCAGGTTGGAGGAACAACACCTTGCTTTCCATCTGGATAGCCTGTAACCCCTGATGGCATGACATTGATTTCTCAAATATCCTGTACAGTAATGGCTCCACCACCTTCACATTACCCATCCCCTTTTCCCTCTCATCTCCTAGCCTACCCTTTGCCTCTCTCCGGTGCACCTTCCCCCTTTTCTTTCTTCCATGGCCTTCTGTCCTCTCCTTTCAGATTCCCCCTTCTCCAGCCCTGAATCTCTTTCACCAATCAGCTTCCCATCTCTTTACCTCACCACTCCCCCTCCCCTCCCCCTCCCAGTTTCACCTACCACCTTGTGTTTCTCTCTCTCTCTCTCTCCCCCCCCCCCCAACCTTTAAAATACACTCCATCCCTGCCGAAGGATTTCAGCCTGAAACGTCGACTGCACTTTTTCCCATAGATGTTTCCTGGCCTGCTGAGTTGCTCCAGCATTTTGTGTGTGTGTCGCTGAACTGGATTAGGATTGTGTTGGTTGGTTTAAGAAATTCTTGAACCTGGTGGTGTGGGACTTCAGGAATCTGCACCTTCTGCCCAATGATAGCTGTGAGAAAATCCTAAAGACATGTGGCTGCTGTTTTAAAAAGTGTCCTGAGTTTTGTGAGTATTAGGAGAACTAAGGGTTGATGGGCATTTGGGGGAAGGGAGAAATAACAGGGAAAGCAGGAGAAGGGAATTCTGGGATTGCCTTGA
Organism: Hypanus sabinus; assembly: GCF_030144855.1. Taxonomy (NCBI): domain Eukaryota; kingdom Metazoa; phylum Chordata; class Chondrichthyes; order Myliobatiformes; family Dasyatidae; genus Hypanus; species Hypanus sabinus. Next base: position 177,339,345 of record NC_082712.1, on the reverse strand, counting down.
GAGCCTGCATTAGTGTTTTGAATGGTTGTCTTTGTGGTAAGAAAATACAAAAATATGAAAACTACTGATTTGTTCTCTCTGAACAATAGATTTTCTATGTGACTTTACACAGATTAGCTTCTGTTCCTTGTTCTCACGGTCCACTTTTTTGGAACATTGGTTGTATATTTACTGGCAACTCTTCAGCCGTATTGAAGAGCAGCACCTCAGAATTCCAGCTCACTCGTTGGATCCTTCCTGCTCTGAATGGTGTTGCTTTACTTGTAAATTGCAGTCAGTCTCATCTCAAATCCTTTCATTAATTGAACAATTCTGTCTGACCTCCCCTCACCCTCTGCTGCTGTAGTGAAAACAGCCCAAGTTTGTCCAACATCTAGTTGTGGCAAATGCCCTCCAAATGCAGATGGCATCCTGGTCAACCTCTTCTGCTCCTCCTCCTTCCCAGAAGCTGCAACATAAAGTCTTCACTCTTGAACCCATTTCCTTGACTATTAGCACGTGAGGTGCTTTTACGTGAGAAAATGTGAAGATCCAATTGTACAAGGAGGTGTTGAGGCCAAGGTCTTGAAGCTTATTGATTGGATTTTGAGGGGATGTTAGAGTTGAAAGCCGAGCTGTAGTCAATAAAGACCTCTTAACCTTATAAAGACCACATACCCTCCCATTTTTTTCTTGATTTATAAATTTGAGACACTGGAGGCAGTTGGAACCAATAACCTTTAGATCTGAAGGAGAGGGTAGTGTTGAAGGACCCCATTTGGTATCTGTAAAGAAACCTCTGTTGTTTGGTGAATTTTTAAACCAGTTGAACTTGGAGTTTCCAAATGTCCACATTAACGATGATATCACCAAAAACACTGTGAAAGGGCAGAGATTAGATTAGAATTTTTCAAAAGGAAACAATCGAATAATTAAGGAGAAGGATTTGTGGACCAGTGAGGAACAGAGAATTTGTTACAGCTTTGTCTCTTTAAGTCACCCAAGGCCTGACTCCATCTCTGGCCAGATGGTAGAAGGTCAGCTTCTACCCTGCTGTTATAACACCATTCAATGGTTTCCTAGTACAATAAGATGAGCTCTTGACCTCACAATCTACCTTGTTATGGCCTTGAATATGACATTGAGTTTATCTATTTACATTTGACAAATCTAATTTTTAATCTTTTCAGAGTAACAAACAAAAAATGCTGGAGGAACTCAACAAGTCAGGCAGAATCAATGGAGAGAAAAACTGTCAATACTTCAAGCTGAGACCTTTCATAGGGACTTTAATCTTTTCTTCGGTAGCTGTTACACTCTATTCTGCACTCTTACTGCTTTCCCTTGTTTTTCCTCAATGGTAGATTGGTGTAATGATCTGATCTGTATGGACAGTAGACAAGGCAGGTTTTTCACTATTGCCGTGCATGTGATAAATAAAAAACAATTCACCAGTTTCTTTTTCATCAATTCCTGACATCTTCTCCCATCTGTAGCCTGACTTGTGATGATGCGCCAAGAGTGAAAGAAAAGTACAAAGTAAATTTATTATCATAGTACATTTATGCCACCAAATATAGTGGATTCTGGTTAACTGGACCATCATTTAATCAGGACAGTTGCTTATTTGGGTCAAGTCTGGTAGAGCAAAAGGGTAATCGAGAAAATTGCCAGGACACCGTCTCGTTTATTTGGGACACCATGTCCCTTAGCTGTGGCAGGGGACTTGCTGAACAGTTTCTAACTGGTGGCAGTCTCATGCACTTGAGTGGCCATGCTTAGAGCAAACAGGTTTTAAATGTCAGTGCAGTTGCTGGAAATCTGAGCAACACACAAAATACCAGAGGAACTCAGCAGGCCAGGCAGCATTGAGGAAAAGAGTGCATTCGGCGTTTTGGGCTGAGACCCTTTGGCAGGACTGGAGAAAAAAGCTGAGGAGTAGATTTAAAAAGTGGAGGGAGGGGAGAGAGAACACCAGGGGATAGGTGAAACCTGGAGGGGGAGGAAAGAAGTAAAGAGCTGGGAAGTTGATTGGTGAAAGAGGCAGGAAGAAAGAAAAGTGGGGAGGAGCACCAGAGGGAGGAGATGGGCGGGCAAGGAGAATGGGTGGTGGGAAATGGTGAAGGGGGGGCCTTACCAGAAATTCAAGAAATCAATGTTCATACCTTGCAGACTACCCAAACAAAATATAAGGTATTGTTCCTCTAACCTAAGTGTGGCCTCATCATGACAGTGGAGGAGGCCATGGATGGACATATCGGAATGGGAATTAAAATGGGTGGCCCCTGGGAGATCCCGCTTTTTCAGGCAAGCAGAGCGTAGATGCTTGGCGACGGCCTCCCAATCTACGTTGGGTTTCAGCGATATACTGGAGGCCACACCGGGAGCACCAAACACAGTAAATGACCCCAACAGACTCACAGGTGAAGTGTTGCCTCACCTGGAAGGACTGTTTAGGACCCTGAATGGTAGAGAGGGAGGAGATGCAGGGGCAGGTGTGGCACTTGTTCCGCTTGCAAGGGTAAGTGCCAGGAGGAAGATCAGTGGAGAGGGACAAATGGACAAGGGGTTGCATAGGGAGTAATCCCTGCAGAAAGTGGGGGGAGGAGGGGAGATGTGTTTGGTGGTGGGATCCTTTTGGAGGAAGTTACAGAGAATTATGTGCTAGATACGGAGGCTGGTGAGGTGGTAGATGAGGAGAAGAGGAACCCTGTCCCTGGTAGGTGGCAGGAGGATGGGTAAAAGCAAATATCCATGAAATGGAAGAGATGCAGTTGAGGGTAGTGTTGAAGGTGGAGGAAGGGAAGCCCCTTTCTTTGAAAAAGGAGGACATCCTCGTTCTAGAAAGAAAAGCCTCATTCTGTGAGCAGATGCGGCGGAGACGGAGGAATTGAAAGAAGGGGTTGGCATGTTTACAAGTAACAAGGTGGGATGAGATATGAGTCAGGTAGCTGTGAGAGTCCATGGGTTTGTAATAGACATCGGTCGATAAGCTGTCTCTGACGATAGAGACAGTGAGAATTGAGAAAGGAGAGGGAGGTGTCAGAAGTAGAGCAGGTAAATTTGAGGGCAGGGTGGAAGTTGGAGGCAAAGTGGATAAAGCTGACGAGTTCAGCACGGGTGCAGGAAGCAGCACTAATGAAGTCATTGATGTAGCGTAGGAAAAGTGTGGGATGTTCACCAGTGTAGGCTTGGAGCATCAGTTTTGAGTGATTTTTGTCACTGATAGTTGGTGAGAAATAAGCAGTAAGACAATTCAGAACTGTTTTGCTCACTGCAGTTTCAAGTATTTAGGTTTGAAGATGCCAGAAATGACCAGGAGTGAAAATGAAACTATTTCACTACTTCAACAAGTTATGAATTATGAAGAATTTGAAGGCATCAACAATCATCCTGAATGTTACCATGAAAATGGAGATTTAGAGAATGCAATCATCGTGAACATTGTATGCCAGCAGTCCGTTATCTATGCTCAGTGTCTGCTCTGATTTTTGTTCATTCTGTACACTGGATTAATTCCTCCCTCGATGACTATTACGAACAAATATACATTGAAATAGTATTGGTGATGTTCTAATTTGCTCTGCATTTCATTTTACTCAGTTCCTGTTTTCATACTTTTGTACATATTTCCATGAAACTCTCTATTTCCCGAGGAGACTGAAGTCCTTTAACATCTGCTGGACGATGCTGAGGATGTTCTACGAGGCTGTGGTGGCCAGTGCTATCATGTTTGTTGTTGTGTGCTGGGGCAGCAGGCTGAGGGTAACGGACACCAAAAGAATCAACAAACTCATTCGTAAGGCCAGTGATGTTGTGGGGGTGGAACTGGACTCTCTGACGGTGGTGTCTGAAAAGAGGATGCTGTCCAAGTTGCATGTCATCTTGGACAATGACTCCCATCCACTCCATAATGTACTGGTTAGGCACAGGAGTACATTCAGCCAGCGACTCATTCCACCGAGATGTAACACTGTGCGTCATAGGAAGTCATTCCTGCCTGTGGCCATCAAACTTTACAACTCCTCCCTTGGAGTGTCAGACACCCTGAGCTAATAGGCTGGTCCTGGACTTATTTCCACTTGGCATGATTAACTTATTATTATTTATGGTTTTATATTGCTATATTTCTTCGTGGCTGTAACAAAACCCAATTTCCCTCGGGATCAATAAAGTATGTCTGTCTGTCTGTCTTTGGCTAACTGGGCTAAAATGTACTGGTCCTGATTTGTTCCAATTAATTGGAACCCACTCCAGTACCCTGAGATTCATTTTCTTGCAGGCATTCACAGTAAATCCAATAGAGTCAATGAAAGTCTCCATACCAATTTCCTAAAGGCAAACTGCAAATACAGACAAAAATCCTAAATAAATAAGCAATATATTTGGACAGCGTGGTAGTGTAATGGCTAGCGTAACGGTATCACAGCACCAGTGACCTGGGTTCAATCCCTGCCACTGTCTGTTAGGAGTTTGTACGTTCTCCCCATGACTGTGTGGGTTTCCTCCCGCATTTCAAATATGTAAGGGTTAGTAGATTAATTGTTCACGTAAGTGTAATTGGGCAGTGTGGGCTCATTGGGCCAGAAGGACCTGTTACCGTGCTGTATCTCAAAATAAAATGGAAAAAATAGACTGAGAATACGAGTTGTGGAGTCCTTGAAAGTGAGTCCATAGCATGTGGAATCAGTTCAGTGTTGAGCTGAGTGAAGTTATCCACGATGGTTCAGCAGCCTGATGCTTGAAGTGTAATAACTGTTCCTGAACACGTTTCATCTTTTGGATCAGAAATTCATCTTGTTGAGATTTGCTTTTTCTAATAATAGACATTGAATTAGCTCCAACACAGCAGTGTTTGTTAGATGCTCTTGAGTTTTGACTATTCTTTCTCCTCCCTTTTGGTGATTGTATTCTTTCCAAGGCAGAGAACAATACATTTTCTGTTCACGTTGCAAGGGAAGACGGTACTCTTTGAGTAGTGAACTTACTGTTTCATTGCTGTGCTCTCTAATGATGTTTTTCTTATTAACATCATGGTTCCGTTTGGAGTTAAGTTTCTGCATTTTATTTGTTCCTCTGATGAAAAGTCGTTGTTGTCCCGAGCTGTTCGCTGAGTGACCAGTGTGAGAGCTGAATTTTGGAAGGAAGGTTTGCAGTTGGAACTGCCTTGTCAGCATTCAGTATACCAAAAAAGGGAGGAATTCAGTGGAGGCTGCTCATTTGCATGTTTTCTGCTGACTTTCTTTGAAAGCTTTCTCTTGGCTGACTCTCTTGCCCTCATCCCCCCCCCCCCCCGAATCATCCTGGGTTTAGACATATGCTCCAAGATCCCTTTCACAATCTGCTGCCTGCGACTTGCAGCTTACGACACATGAAGCAAGTTTACCCGTGGTGGAGCTTAGGTCTGGGAAGGACGTAGGAAGGAAAATCAGTAGTGGATTACGTTTGGAATGTGTCTGTGTGGTTAACTTGCAACCTTTCAGAAAATGAGAGCCCCAGGTTTTCAATGCTCCTTTCGGACCCCTTGGACTTGTTCTTGCTGTGCCGTCATACTGTGTGGTGGCCTTATATCAGGACCGGAGAAATCAACTGATTATTTCCCTCCACAGATTATTTATTTATTGACAGGAAGCCTTTCTGCCCTCTGAACTATACTGCCCAGAAGGCCATAATGCCCTTTGACTAATGCCACCCAGCAACCCCCCAATTTAGTCCCATCCTAATCACAGAACAGTTTACAATGAGCAATTGTGTGGCACGTGGCCAAGTGGTTAAGGCGTTGGACTAGCGATCTGAAGGTCGTGAGTTCGAGCCCCAGCTTAGGCAGCGTGTTGTGTCCTTGAGCAAGGCACTTAACCACACGTTGCTCCAGTCTACCCAGCTGAAATTGGCAAAATGCTGGGGGTTAACCTCGCGATAGACTGGCGTCCCATCTGGGGGAGGGGAGAGTCTCGTACTCACAGTCGCTTCACGCCATGGAAACCGGCATAAGCACCAGCCTGATGAGGCTACAAGGCTTGGGACAGATTTTAACTAGAACTAATTAATCTACTAACCGGTACGTCTTTGAGCTGTGGGGGGAAACTGGAGCACCTGGAGGAAACCCAAGCAGTTAAGGGGAGAACGAACAGCGGTGGGAATTGAACCCGGGTTGATGGTACTGTAAAGCATTGTGCTAACCGCTATGCTATAGTGCCACCTGCCTGACCTGCTGAATTCCTCCTGCATTTTTGTGTGTGTTGCTGGTGGAGTTCAGTCGGTCTAGCCAGATACGTGGGAGGAAAGGAATTGTCAATGTTTCAGGTTGAAACCCTGCATTGTGACTGGATTTGTCATTGACATGACTGTTGATGGAATCTCAGATCTCCTTGAAGTCCAGAATTATTTCCTTGGGCTTGATGTTGAGTGCAAGGTTGTCGTTATGACACCATTCAACCAGCTGATCTCTCATTGCAGTAGACTGCATTGTTGTCATCTGAAATTGTACCAACAGCAGTGGTGTTTATAGGAGGCATATGAGCTCGGCATAGCCACACTCTCATGGGTGTAGTGCCAGGATCCCCAAACTTCTTTATGTCATGGACCAATACCATTAAGCAAGGGGTTGGGAAGTGGAGCAGTGGGCTAAGCATACAACCTTGAGGGATGCTTGTATTGATTGTGAGGAGGGTGTTATTACTGATCTGCTCAGACTGCAGTCTCACAATAAGGAAGTCTAGGATCCATTTCATTACTCCGGTCCCATAAGCTCAGAATTCTGCCATTTGGCCCAAGTCTGCTGCACCGCTCCCATCACGGCTGGTCTACTATCCCTCTGAATCCCATTCTCCTGCCTGCTCCCCGTAACCTTTGCAACCCTGACTATTCAAAACCTATCAATCTCTGCTTTAAAAATACTCAGTTACTTGGCCTCTATCGCCGCCTGTGGCAATGAATTCCGCAGATTCACCATCCTCTGAAATTCCTCCTTAACCGTGCTCTACTCTTAGGCTGTGTCCTCTGATCCTAGACTCCCCTACTGTATTTGTCGACGTGGAGCAGAGAGCGAGTTTGTAAATCTGTTTGGACATACAGCACGGAACAGGCTCTTCCGGTTCCACGAGCTGCAGTGCCAACTGTCCACCTACTTAACCCTAGCTTAATCACAGGACAGTTTATGATCAATTAACCTACTAACTAGTACGTCTGTGGGAGGAAACCAGAGCACCCGGAGAAAACCTATGCAGTCACGAGAAGAATGCGTAAACCTCCTTTCAGTCAACGTTGGAATTGTACTCTGATCCCTGATGCCCCAGCTTGTAATACTGTTGAGCTAAATGCTATGCATTTTGTTGCGCTAATAGTTCAAAGTGAATTTATTATCTAAATTCATATATGTCACTGGACACTAACCTGAGATATGGTGAGTCCTCTCAGCGACGGCCAACTAGCACAATAGGGAAACAACTGTCTTCGCCGTTCAGTTTCTGCTAGGTAGATAGATAAACCCTTTACCTTTTCCAACCATCACCTCCCAGCTGCTTACATTATCGCCCTCCCACTCGGCGTCACCTATCATCTTCTAGCTTGTCTTCTTTCCTCTTCCCCCCCACCACCTTATTCTGGCTTCTCCCCCTTCCTTTCCAGTCCTGATGAAGGGTTTGTGTGCGTGGGAGGAGTGTGGCTTGTCTTGTTCCGTGTTGTTCTGCCAAGTATGCAAGCATGGAGATGAGACGACTGCTTGGGTGTGTTAGGAGGGAGGAACCTTTGCTGTTCTTGTTGTGTTCTGTCTGGATTGAGATGCAATGCAGAATCGGTCCTTCGAGCCGTACAGCCCAGCGTTCTCCCAGTTTAAGCCGAGCTTAACCACAATGACCAATTACCCTACTAACTGGTAGTCTTTAGAATTTGGGAGGAAACCAAAGCAGCAGGGGAAACCCACACAGTCACAAAGAGAATGTACAAAGTCCTTGTAGGCAGCAGTGAGAATTGAACCCTGGTCACAAGTACTAACCACTACTCTGCTGTGCTCCCGTGTTGTGTACTGGCATTGTGGGACTGCTATGTTGGCACTGGAATGCTTGGTGACATTTGCCTGCTGCCCCCAGCAAATCCTTGGGTTGTGTTGGTTCTTAATGCAAATGATGCATTTCACTGTATGTTTCGTCGGATGTGATAAATCTGAATATGAAAGAGGCTTAGAATAAGAATAAAAACTGCTGCAAACTTAAAAAAAAGTCATTTGGGGTGGGGCCAATTTCAGGAAACCTGTTCTGGGTAAAATGAAATTAAAGCCTGCTGGGTAAACCAATCACTGAACCAGGCAAGGTCTCTGCGGTTAAGATATATTACCGGTGGTGTAGGTACATTCAATAAGACCACAAGACATAGGAGCAGAATTAGGCCATTCAGCCTATCAAGTCTGCTCCACCATTCCATCATGGCTGATTTATTATCCCTCTCAACCCCATTCTCCTGACTTATCCTGCTAACTTTTGACATCCTGTTTAATCAAGAACCTAAAACCTCCACTTTAAGTATACACAAAATGGTGGAGGAACTCAGCAGGCCAGGCACCATCTATGGAAAAGAGTACAATCGGCGTTTCAGGCTGAGTCCTGATGAAGGGTGTTGGCCTGAAATGTTGACTGTTTACCCTCTCCATAGATGCTGCCTGACCTGCTGAGTTCCTCCAGCATTTTGTCTGTGTTGTTTTGGATTTCCAGCATCTGCAGATTTTCTCATATCTCCACTTTAAATGTACCCAGTGACTTGGCCCCCACAGCTGTCTGTGGCAAAGAATTCCATCATTACCACTACACCAGGCTGGACAGAAAGGGAGTGGCTACAGGCTGATAGGTCATTTTCAAAAATGGAAGTGCGGAGATTCATGAAGAAAAATTTGCTGGATATTATATAAAAGTGGGGCATCAGGAACTCTTTCAAAGGGCCAGTATGGATGAATGGGCTGTTCCATTGACTATTATTGAATGATAATGCCAAACAGAATTCAAGCTTAAATTATAAAGAGTTCATTGTTATAAAACATTAAACTACTCCAAGTATAGACTACCTGGAGACATTTCAGCAAACTTCTACAGATGTGCCGTGGAGAGAATTCTAACTGGTTGCATCACTCTCTGCTATGGAGGACCCACTGCACGAGATTGGAGGGCTGTCGTCTCAGCCAGCTCCATCATGGCCAATAACCTCCTCACCATCGAAGGGACCTTCACGAGGTCGTGCCCCAAGAAGGCGGCATCCATCATGAAGGATCCCACCACCCAGGACATGCCATCTACTTGTTACTGCCACTGGGGAGGTGGCACAAAGTCCTGAAGACACACATTCATCGAACAGGAACAGCTTCCATCCCCCCACCATCAGATTTCTAAACGGACCATCAACGCTACCTCCTTTTACCCCCACGGCACCAGCCTACCCGCCATCAGGGGTGTCAGAAAGGCGTCAGAAAAGGGCCAGTGACATCATGAAGGATCCCACCCACCCTGCTCGTGGACTGTTGGTCCCACTCCCATCAGGGAGGAGGCTATGTAGCACCCACACCAGGACCACCAGACTCAAAAACAGTTACTTTCCCCAAGCAGTAAGGCTGATCAACACCTCCACCCACTAACCCACCCCTCCACACCCCCAAACACCACTACTTTATAGTTTCCTGTCAGTCACCTTATGTGTAGACACCCCTGTGCCTAGTTTCACTTTATGGACATACAATCAATCTGTGTATATTATATAAGCTAACATGTACCCATTCTTTATCTTATTGTGGGTTTCTTTGTGCTGTATCGGATCTGAATTAACAAATATTTTGTTCTCCTTTACCCATGTGTTCTAGAAATGACATTAAACAACCTTGAATCTTATTTTGCCATTTATAGAAAATTTTGCACTGTACGTCATAGAAGAGAGTGATAACAAATCTGATTCTGATTCCGTCACTGGCCTTGAGAAGTGAGTTAACTGCTTTGTTGTGTAGTCCTGTAGACGAAGAGAAAATGCCAAAGGAAGGCAGCAGATTCCCTCTTAGAATAGAGAGCATACTTGCTTGTTTGATATCTCCTTCTATTACATGACCTCCAGTCCCATTAGCAACATAGCAACTAAACAGATCTCTTCTGTCTACACAAGTCCATATTCTTCCATTTCCTCACATTCATGTGCCTATCTAAACATACTTTAAATGCAGATAATATATCTGTCCCTACAAACAACCCAAACACTCACAACTCCCTGTGTAAAAAAAAACTTTGCCCCTCACATCATCTTTGAACTTACCCCCTCTCACATTTACTACGTGCCCTCTGGTATTAGACATCTCAACCCTGAGAAAAAGAAAAGACCCCTCTCCAAAGAGGCAGAGTTTTCCAACAGTGTCATAGTCACCACAACCACAACTATTATTCCAGTGTGGGTTTAAGGAATGGAAATAAAATCTCTCCGGAGGACGATAAATAAATCTTCCCAATGATTAGTTCAGAATCTCTCGCTCAGTAACAAAACCAGACTCAAAATTCACCACGCAAAGTCAACCACAAAAATCAAATAAAATCACTGTGGCAAAAATACTAAGTTTGAGTGTGGCAGATTATTTTTAAAAGCACAATTTAAAACTACTGTAAATGCTTTAGTATTTACAACCTTAACAGAGCAGTGATACAGAGTTTCAGAATTCTGGATAAGGACATGCAATTCTTTTCAAACCCACGTCCTCACCGTTCCCCGTGCACAGAGTAACGTACTCCAGCATATAATATCTGCAGGTACATTCATACCCACTTACAGGCAGTCACAGTAAATAAAAAAAAAACAACAGAATCAAAGTTCAAAGAAAATTTTGTTATCAGAGTACATAATGTCACAACATACAATGCTGAGATTGATTTGCAGCGGGCATACTCAGCAAAGCGATCAAATAGTAATTATAGCAGGATGAGTGAAAGATCAGCCAGAGTGCTGAAGACAACCAACTACGTAAATGCAAATATAAATAAATAGCAATAAATCACACGAATGTGAAATAACAAGAGAAACTTAAAGTGGAATCGTTGGTCGTGGGAAACATCTTGATGGATGAGCATGGTTTTCCCCTTTGTTAATGCCCTCAAGAAAATTAATCTCAGGTCATATATAGAGACATGCACTTTGATAATATTCTACTTTAATAAAAATTTTACTTTGAAGTTTGAAGTAATGTGCTTATGAGGTAAATATTTGATATAAAAGCAATAGTTCTGACTCTGACTGCAGTGTGTAATATTACTGGGTGGGATTACTGTCAGTGAGTAGCTGATAGGTATTTCTACCAATGTTTATTCTGTGCTACAAATGACATTAACAAGTTCAGTCACTTAGATAAAACAATACTATTTAAAACATTCTCAAATCAAATACCAATTTGTGATACTAGCTGGCAAGTCTGTGAACTTCACACTGAAGTGTTTCTATTCATGCCCTCTCAGCTCAAGAACAAGGCGAAGTAATTTATTAACACTATTATTTAATAGCTTGTTTATAATTAGAAATTATTTTTTCTTGTTCTTGAGAGAAAGCAGGCAACCCCCCATGAGGGAGAAGGGGCGGGGGGCATTGATAGGGTAGACGGTGAATCTTTTTCACAGGATGGGAATGTCAAATATCAGAATAATGCTTTAATGTGAGATGGGAACTTTTGAAAGAGATTTATGAGGCGATTATTCCCCCCGCACAGAGTGGAAGATGCCTGGGACATGCTGCTAGAGAAGAGGTGGAACTGGATATGGTGGTGCTGATTGAGAAGCATTTACTCAGGCAGGAAATATCATGTACAGGCAGACGAGATGAGTTAAAATGGTCACTGTGGTCAACACAGACTGTATGGGCAGAAGGGTCTGCTCCTATGCCATACTGTTCTCTGCTCTAATTGCGATGGCCATGCTCTCTTCTCACTGCTGCCATCAGGAAGGTTACAAGAGTGTTATGTCCCATGCCACCAGCTTCAGGAGCTGTTACTACACTTCAACATCAGGCTCCTGAACCAGAGGGGATAACTGCAGTCACCTCAGCAACGAACTGTTCCCACACCCTGTGGACTCACTTTCAAAGACTCTTCATCTCATATTTATTGCTCCTTTATTATTTATTTTTCTCTTCTATATTTGCATAGTCTGTTGTCTTTTTTTACGTTGGCATTTGTCTGTCTTGTTTTGTGTAGTCATTTACAGATTCTGTTGTGTCTCTTTGTACTTGCGGTGAATGCCCACAAAATCCTGAATCCAGGGCTGTATGTGGTAATGTGTATACACTTTGAACTTTAAAGTGCGGTCTCACCAATGACTTGTACAACTGCGACATAATGTCCCAAATCCTACACTCAACGCCCTGACTGATGGAATCATATCCTTCATTGTCTGATCCAACATTCCCTCTTTTTTTTTTACAGCTGTGCAGACCAGTCATTGCTTTGAGTGGGAAATTTTTACATATCCTGAAAACTGCACAACACTTTTATTAAAACATTATATAAAAGAAAATTTTAGCTGTGTGGCCACAAAGGATATGTGCATGGGAGCATTTCAGTTATTACACTGTTGTGCACCCGTGCAACTTAAGAGAGAATAGTGGTCTGTATGTGCGGTAGAGGGTTGATTATGGGTTGGACAGAGTAGAGGCACACATTCACGTGGTAGCCTAATATGTAGGTTCATTACTGGGACGAATGAGGATCAGGATTAGGCCCTTGGGCCTACCATGTTTTACCATACTCATTAAGCTAATGAAATTTCAACACGATCTCCGTAACAATTTTGTTTGACCAGACCTGAGCTGAACCCCAGAACCTGGAGGACTGGTGGACCCCTCTTGGTCTGACCTCTCCCCTTTTGACCTCTTTAGTAAAGTTTTACCAAAGCCTAAAGCCCTGACTCCAGCCATCATAGTGCTCCGGGTCATTGAGGTGCGCAAGCCTCCAAACCACGGTAAGGTTGAGGTCTTCTTGCAGAGTCGTCCCTCAGGTTCCTCTGAAATCTTTCCCCTCCCTCGCAGTTTAGACCCCTGCAGTCTGTTTTGTGATTCCTGAACCCGGGAAAAAGACTGCGTACGTTCTCCTCACCGTGATTTAATACCCTTCGAGAAGATTATGTTGATACAAGGTCATGGCAAGAGGGGAAAGATTTAAGAGGGACTTGAGGGGCAGGTGTTTGTTATTATCAACACAACATTTTTTAATAACACAGAGGGTGGATGTATGTGGAACGGGCTGCTTGGCAGTGTAGCGGATGCCACAACGCTATTACAGCTCAGAGTGTTTTGGAGCCCAATACCAATGCTGCCTGTAAGGAGTTTGTAAATTCTCCCTGTGACTGTGTGAGTTTCCTCGGGCTTCAAAGATCAAAGTACATTTATAATCAAAGTATGTGTCAATATACAACCTTGAGATTCATCTACGTACAGGCAGCCACAAAGCAAGAAATCTGAAAGAATCCAAGTTTAAAAAAAAGTCCCAATACCCAATGCACAGAGAAAGAGGAAAAAAACACAGACTATGCAAACAATAGAAGCAAGCAACAGTATTCCAAACCAAATTGAGTCCATCGACCCCAATCCTGGAGCAGCTGGAGTAAGCCCAGAGCCTCGGTCTCAAGTTTATTGTATAGCGGGGGAAATTGTTGTGAAGCTTGCAGACATGAAGCACACAGCAGCCAGAGCAGGCTCACAGCCTCAGAGAGGAGAGCAGAGCAGAGTAAAATGTTGCAAATTAGAACCAACTTGACCCTCTCTTCTGGTCCCACTTTCTGCCTTTCTAGTCAGTCTGACTCAGCATTTAAATGGTCCGAGCACTGGGTGGTCCCCCGAATTCGGGGTTGAGCCTCGCCACAGTGATTCACTCTGGGTTGCTTTTAGCCCGTACTCGACCTTTCCAAATTGGTGCGGCTCTTAGCTGGATCAAACCGCGCTCCAAGTTTGGGTGGACAGGTCTGAAACTCCTCCGCTTCAATACTTAACTTCGAACATCTCTCAGAACATTCTCCAGCTTCCTCCCACAGTTCAAAGATGTACCAGTTAGTAGGTGAATTGGTCATCGTAAATTGTCCTCTATTAGGCTAAGGTTAAATCAGTGGCTGCTGGGCAGCATGGCTTAAAGAGCCTGTTGCGTGCTGTTTCTCTACATAAATAAGAAGTCATTGTAGGTACAATAACTGTTGCAAAGGTTTAGAAACATGGGTAAATGGGACTAGCTTGGGCGGGGCATTTTGTTCACCATGGACCAGTTGAGCCTGACCCCTTATCCTCTCACACACTCTGTTGATTAAAGTCTCATCAGCCTGTCCAACCTCTCCCAATAACTCCAGTAAAATCCTCTCAAATAGGAATCTTGGTGTGCATGGACTGGTTAGGCCGAAGGGCCTGTACTCTGCTGTATTAATGATTTAGACCATAGATCATTGAACACTACAGCATGGGAACAGGCGCTTTCGCCCACCGTGCTGTGCCAAACCAATTAAATTAGTATCAATAGCCCGTAAACTAGCCTCTTCTGCCTACACGTTGCCATATCCTTCCATTTCTCTCACATCCACGAGCCTATCTAAATGTCTCTTCACGTTTCTGCCTCTATCACCACTCTGGGCAGTGCATTCCAGGTGCACACCACTCTCTGAATAAAAAAAACTTGCCCTTTGCATCTCCTTTGAAGTTATCCCCCCCCCATCTCAACTTAAATCAACCCTGGGAAAAAGATACTGTCTCTCTACTCTGTGCCTCTCATAATTTTATAAACCTCTATCAGATCTCCCCTCTGCTTCAGAGAAAACACCAAGTTTTTCCAACCTCTCGTGATAGCACACACCCTGTAATCTAGGCAACATCCTGATCAACCTCTTCTGCACCCTCTCCAAAGTCTCAACATTCTTCCTCTAGTGGGGTGGTCAGAACGGTATACAGTTTCTTTGGCATCTTGTTGTTACAGTGGTGCTACAACGTTTGTGAATCCTGTAGATTTTTCTCTATTTCTGCATAAATACGACCAAAAATGTGATCAGATCTTCAAGTAAATCCTGAAACTAGATAGAGAACCTAATTAAATAAATAACACAGAAAAAGCATTATGCTCATTAATTTATTTATTGAATAAAATGATCCAATATTATATGTATTTGTGGGAAGAAGTATGTGAACTTTTGCCTTCAGTAACTGGTTTGACACTCCTGTACAGCAATAACTTCACCCAAATGTTTCTGGTAACTATTGATCAGCCCTGCACAATCAGCTTAGAGAAATTTGAGGCCATTCCTCCTTACAAAACCTTTTCAATTCTGGAATGCTGGTGGGCTTCCTTGCATCAACAGCTTCCTTCAGATCCTTCTACGTTTCTAGAGGATTAAAGTCAGGACTTTGCAAAAGGCAAGTTTTCTTCTTTTTGAACAACTCTGTTGTTGATTTACTCTCGTCTTTCAGATCATTGTTTTGTTGCATCATCCAAATTCTATTAAGCTTCAGGTGATGGATTGCTACCCTGACGTTCTCCTGTAAAATGTCTTGATGCAATTTTGAATTCATTGTTCCCTCAACGATTGCGAGCTGTCCAGGCCCTGAGGCAGCAAAGCAGCCCCAAACCATGATGCTTGTTCCACCGTGCTTCACAGTTGGCATGAGACGTGCAGCAATGTGTTTTTTTTAAAGCAGTTTCCTCTGTGGTGTCCTTCCATGAGCACCATTCTTGTTCAGTGTTTTTCTTACAGTGGACACATGAACAGAGATTTCAGTAAGTTCTAGAGATTTCTGCAGGTCTTTCACTGTTACCTTTGGGTTCTTTTTCACCTGCTTCAGCATCGCACGTTGTGCTCTTGGTGTGATCTTTGCAGGATGCCCACTCCTAGGGAGAGTAGCAACTGAAGTGAGTTTCCTACATTTATACACAATTTCTCTTTCTGTGGACTGATGAACACTCAGGTCTTTAGAAATGCTTTTCTGGCCTTTTCCAGCTTCACGTATCTCTACATTTCTTCTTCTAAGGTCGTCTGAAAGTTGTTTTGATCGAGGCATGGTGCACAAAAAACAGGTCTTTCTTGAGAAGAGCAGGCTCTGTCAGTAACCTGACTTTGTGTGTCTTTTTATAGGGCAGGGCATCTCTACAACCCACACCCCCAATCTCAGCTCATTAATTGAAACATCTGACTCTAAGTAACTTTAGTAGAAGGCATTACCCCAGAGGTTCACATACTTTTTTGAACCAAGACAATGATTATTTAAGTGGTGTTAGTTTAGGCATATTGTGCTCGTCTATTATTGTAAGTTAGATGAAGTTCAGACCAGATTTTATGAGTTATTAATGCAGAAAACCAGTTAATTGCAACGGGGTCACAAGCTTTTCTTTGTGACTTTGAACTCTGAGTGGTGGGGGCTTTGCCGGTGAGAAGAGCAGACTCTGTCAGTAACCTGACTTTGTGTGTCTTTTTTATAGGGTAGGGCATCTCTACAACCCACACCCCCAATCTCATCTCATTGCTTGGAACATCTGACTCAAAATAGCTTTGTCGAAGGCATTAGCACAGAGATTCACATACTTTTTTCAACAAATACATGAAATATTGGATCATTTTTCTCAATAAAGAAATGAACAAGTGTAATGTTTTTATGTTATTTATTTCATTGGTTCTCTTTACTTGCATGAAAATCTGATCACGTTTTAGGTCATAGTTATGCAGAAGTAGAGACAATTTCCACAGGGCTCACAAACTTTCTAGCACCACTGTATATACACTTGAGTGCCTGAGCTGTCTGGAATTTTTTGCATATTTGTTTAGGAACTGAATGCACAAGTCTAGCCTTTATTAAAATGTAACTTCTGTTTCTGATTTCTCTGCAGATTTTCTCCTAGTTGGGCTCCAGGCCTAAGGCTTGGGGAGATCCGGCGTCGCCATAGATTCCAACAACTGGAGCGGCAGCGAGAGTCCTGCCGAAGATCCGGACAGGATGACCGACTCTGCCGATAAGCCGATGGACAACGACGCGGAGGGGGTGTGGAGTCCGGATATCGAGCAGAGCTTCCAGGAGGCGCTGGCCATCTACCCTCCCTGCGGCAGGCGGAAGATCATCCTGTCCGATGAGGGCAAAATGTATGGTGAGTCAGTGAGAGGGGAGCATCACTGGGCGGATGTGACGCTGAGGCTTTATAAGGCCTTCGACATACTGCACTTGAAGTATTGTAAGCAGTTTTGGACCGTGTATCTAAGAAAGGATGTGCTGCTATTGGAGAGGGTCAAGAGGGCGTTCATGAGAATGATTCCCAGGAATGAAAGGGTTAATGTATGAGGAGCGTCTGATGGCTTTGGGCCCGTACACACTGGAGTTTAGAGGAATGGGGTGGTGGGGGAGAAATCTCATTAAAATCTTTCTGGTATCGAAAAGAGTGAATATAGAGAGGATGTCTTCAGTGGTGGAGTGTCTAGGACCAGAGGACACAGCCTCAGAATAGAGAGACGTCCATTCAGATTAGAGACAAGGAGGAATTTCTTTAGCCAGAGAGTGGCGAATCAGTGGAATTCATTGCCACAGGTGGCTGTGGGGGCCAATTCATTGGGTATATTTAATGTGGAGATTGGTAGGTTCTTGATGAGGCAGGACACCAATGACTACAGGGAAAATGCAGGAGAATGGGGTTGAGAGGGATAATAAATCAGCCATAATGGAATGGCAGAGGTCTAGAAGGGCTGAATGGCCTAATTCTGCTCCTAGCTCTTATAGAGCAGATGGAGTGCTGGCAGCTGAGTTTCCGTCTCCGTGTCTCCCTCTGCTCTTTTATCCTCTCCCTCCCCACCCCCAAAACCCGCCCTGAAGTCAAGCGCCCCTCTGCATAGCTTTCTGATGAGGTAATGGAAAACCAGGGGGAAGACTTTTTCTTTCTGCGTGTGGCGCCTTGCAAATCCAAATAGCGGCAGTTTGCTGCTGTGCACCTGTCATTCTGAGTGAACTGCATTTATATTAAAAAAACAAGTATTGTGTCACAGAGCAAGTCTTGCAGCTGGTGTGAGCAAAGCAAGAGGCCAGATGGGGGGGGGGGGGGGAGAGAGTTGCTTGTTGCAGACCTGCTGGGAGAGAGATCCTGACAATAACAGCAAAATGCATTGAGAATTTAAGCTGTAACTCTTTTAACCTCGGGATGATACTCCGCCTGGGAGATTAATGTCGTCATTCGAGTCCCAATAAAGGAAGAGGGAATTTTAGCTGCTCATGGTTGGCCTAATCTTTTCCAGCTCTGCATTTCAAACATTTAAGCTTTGGCGAGGTGAATGAGGGATAAGCGTACCCTGTGGCGGGGACGGTCAGTGAGGGGCAGATATTTCACACAAAGCATAGAGCAGTACAGTTCTGTTGTGTATTTAATATTTCAGTAATACGAGTAATGTATGTTGATTAATCATTCTTGTTCATTTAAATAATTACAGGTTATATGCATAAATACATGAATCGCATATGTCATCACAGGGTCGCGTGATACGTGCACGACTCGCTTAAAGTAAATGCAAAGTTAGACTCATGTTTTGAACTCCTTTAAATTTGTCTTCCTTTAAATTAGTTTAAAGTTTTAAAGTTACAAAACAACAAATTCCTCATACTCTTACACTCTTACACAGGAATAAAGTCCTAACTTATTCAACCTTTAAGGACCCAGGTCCTCAAATCCCAACACCATCCCAGTAAATTTTCTTTGTAAGGTGGCTGGCATTTAAGAAAATATTACATGATTTGTTACAATTATGCATTTTTTTAGGGTGCAAAGCACAACGGGGCTAAAACATGAAAGAAAGTGATTTATAAATCTGCCAGGAAAAAAAATGGTTTTAAAATTTGACAAAGGATTACCGAGAATTTGATGAAGAGAAAATGGTGTACAAGAATAAACTGGTGAAAAATTTTAAAAGAAAATTTTAAAAACTGTTAGGGTCTTCATAGAAAGATAAAAAAAGAAGAAGAAAAGGCTAGTTAGTAGTACCTTTCTTCCAGATGGAGGCAGGACAACATATAATTGGGGATAACATATAATACTATGGCACAGTACAGGCCCTTTGGCCCACAATGTTGTGCTGACCTACTCCAAGATCAGTCTAACCCTTCCCTCCCACATAGCCCTCCATTTCTCTATCATAGATGTGCCTATCTAAGATTTTCTATCCAAGATTATCTGCCTCTGCCAACACTCTTGGCAGGGCATTCCACAAACCCGCCACTCTGTTTAAAAAGGAAACTACCTCTGACATACCCTCCCCAATCCTAACCCTAACCTTAACCCTAATGTGAGGGATCCTGAGCTGGCGAATTCCGTCCCATGGTGGTACTCCTCCTCCAGCTCTCTATCCCTTTTACCAATCAACTTTCCAGCTCTTAGCTTCATCCTCCCTCTCCTGCCTTCTCCTATCGTTTCAGATCTTCCCCTCCCCCTCCCACTTTCAAATCTCTTTCTGTCTTTCCTTTCAGTTAGTCCTAACGAAGGGTCTCAGCCCGAAACGTCGACTGTGCTTCTCCCAGTAGACACTGCCTGGCCTGCTGCATTCCACCAGCATTTTGTGTGTGTTGCTTGAATTTGCAGCATCTGCAGATTTCTTTGTTTTAAACATATTTTTCTACAGAAGTGGTTTGCCATTGCTGCCTTCTGGGCAGTGACTTTACAAGACAGGTGACCCCAGCCATTATCAACACTCTTCAGAAATTGTCTGCCTGGCGTCAGTGGCTGCATAACCAGGACTTGTGATTTGCACCAGCTGCTCAAACAACCATCCACCACTTGCTCCCACGGCTTCACATGACCCTGATCGGGGGCTAAGCAGGTGCTACACCTTGCCCAAGGGTGACTGCAGTTTTGCGGAGGGAAGGAGCACCTTACACCTCCTTTGGTTGAGACGTATCTCTATCCCACCACTCTATCTATAGCCTTCATGATTTTATATACCTTTATAAGATCTCCTCTCATTCTCCTAAACACAAGGGAGTAAAGTCCTCACCTATTCAACCTTTCCCTATAACTCAAGTCCTCAGATCCCAATGACATTGCTGTAATTTTTCTGTTAAAGTGGCTCATTTACAGAAAGAGCACATGAGTTGCTATAGATATACATCTCTTTAAAACACAAACACACTGCCAGATAACACACAAAAGAAAAAGCCAGGACAAAAATAAAGCGTTCTTGAGGCTTAGGGTGGTTGTAAAAATTAGAGTTATAGACAAGTACTGTGCAGAAACCAGCCCTCTGGCCCATTTAGTCTGTGCTGAACCATTTAAACTGCCAGCTCCCATTGATCTGAACCCGGACCATAACCCTCCATATCCCTACCGTCCATGTACCTATCCAAACTGCTCTTTTAATGTTGGAATCGAGTTTGCATGCACCACTTGTGCTGACAGCTCACTCCACATTATCACCACCCTTGGTGAAGAAGTTTCCCTTCATGTTCCCTTTAAAAGCTTTACCTTTCACCCTTAACCCATGACCTCTGCTTGTAGTTCCATCCAACCTCAGTGGAAAAAGCCTGTATTTACCCTACTTATACCCCTTATAATTTTGTATACCTCTATCAAGTCTCCCGTCAATCTTCTACATTCCAGGAAATAAAGTCCTAACTTATTCCAGCTTTCCAGAACTGACAACATCCTTGTGAATTGTCTCTGTACTCTGTACTCTTTCAACGTTACTTTCATCTTTCCTGTTGATAGGTGGCCAAAACTGCACGCAATGCTCCACATTAAGCCTCACCAACAGCTCATACACCTGCAACATAGCATCCCGTCTCCTGTATGCTGTACGCTGATTTGTGAAGGTCAATGTGCCTCATGAGAATGAACTGGCAGAAAATAAAGATGTTACTGTAAGGATCTTTATAGAAACGACGAACAATGACAAACAGCTTCTTTTCAGATGGAGGCATTTTAACATTTTATGGGGAATGTGGAGATAATGCTGAGATTAAACAAACCCTTTGTGTCTGACTTAATGGAAAGCACAACAATCCTGCTGGAGATACTGCACATTCTTGGGTTGTGTTGGTTGTTAATGCAAATGATGCATTTCACTGTATGTTCAAAGTTCAAAGTAAATTTATGATCAAAGTACATATACGCCACTAGGTACAACCCTGAGTGTTGTTTTCTTGCAGGCATTCACAGTAAATATGAAGAAATGCAACAGAATCAATGAAATTCTTGCACACAAGTGACCCATGTGCAAAAGCCAATAAACTGTGCAAATCCCAAAAGATAATAAATAAGCAGTAAATATTGAGGGCATGAGATGAAGAGTCTTTGAATTAATGAAAGGTTTCAATATACCTGTGAAACATAAATGAATCTGCATTGGCACCAAGGACGTGGTCCAGACGAGCAAGGAAAATAAATTCATATCAATATGTGTGCAAAAGGGAATACTGTTAGAGAGGTTAATGAGCTTGAAAATTAATAAATCCTGAGGAACTAACATGTAGATCTGGAGTTAATGGGGCCTGTTGCTGTCCTTCAGCAGGTCCCTCATTGCTCCAGGTTTCTGTGTCTGCAACCTCCTGTTCCTGCCTGGGGTCCTGGGTTAATGACAAATCTCCATGGCATAAAAAAGGTTGGGAACCCTTGCTCTTTCGAACCTATGATGATTGAGCTAAGAAATAGCAAATAAAATCACAAGGGATTCTGCAGATGCTGGAAATCTGGAGCAACACACAAAATGCAGGATGAACTCAGCAGGTCGGGCAGCATCTATGGAAAGGAATAAACAGTGGTTGTTTCGGGCTGTGGGACCCTCTTTAGGACTGGAAAGGAGCAGGAGAAGAAGCCAGAATAAAAAGTTGGGAGAGGAGGTAGGCTATCTAGAAGGTGTGAGGGGCAGCAGAGTTCACAGTGGGGAAACACTGAGAGAGGGATTCACTGAATTCCCGCGGAAGAGATTTAAACTTCTTTCGGGTCAGCATCCATGGAAGAAATTTTGCAGTGCAGCAGCAAGTATAAACTTGAAATAGTCTGCAGCAGCTGATAGTATCTGTATCAGATTCAAGAAAACAATTATTCCTTTGTTCTTTTTTACGTGTGTACTGGAACTGACATTAAACAATCTTAAATCTAAGTAATATTTGGTGTGGCAAATGTCAGAATTAGTGGTATGTGTAACAGTGATCACAGGAGGCAGACTTGTCTTTAGACTGGACGTTTCAAAGTTATAATAACGGGTGGAAAGTGAACGTTGTCGCAGGAAAGCTACATCCATCATCAAGACCCCCACTCAGGTCTTCTTCTCTTCTCACTGCTGTCATCAGGGAAAAGATACAGGAGCCTCAGGACACACACCACCAGGTTCAGGAACAGTTATTACCCCTCAACCATCAATGTTGAACTGGAGGGAATCACTACACTCAGCTTCTCTTGCCCCAGCACTGAACTGTTCCCACAACCTGTGGACTGTCTTTCAAAGATTCTTCATCTCATGTTCCCAATATTTATTGTCTATTTATTTATTATTATTTGTATTTGAGTACTTTGCTGTGTTTTGCACATTGGGTGTTTGTCTGTTCTGTTGGGCCCGGTCTTTCATTGATTCTACTATAGTTCTTGAATTTACTGTGTATGCCTGCAAGGAAACAAATCTACATGTTGTATATGGTGACATATACTGCATGTACTTTGATAATAAAATTACTTTAAACTTTGTAAGTGAAATGCAAATCTGATAGCGGAGGGGAAGAAGCTGTTCCTGAATCATTGTGTGTGTGTGTGCGTGTGTGTGTCTTCAGGCCCCTTGATGGTAGCATTGGGACAAGGACATGCCCTGTGTGATGACCCTAGCCCTAATCTCAATGCATGTGCTACCTTGAGATTAATTACAGGACAAAATAAAAGCAATATTTTGAACTGCAATGTAAAAATGCATAGAGAAAGTTAAGGATTTGGTGTATATTATCATGAATGCTTTTGACATTTGCCAGCCATCTGTCCACTCTCAATATGTTAATATGTCCAACTGTAGCTTTATCATAAGCCATTGCATTCCATCGGTATGATTAGAAATTGTGCAAGTACACGTGCCCACAGATAGCTCATCCAGAAGCATTGGACATACAAGATAATAATACCAAAGAGACATGGGTTCAGAATCAGGCCCTTCAGCCCATCAAGTCTGCTCCTCCATTCAGTCATGGGGTTCTTATTTTCCCCTTCAACCCCATTCTCCTACCTTCTCCCCATGACCTTTGATGACCTGGTATCAAAAAACTACCAATGTCACTTTAAATCTACCCAATGACTTGGCCTCCACGGCTGTCTGAGGCATTGAATTCCACAGATTCACCACCCTCTGGCTAACAAAATTGCTCCTCATCTCTGTTTTAAATGGATGTCCTTTTATTCTGAGGCTGTGGCCCCTGGTCTTAGACTCCACCACTATTGGAAACACCCTCTCCACAGCCGCTCTGTATTCAATAGGTTTTAATGAGATCCCTCCTCATATGATAACTCCTCTTCTTGGGATCATTCTTGTCGACCTCCTCTCCGATGCCAGCATCACTCACCTGTGAGGTAGTTACCTGCACATGTTTACAAAGTACAGAAAGGCCAGTCAGCCCAACTCAGCCACAGTGTGGACTAATTCCACGCCATTCTCCACCGACTTGCTTTCATCAGCTATGACATGAAAATTATTGTTGTGCGGCAACCGTACAATGCAAAAACAGAATTACTATAAGTTACAGAATAAATAGTACAAAATAGGAAGTGCTCATGGATTGTTTGGAAATCTGATGGCAGAGGGGAAGAAACTGTCCCTAAAACATTGAGGGACAATCTCCCGTACCTCCTCCCTGATGGTAGTAATGAAGTTCCTTGGTGTCAAGATCTCTGAGGATCTAACCCGGTCCCAACATATCGATGCAGCGGCTATATTTCATTTAGGAGTTTGTGGAGATTTGGTTTGTTACCTACGACACTCAAACTTGTCTGGATGAACTGTGGAGAGCATTCACTGTCTCGTATGGAGGTGGGGGGCAAGCGACTGCACAGGATTGAAAGAAGCTACAGAAAGTTGTGAAAATAGCTTCATCTTGGGTACTAGCCTCCACAATATCCAAAACTTCTTTGCCCCAGAATGGTGCGTCCATTATTAAGGACCTCCATCACTCAGGACATGCCCTCTCATTGTTACCATCAGGCAGGAGGTACAGAAGCCTGAAGGCACACACTCAGCAATTCAGGAACAGCTTCTTCCCCTCTGCCATCCGATTCCTAAATGAACATTGAACCCATGAACACTGCCTCACTTTAAAAAAAAATATTTCTGCTTTTGGACTATATATATAAAAACATACACTGCTGCTGATAAGTTGATAAATTTTATGACATATGCCAATGTTATTAAACCTGATTCTGAAAGAGGACATCAGAATCAGGTTTAATATCACTGGCATGTGACATGAAATTTGTTAACTTAGCAGCAGCAGTTCAATGCAAAACATAATCTAGCAGAGAAAATAAATAATAAATAAAATAAAGCATCATAATAATAAACAGGTAAATCAATTACATATATTGAATAGATTTTAAAAACGTGCAAAAACAGAAATACTGTATATTTTTTAAAAAGTGAGGTAGTGTCCAAAGATTCAATGTCCATTTAGGAATCGGATGGCAGAGGGGAAGAAGCTGTTTCTGAATCGCTGAGTGTGTGCCTTCAGGCTTCTGTACCTCCTACCTGATGGTAACAGTGAGAAAAGGGCCTGCCCTGGGTGCTGGAGGTCCTTAATAATGGACGCTGCCTTTCTGAGACACCGCTCCCTAAAGATGTTCTGGGTACTTCGTAGGCTTGTATCCAAGATGGAGCTGACTAGATTTAAAACCTTCTGCAGCTTCTTTCTTCATGTCCCAGATGATGAGGGTTCTTACGATGGAGGCCATCTCCTCAAGGCCCCACCTCTTGAAGATGTCCTTGATGGCTGCATTAACATCATATCCATGGATCAGCTTGGACGTTAATCTCTGCTCCTTGCAGGTGGATGTGAAAGATCTCTTGTTAATCAGTTTGCAGGAAAGGAGGAGTTAATCCATTTCCCACACAGTATATGACTCTCAATAAATCTATCTGGTTTTTATCTTGCTAGGAGAACAAATTGTGCTCTCTGAATTCAAAACAGATTTAACCACAGTCACACATAAAGATACTGTAAGTTTTAATTCTCAGTGAACCTGTGTTCTACCGAGGCAAAAAAAAAGTTAAGTACTTTCCTCTGTTGAACTGTCATCCATTTATAGTTGATCTGGTTTCTCAGGTTTCCTTGTCCCCAGTGCTTGATTTAAATTTAAAGCTTATAGAGATCAGCCAGGAAGCATGCCCTTCAGCCCATTAAGTTGGTGATAACCATTTACATCTCCCTCTCCTAACAGATTTTATCTTACCCACATTCCCGTTTGCTGCCAAAAGAGTCCACTCTCAGGATGGAGGAGCAGCACACACAAAATGATGGAGGAACTCAGCAGGCCAGGAGCATCTATGGAAAAGAGTACAGTTGAAGTTTAGGGCCAAAACCCTTCATCACGACTCATTAGTAGGGAATAGAGAGAGGAGGAGGGTAATTTTTTTGTACCAGAAAGAGAAATAGATATTCATGCCATCGGGTTGAAAACTATCTAGACGAAATGTAAGGTGTTGTTTTTCTACCCTGACAGTGGCACAAGAGGAGGCCATGGACTGACATGTCAAAACAGGAATGGGAATCAGAATCAAAATGGTTTGCCACTGGAAAGTTCCATTTTTGGCAGATGGAGTAGAGGTGCTTGATGAAGTGTTCCTCCAATCTACAATGGGTCTCACAATGGAGAGAAGGAAGACAAATTGAGAGAATGGACAAAAAATGGCAGATAGAATGTAGTGTGGAGAAGTGTATGGTCATGCACTTTGGCAGAAGGAATAAAGGCATAGACCTTTTTCTAAAAGGGTGAAAAGTCAGAAATCAGAGGTGCAAAGGGACGGGAGTCTTTATACAGAATTCTTGAAAGGTTAACTTGCAGGTTGAGTTGGTGGTGAGGGAAGCAATGTTAGCATTAATTTCGAGAGGATGAGAATGTGCATAAGGATATGATGCTGAGTATTTATAAGACACTGGTGAGGTCTCACTTGGAGTATTGTGAGCAGTTTTGGGCTCCTTATCTAAGAAAGGATGTGCTGGAATTGGAGAGGGTGCAGAGGAGATTCATGAAAATGAACCCAGGAATGAAAAGGTTAACGTATGAGGAGTGTTTGTTGGTCTAGGTGTGTACTCGCTGGAGTTTAGAAGAATGAAAAGCGATCTCATTGAAACGTATTGAATATTCAAAGGCCTAGATAGAGTGGTCATGGAGAAGATGTTTTCTATGGTGGGGGAGTCTAGGACCAGAGGATGCTGCCTCAGAATACAAGGGCATTGCTTTAGAATAGAGATGGGGAGGAATTTCTTCAGCCAGAGGGTGGTGAATCTGTGGAATTCATTGCCACAGGCAGCTGTGGAGGCCAAGCCATTGGGTATATTTAAAGCGGAGTTTGATAGGTTCTTGATTAGTCAGAGCATCAAAGGTTAGACCATAAGACAAAGGAGCAGAATTAGGCCATTCCATAGCGGTTGATCCCGGATCCCGCTCAATCCCATACGCCTGCTTTATCACCATATCCTTTGACGGTAATGGGGAGAAAGAGTAGTGTTGAGATGAATAATAAATCTGCCATGATGGAATGGTGGAGCAGACTTGATGGGCTAAATAACCTAATTATGTTTGTACGTCTTATAGTCAATACTGAATTATATCGGGCTCTTCATTGGCTGACTTCCACGTCGTTATTGTAGAGGAAACTGTCCAAGGAATATTGTATGTGTCATCTAGGAACCTTTCACCAATCATACCTCTTTCTGAGTTCCCTATTGCATCAAGGTTCACTCGTTCCTCCTTTCTGTCCTCTGTCCAAGTCTTCTACTGTTCCAGCCCTGTGTAGATTGGCCTTCTGATGCCTCTCATCACAATGCACACAGATTCTGTACCTGACCGATGGTTTCTCACTGCTGTGAACACTTTGTAGAAAATAAATTATAACCCTTGAATTTACAGATGAATGTAGATCAATGCACTCAAAATTGACGGAGGAACTCAACAGGTGAAAGAGTATGTATGCAAAGGAATAAACAATCAACAATTCGTGCTGAGGAACTTCCTCTGGGCCGAAAGTGTAGAATGGAGTTGAGTCCTGATAAACGGTCTCAGCCTCAAATGCCATCCGTTTATTCCTTTTCATACATGCTGCCTGACCTGCTGAGTTCCTCCTGCATCTATATGTGTTACTCTGGATTTCGGGCATCTGCAGAATCTCTTGTGTTATTGAAGAATGTGTCAGGGCTCAAAACTAATGCAGTAGATTACAGTAAATTGGGACACATCGAGACCAGTAGATTTTGACCTAATTAAGCGGCTGTCCCAATTAGCCAAAGTTTCAAGGAAATAGTTAAAAAGGTATAAAAATGAAATTATGTATTGAAACAAAATACAGAACAAATTAGAACACTACCAATGCTACCACAGTACTATAAAACTATACAGTCTGCCCTCCTTATCCGTGAGGGATTGGTTCCGGGACCCCTCGCGGATACCAAAATTCACGGATGCTCAAGTCCCTAATTCAACCTGTTTCAATGCGGTGAACCTTAGGATCCAGCGGAACCGCAGACCTTGTTTAACCTGTGCGTTGGACCTTAGGATCCAGCAGCAGAGATCTGAATCCGCAGTGTTTCTGTTCATGAGAATAATCACGAATACGATTGAAAATAAAGTGGAAATAATAAAGTGATCGGAAAGAGGTGAAACGCCATCGGTCATTGTAAAAGCGTTTGGCTACGTCGGTCAACGATCCGAACAATTTTAAAGGTTAACGTGAGAAAGGCTCTGCCCCGATAAAAGCTATAATTATTACTAAGCAACGCAATGGTTTAATTATTGGGTTTTGGGGTTTTGGTTATTGATCCTCCACATCAACCTGGCACGGTGGAGAACGCGCTCGGGGACAATCTGTCCCGAGTCCCAACAACTTCCGTTCCTGAGTCCGGTGCTGAAACACACGTTCTTAAACGTTTTATATGCATAGAAAGGTAAAATATATACTATACACAAAGGCAAACATTTGACTAACTGACACTAAATAATACCGGATGTACCTGTTCCGACTTACTTAGTAAGAGAACTTCCGATTTTTTTCGATCCCGATCCACGTTAACCCACGCACGTCCTCCCATATACTTTAAATCATCTCCAGATTACTTATAATACCTAATACAATGTAAATGCTACGTTAAATGGTTGTTATACTGCATTGTTTAGGGAATAATGACAAGAAAAGAAAGTCTGTACATGCTTGAACAACAAGTGCTGGAAGAGCACTTCCGGGTTTTCGTGATTTGCGGTTGGTTGAATTCGTGTATGCGGAATTCGTGGATAAGGAGGGCCAACTGTATTAGTTCCTAATAGTTATTGATGGACGAGTTCATCCAGTGTCCGCTCCCATGTCCACTCTATGTAGGCCCTTCAATATTCGATAGGTTTCAATGAGATTCCCCCGTAATTCTTCTAAACTGCAGCAAGTACAGGTCCAGAGCCATCGATCGCTCCTCACATGTTAACCCTTTCATTCCAGATTCATTCTCATGAACCACCTCTGGACCTTCTCCAATGCTAGCACATCTTTCTTAAATATGGGGTCCAAATCCATTTCTTTTAAAGCCAACTTTTAGCAGTGTCAGATGGCAGTTACTTTGTTAAAATGTTAATGTCTTTAGTCGTCAGTAGCCTGTCCAAAATTTTCATGCTGTGTAAATATTTCTGCCCATCTGCTATGCAGTTGGTTTGGAGCTTACTATTAAATCTGTGCCTGTGCTCAAATGGCATTTGTCCGCAGCTAAGTGTATAGTTTTCTGAAAGAAATGAGCCATGTACAATCTTCTTTGTCATTCATTGAAGTTATAAGTGCAGACGTTTTGAAACAACACAATTTTTGTTCTCCTATTCCTGACACAAAGTCGCCAAAGTTATTCATCATCATTCTTATGTGCCATGTCGTAGGACGTGGGGGATCATGGTCTTTTTGACCATGATTGCTCTTGGCAATTTTTTTCTGCAGAAGTGGTTTGGCATTGCCACCTTCTGGGCAGTGTCTTTAGAAGACATCACCAGTACTTTTCAGAGATTGTCTGCCTGGCATCAGTTGTCTCATAACCAGGACTTGTGATATGCACCAGCTGCTCATATGACCATCCACCACCTGCTCCCATGGCTTCACATTGCCCTGGTTGGGGGCAGGGGCTAAGCAGGTGCTACACCTTGGCCAAGGGTGACCTTACACCTCCTTTGGTACAGGCATATCTCCACCATGTTGCCATAGTGCAGGCGTTTACAAGAAAATATTCAAAGTAAATTTATTACCAAAGTGCATATTTATGGCCATATACTTGCCTGAGATTGACTTTCATACACAGTGGAACAACAGAATTAATGAAAAATTCCACACTAAGATTGACAAACAATCAATGTGCAAAAGAAGACAATCTCTGCAAATCTAAAATCCATAAGTAAATAAATAAAAAATACGAAGAACATGATTTGTAGAGTTGGTGAAAGTGAGTTCATGGATTGTGGCATCAGCTCAGAATTGCGGTGAGTGAAGTTATTACCCACACTGGCAATAACTGTTCCTGAACCTGGTGGTGTTGGACCTAAGTCTCCTGCCCAAAGGCAGCAGCGAGAAGAACACTGGAATGTGAGGAGTCCTTGAAGATTGACGTTGCTTTTCTGGGGTGGCACTCCTTGTAGATGGAGAAAGTTACAGAATAGAATTTACACTTGTTCAGTTGTTCATATGCACTTGTTTAGTGTGTGCATTTGTGCATGAACACAGTTGTGTTGACACAAGAAAATGGAGACATTGGAATCTGGATTAGGAAAGGAGCTGCTGGAGGAACTCAGGATAAGCAGGGAAATAAGCAGTCGATGTTCTGGGTTGAGAGAGTAGACGGGAGGTGGCCAGTGTAAAGAGGGGATGGGGGGGGGGGGAGAACAAATTCACAGCAGTGTGAAACCATGGTGGCTCAAATCTTCAGGTACAGAATCTGTGTGCATTGAAATGAGGTAATAAGAGGCCAAAAGATTCAAGATAATTGAATGATATTCCCTGCACACAAGGAGGATTATTAATTGCTACCCCGGATCTGATGCAGCACAAAAAAAGAAACAAAATAATTTTTAAAAATCAATAAATATAAATATATATATTGATTGTATATCTATAAAGTGATGCTAGGCACAGGAGTGTCTGTACACAAGGTGACTCTGACAGGAAATGATAAAGTAGTGGTGGTTGGGGGTGTGGAGGGGTCGGTTAGTGGGTGGAGGTGTTGATCAGCCTCACTGCTTGGGGAAAGTAACAGTTTTTGAGTCTGGTGGTCCTGGTGTTGATGCTACATAGCCGTC
This sequence comes from Hypanus sabinus, assembly GCF_030144855.1. NCBI lineage: Eukaryota > Metazoa > Chordata > Chondrichthyes > Myliobatiformes > Dasyatidae > Hypanus > Hypanus sabinus. The sequence goes on along the minus strand of NC_082712.1, from coordinate 177,308,888 downwards.
TCCCGGGTGGTTGAGTAATGCAGAGGCCTGGATCAGCAGGAAAACTTGGGGTGAGTATGGACATGAGTGGACCTTGAATTGAAGGTGATGCAAAAGACATCTTATGAAGGGAAGGATTATGAAATTGTGAAAGGTGTTTGGATTTTACATGCAGTAATTTTTTGTTTAGAGATGCAGGATCTCTAACAGATGGAACCATCCCTTCCAGCCCAACGAGCCATGCCACCCAGTTACACCCATGTGAACAATTAACTTACTAACCCCTTACATTTTTGGAATGTGGGTGGAAACTGGAGCATCCAAAGGAAACCCACATGGTCACAGGGAGAGTGTATAAATTATTTACAGACAAATAGGGAAAGAACAGGCAAGTGATAGATGGAGCGGGGAGTGTCTGATTCTAGGCCATCTGATGGAAACTGGGTTGGTAGCAAAGTGACTTTGGAGGAAGTGTGTGTTTATTCAAGGACTTTAATAGTGTATGACTCATGCAGGTGAGAGAAAAATGTGCATTTGGTCATTATCTTGGTTCAAGCCCAACTTGCAAACTATCCTTCCAGGAAAATGAGGGGAAAATGTGATGATTTGGATTAATTTTTCAGAGTCCCAATGAGGCAGCTTTTCCTAAAAGTGTTAAAGACCATAAGTAAGAAGACGACTTTTAAAAAATTTGAAAATATTCTGTGGTCTATGCAGTCATAGAAAAGTTCAGCATGGAAAACAGGCCTTTTGTCCCATCCAGTGTGTGCTGAGCCACTTAAACTGCCTACTCCCATCAACCTGCACTGGGACCATAGCCCTCCGTACCCCTACCATCCATGTACCTTAAACTTTGAAATCGAGCTTGCATGCATCACTTGCGCTGGTAAGAGGCTCCATACTCTCGCCACCCTCTGAGTAAAGAAGTTTCCCCTCATGTTCCCCTTTAACTTTTTACCTTTCACTGTTAACCCTTGACCTCTAGTTGTAGTCCCACTTATCCTCAGTGGAAAAAGCCTGCTTGCATTTACCTTGTCTACATAGGGTATAGATAGGGTAAATACCTTGAATTTTATTCTGCTTTTAGCAAGTTTTTGATTTTGAAGCAGTTTAAATTCAAGAAAAATGCTGCTTTCACAGTCAATGACTGAGCACCTGTCACTAAGCAATAATGGTAAGAAGGTTGCGGTTATATCCGATGTTGATGAGGCTTCACTTGAGATATTGTGTAGTGGCTTGGTCCCCTGTAATAGTAAAGATATTATTAAGCTGGAAAGAGTGCAGAAAAGATTTACCAGGGCATTGCCTCGACCTGGGAGCCTAAATTACAAGGAGAGGTTATGTCAATGAGGATTTTATTACCTGGAGCATAGGAGATGGAAGGGTGTCCTAGTAAAGGAATAGTAGATTCCTCTTAATTGGGACACTTTGGGACCAGTACATTTTGGCTCAATTAAGGGACTGCCCCAATTAGCCAAATCTTCATGTTAAGTTAAAAAGGTATATTAAAAAAAGAAAACTACCATTTAACTGAGTAAAAAATTATGTGTTTAAATGAAATACAGAGCAAGTTGGACCACTGTCAATACCACTGCAGGACTATAAAACTGTATAATGTCCTGATAGTTATGAACTGAGGAATTCATCCAGTGATCTTTTGATTGACTGTAAATGAACAAAATCAGTACAGATATGTAGTGTAGGTAATGGACAGCCTTCATATAATGCTTTCGACAATTGCATCCTCCAAGTCATTTTCATTGTAACAGTCAAGATGATTGTCGATGTCTTCAAAGTCTTCATAGGTCCTAACTTGTTAAAGTAGTCGAGTTGTTTTATTTTCACGCCCAGCTGTTTCTGGCATCTTTAAGTCTGAATGCTTGAAACTGCAGTGAGCAAGAGAGTTCTGAATTGTCTTACTGCTTATTTTTCACCAACTATCAGTGACAAAAATCACTGCTTTTTGACTAGAAACACACACAACTATGCTGCACCATGCTTAGAGCAAACATAGTTGGTGAAGTGTCAAACGGCCACACAACAGTCTCGTTCCAGTTAAGCAGCATAGTGCCCCAAATAAATGAATCCTGGCTACCTTCTCAATTAGTTTGTTCTTTATTAATAAATGGCTGTCCCGATTAACCAGTGGTCCAATTAATCCACTGTATATAATATCATGAGGGACATAGGCAAGGTAAAAGCACATAGTCATTTTCACTGGGAGGGGCTAAAAACACGAACCATTAGGTTTAAGATAAGAAATGAGAGATTTAAAAGGAGGCATCTTCTTTACAAAAGGAATGAGCTGCCAGAATCAGTGGTTGAGAAGGGCACATTAGTAACATTTAAAACACCATTTAGATAATTAGATGGAAAGGAGAGGTGTAGAGGGCTCTGGGCCAAACGTGGCCAGCTGGGACTAGCTCGCTGGGCGACACCGCTGGCTTCGACTGGGTGGACTGAGGGGCCTGTTTCTGTGCGGTATGACTCTTGCAGGTGACATCACTGTATTTGGTGTGATAACAACTAATGACAAGATGGAGTTCAGGGAGGAGAGAGAGCCTGGTGTCAAGGCAGATCTTTCCCTCGGTGATCATTGACCTGAGGAAGTGGTGCAGAGTACAGTGTACATGCCCCTCTGCGTATCGGCTGGGATGAGTTGGAGGCAGTTGACAGCTTCAGGTTCTGAGGTGTAAGTATCACTAGTAAGCTTGTCCTGGTTCAACCATGTAGACCCTTTGGCCAGTAAAGCACACCAGCACCTCTACCACGTCTACAAGGAGTACTGTCGTAGGAAAGCAGAATCCATCATTAAGGACCCCCACTATTCAGGCCATGCTCTCTTCTCACAGCTGTCATCAGGAAGAAGGTACAGGAGCCTCAGCACCCAAACCACCAAGTTGAGGAACAGTTACTACCCCCCCGGCCCCCCCCCCCCCCAACCATGAGGAGCCTGAACCAGTGGGAATAACTTCACTCACCACAACACTGAACTGATTGCACAACCTTTGGATTCACTTTCAAAGGCTCTTCAATATTGTCTGTTTATCTGTATATCATTTTGATTTTTTTTGTATTTGCAGTTTGCTTTGCCTGTTGGTTATTTATGTAGCTTTCCATTGATTCTATTATGTTGCCTACTGTGAATGCCCACAAGAAAATGAACCTCAGGGTTGTATATGGTAACATATGCACTTTGATAATAAATTAACCTTGAACTTCCTTAGAAGGCTAAGAAAATTCGGCATGTTGCTGTTGGCCCTCATCAATTTGTACTGATGCTCCGTAGAGTGCCTCCTGACTGGATGCGTCAGGCCTCGGTACAGGAACTGCTCTTGCAGAGGGTTGTGGACACAGCTCAGTCATTGTGAAAACTAGCCTTCCCTCTGTGGACTCTGCATTTTCTGCCGACTAATCAATCAGAACCCCTTTCCACCGGGCAGAAGGTACGAAGGCTTGAAAACGTGTACCATCAGGCTCAAGGGCTGCTTCTATCCCCCTGTTCAGAATCATTGGCGTGTGTCACGAAACTTGTTGTTTTGTGGCAGCAGTAGATTGTGATTTATCATTTTTTTAATTAGGTATTACAATAAATGTATATTAAAATTAAATTTAAGTAGTGCATAAGGAAAGCCAAAAGATGAGAAAAAAATACTGGTCATGGGTTCAATGTCCATTCAGAAATCTGATGGTGGAGGGGAAGAAGGTGTTCCTGAATTGTTGAGTTTGTGTCTTCAGACTCCTGTATCTCCTCCCTGATGGCAGCAATGAGAAGAGAGCACGTCCTGGTTGACAGGGGTCCTTAATGATGGATGCCACCTTTCTGAGGCATCACCTTTTGAAGGTGTCCTTGATCCTGGGGAGACTAGTGCCCATGATGAAGCCGGCTGAGTTTACAACCTCCTCCAGCTTTTTCTGACCTTCCATACCAGACAGCAATGCAACCAGCCAGAATGCTCTCCACTGTTATAGAACTCTTGAAAGATCCTCTTGTACATTAAATATAAACTCTTCATCTCTCAATTTACCTCATCATGTCTCCTGCACCTGCTTGTCCACCAGACCTGCACATTGTAACTGTAACTCTGTATTCTGTTCCCATTTTTCCCTTTGTACCATCTCGGATGTCCTGATGTGGTGAAGTGATCTGTAAGCAAAACAGAAGTTTTTCCTCTCTATCTCTGTGCACATGACAATATGAAACCAGCCATGTTATCATTAAACGGTGCTACCTGGTTCCCTCATCCTTCCGGAGAGGAGGGTCCATGGTAATGTTGCAGTCTGCACAATGCTGTTACAGCTCAGGGCGTCGGAGAACGGAGTTAACTTTCTGCATCCTCTCTAAGAAGCTTGTCCATCCTTTCTGTGAGTGTGTGGGTTTCCTCCAGGTGCTCTGGTTTCCTTCCACAGCCCAAAGTCACCGGTTAGTTGGTTAATTGGTCATTCTACCATGATTATGCTAGGGTTAAATAAGGTGGGTCACTGAGTGATACAGCTAGTTCCATGCTGTATCTCTTGGGGAAAAAAGTCCCTCCTTCCCCATCCGACTTCCCTTTGACTTCAGACCCACGACTGTGGAGTTGACTGGGCCTCTGAAGTGGCCAAGCAAGCCGAGGTGTATAGGGTTCAATGGTCAGTGTGTTGGCATTGTTATTGCATCCCACATCCTCAAAACAAAACAAAGGAAAAATCTTTGAACCAGCATCACACAATACAGTGGATTCCGGTTAATTCGGCTTTGGTTAATTGGCTAATTGGCGCAACTGCTTATTTGTGACAACTCTTTCAGAACAAAAGCAAATTGAGCAAATTTCTGGGATTCCATTTGTTTATTTGGGATACAGCCATTTAATTAGGATAGGAGATCGTAGTCATGTGCACTTGTGTGGCCGTGAGATTCTACACTGTGCTTATGGTGAGCAGTTGCTTGTGTTGTGTTGTCCATTTGGGCCAAATGGATGTGATTATTGATAAGTTTGTGCTTTTGACTGTAAAAAAATTTCTTGAGACCCTTGCCATGAAAGGACATTGACACTAGCTGAAAAAATTACCCTACTGGACCAAATTAAAAGCCATCCGCCTAACACCATCCACCATCAGCTGGCGGACATAACTGGTGTGCCAAAATCTACAGATGCACGCTGATCATCAGCAAGATAAACCTTGAGAAGAATGGGCATTATGCAAAGGACAACAGGAACATCCCAAAAAAGAAAGTATGAAGGTAAGGATCCTGATGTGGCGGAGGATCTCATTCAGTGGTTTTCCATTGTAACTGGATGAGGTGTTCACGCCAGTGGAGCAACGTTAAAAAAACAAGTCAGAGAAGCTAGCAAAGTATCTGGGTTACGAAGATTTTAAAGCAACTGATGGTTGGTTGTCTTGATGGAAATGTAGGCACAACATTACTTTGAAGAAAGCACGTGACAAGATTGTTCTGTTGCTTTAAGTGCAGAAACATGGAAATCTACAGAACTCCCCAACTTGCTTCAACAGTTCTGTGCAGATGACATCTACAATGCCAATGAAACGGGCCTTTTTATAAAAATCGTGCCACACTGGATGGTTTCCTGTGCTACAAATACACAGCACTATTTGGTTCAAAGAAAGCAATGGGTCACATAACTCAGTTGTGTTTTTCAAATATGTCAGGAACGAATAAAAGGAATTGCTGGTTATTGGGAAAAGTATTAAACCTCAATGTTTTAAGGTGCTAAGAATGGATAGTTTACCAATCGAGTACAATGCCAGCATACACTCAGTGAACTTATTAACCTCATTAACCTTTACAAACTAACACGTGGTTTTATAGTGCTGGATTAACATAGGTCATATTATAATATGTTCTGCATTAAATATGTGATTTGTTACCAGTTAAATGGTAGTTTGTCTTTTTTATACATTTTTAACTATTACCATGAAACCTTGGCTAATTGGGGCAGTCACTTAATTGGGCCAAAATGTACTATCCACCATGTGTCCCAATTAACCAAAATCCGCTGTGTATGTTGCCACACTGTTGTTTGTGGAATCCTGCTGTGCACGCACAACCTCCTGCACCGTATCTGTGCATGCATTTCAACACCTTTGTGCTATTTTGTAGATATGGTGGATATAGAGAGCACTTTGTTAATTTAGGTCTCTCTCTCTCTCACTCTGTCTGCCTCTCACTACCTCTTCCTCTCCCTCCTCTCTCTCTCTCTCTCACACACACTCTCTCTCACTCTCTTTCTCCCTCTCTCTCTCTGTCTCACTCTTTCTATCTCTCTCTCTCTCTCTCACCCTCTTTCTCGCTCTCTGTCTCTGTGTCCTTCTGTGTTTGTCTCTCTTTGATTATTTCCCATGTTCTTTACTCATATGACCCCATTTAATTGCCAAGTGCATCCGAATCCCAGCCAAGACTTGGGCACGTCTGTTATGGGAGAGTAGAAAATTGTGTAAAATGTTGTGCAGCCTACATTCTGCGCCTGCTTTAACTGCCTTTCCTTTGTCCTGCCCTTCTGTTGGCCAAGCATAGTTAATTAGCAACTGTTTCCTTGGTAACTGTTTCCTAATCCAAAACAATGTCTTATCTTCCCTTCTTGCCAGGCTCTGCTTAGTTCCCTGTTTACCTGAAGGCAGTTTTTCTCTCTTTCTCGCTCACTCTTTTTGCTCTGTTTCTCCCTCTCTGTTTCTCTCTCTTGCTCTCACTCCCTCTCTTTCAGTCTCTCTCATAATTCCTCTCTCTTATGTTCCTTCGCTCATTTTCTCACATTCTTCTCTCTCTCCCTCGTTCTTTCTCTCTCTGGCTGAGCCTTGATCTGCTACCTTAGGCCATCTAGTGAGAAATTAATTGGCAAATTGGAGCTTTCCATGGCAAGTGTGTGTTAAGATTGTCCTCGTCTGAAGATTTCATAACCATGTTCCAAAATTAGGAAAGAAAGAAAAGCAAATAGAAAAGGCCAAATCCTGTGATAATTAGAATGCAAATGCATACAAGAGGCTGCTCTGTGAGCTTGCCTTAATACTGTGCCAGGCTGCACTGCTGGAGAGTGTCCAACTGTACTGGTAGAGGAAAGTTAAACATAAGGATTTGCATTTGAAGTTTTAATTTGATTTGGCTGATAAAACTCTCCCTTTCATGATGTAGATGATGTCATCCTTTAATACAGACAAAGGCTTGATGAGACCACCCTTATTTGGCTATTGAATCTAATAGAAAACAGACTAGCTGTTAGCTCCATACAAATCCTGGCCCGCACACTGGCTTAATACTCTGGGAGCATAAACTCTGTTCATTTTTTCCCTCCCCCCCCCCCCCCCCCGTGTGTGTGTAATATGCTAAAAATGCCTGTTACTCAGAAAGCGGTGACAACGCGCAACACTCTCCGAATTTTAAATTTACTTTCTGCAACACTCCCTCCTTTTCTCAGCACGCAGGGATGTAAAGGGGAAGGAGACAGGGATGGGTTTTCCCATTACTGGGCAGGGTGGTGCCAGACCGGGTGACTAGAATTGGGCCTGTTTTTGTGCTGTGCTTATGATTCTGTTGTGGAGAGCTAAGGTACATGTGCAAGGCAATGGGAATGGCAGAATAATGGTTTGGCACAGAGTTGATGGGCTGAAGGGCCTGATTTTGAACTAAAGTGTTCTATAACTCCATGACTTTTCTGTGAATAAATTTTATTTTTATAATTAAATAAACTGCAGAGACCATAAGATATAGGATCAGAGTTAGGCCATTTGGTGCATCAAGTCTGCCATTTCATCATGACTGACCCATTTTCCCTTTCTGCTTCAATCTCCGGCTTTCTCCCAATATCCCATCATACCATGACCAATCCAGAATCTATTAACCTGTGACTTGGCCTCCGCAGCCGCCTGTGGCAATGACTTCCACAGATTCACCACTCTGGCTAAAGGAATTCCTCTTCAACTCCGTTCTAAAAGGGCATCCCTCTATTCTGAGAACCTCTGGTCTTGCACTCCCTCGCTGTAGAAAAAATCCTCTCCACATCCACTCTATTGAGGCCTTTCAACATTCAATAGGTTTCAATGAAGCCACCCCTCATTCTTCTGAATTCCAGTGAGTAGAGGCCCAGGACTATCAAACGCTCCTCATATAGCAAGGCTTTCAATCCCAGTGTGGTAGGAGACCAGTGGAGCATCACTGACAAGTACTAAGTGGACCAACTTGTCCCATTTGCAGTGCATCCCCATTCCCCTTCCCATTGCCTCACTGACCAGTCCACCCTCAGCTTTCCTTCAGTGCTGGGTGAGGCCCAACACAAACTAGGGGAACAGCTCCATGTGTTCCACCTTGGGAGTCCGTAATCCAAAGACAGCAATAATAAGTGTTCCCATTTTAGGAAAATGGTGGCTTCTCCCCTTCTCCCCCTCCTCCTCTATGCCTTCAATATTTGATCACCCCCATCTTCAACCCCCTCCAGGTCCCAAGCACACGCACACACGCTTTATCAATTTTTTTGGTGTCTTCCCACATTCCTGAGTCGTGTGGGTTAGTAGGTTAATTGATCTATAAGACATAAGAACAGAATTAAGACATTTGGTCCATCAAGTCTGCACCACCATTCTACCATGGCTGATCTATTTTCCCTTTCAATCCCATTCTCTGCTATCTCCCCGTAACCTTTGTTGCCCTGAATTATCAAGAACATATCAACCTCTGCTTTGAGGTTGAATGTGGTAATGGATTCTACAAATTCACCATCTTCTGGCTAAAGAATTTCCTCCTCCTCCCTGTTTTAAATGGACATCCCTGTATTCTGAAGCTGAAGTGAAGGTCTAGACTGACATTGTACTGTGCCTATTGTCTTGTTTACTAATTATTGTGCTGCCCTGCACTGTTTTGTGCACTTTATGTAGCCTTGTCCAGGTCTGTAGTCAAGTGCAGTTTTTATGTTGTTTTACGTAGTCTAGTGTAGTCTTGTAGTCTCTCATGATCTAGTGTAGTTTTGTGTTGTTTCATGTAGCACTATGGTCCTGGAGGAATGTTGTTTCATTTTTACTGTGTACTGTACCAGCAGTTTATGGTCAAAATGACAATAAAAGCAACTTGAACTTGTGCCTTCTGGTCCTGGACTGTCCCACCATAGGAAACATCCTCTCCACTTCCCCTCAAGGCCATTCAATATTTGATAGGTTTCAATGAGATTCCCACATCATTCTTCTAAACTCCAATAAGTGCATGCTCAGAGCCATCAAACACTCCTCCTGATGCGTCTCTAAAACTAAAGAGTCTAACTGTTTTGTTGATTGTACCATGAAGTTGATGTATGGAGGTGGTTAGACAAACACTGAGCCTTGTTTGCTGACTACTATAGAGGTTGTTGCCCTGAATTTGGTGTGTTCCTCCTACATAACAGGAGGATAGAGTGATGATGGTTTAGAGATGCATGTGGGCAGGGATGACAGATTTCCTAACTGAAGGAAATTTGGGTCAGATCCTGACCTCAGCCACTATATTTGTGGAGATTGTACGTTCTTGCTGTGACTGGGTTTTTCCCAGTTCTCTGGTTTCCTCCCACACCCCAGAGATGTGCAGCTTGTGGGTTAATTGGTCACTGGAAATTATTTTCAGTGTGTAGCTGAGAGTTGGAAGTTGGAGAAGGCTGACAGACTGTAGGAAGAGTGGAATTGGTGGAGGATTATGTATACTGAGAGGTGGAAACTGGGTGAGGCTGACAGACTGTGGAATTGATATAGGATTAGAATGAATGGGAGTAAAATGGTGGCGTAGTGATTAGTATAGCACTTCACAGTGCAAGCAACCCCGGTTCATTTCCTACCAGTGTCTGTAAGGAGTTTGTATGAATTCGCTGTGACTGAGTTTCCTCCAGATTCTGCGGTTTCTTCCCACGTTCCAAAGACATGCGGCTTAATTGGTTGAACTACTGGAGTAAACTACGAAACTCTTAACTGCTTGGTTATAAACACAAGAGATTCTGCAGATGCTGGAAATCCAGAGCAACACACAAAATGATGGAGGACTCAGCAGGTCAGGCAGCATCCATGGAGAGGAATAGACAGTGGGCAATTTGGGCCAAGACCCTTCATCAGGACTGGAATTAACTACCTGGTTAGTTGGTCCGATGGGTGTAATTGATTGATGTGGCTCATTCGGCTGGAAGGGCCTGTTACTCTGCTGTAGTTCTCAAGAAAATAAATAGGCGGTCAATGGTCAGCAGGGACTCAGTGGGCTGAAGGGCCAGTTCATGTACCATGTCTCTCTCTGACAGGATTTTGGAACAAGCATGATCTTTCCATGTTCATGTTACTGGTCTATCATTGATTCTATTATGGTTATTGGATTTATTAAGTATGCCTGCAAGAAAATGACTCTCAGGGTTGTATATGGTGACATACATGTCCTTTGATAATAAACTTACTTTGAAAATTTACATGTCTGCTCATTCTCCTATGCTCCAGGGAGTAAAGTCCTAACCTATTCAACCTTTCCCTATAACTCAGGTCCTAAAATCCCATTAATGTTCTTTGCTGCAACGTACAGATGCAGAGAGCATGGGCAAACAGTTTCCTATTAAAAAAAATTATTTTAGTGGTACGGCAAGGAGTAGGCCATTCCAGCCTTTTGAACAATACTGCCCCAGACAACCCCTCAACAACCCTGATTAACCCTAACCTAATCATGGGACAATGTGCAATGTGCAATTAACCTACCCGGTACTGTACGCCTTTGGACTAAGGGAGGAAATATGAGCATCCAGAGGAAACCCACGCATTCCACAGGGAAGGATGTACAGAGGCTCCTTAAAGACCGGCTTTGGAATTGAATCCCATAAGATATAGGAGCAGAATTAGGCCATTCAGCCCAGCAAGCCTGTTCTGTGAACTCCCTGAGCTGTAATAGCATCATACTGACTACTGTGACTATAATGAGAGAGATTAACTCTTGGCTAGATTGAAAGGTCTAGAAAGAATGGATGTGGATAAGTTGTTTCCTAGAGCCTAAAACCAGAGGGCTCATCCTCAGAATAGAGGGACGTCCATTTAGAACAGAGGTGAGTAATTTCTATACTGTATCTCTAAGACATAGGAGCAGAATTTGGTGACACAGCCCATTGAGTCTGCACAACCATTCCATCACAACTAATTTATTATCCCTCTCAATCCTATTCTCCTGTCTTCTCCCCTTAACCTTTGGCACCCTTACTAATCAAGAACCTATCCACCTCTGCTTTAAATATACTCAATGACTTGATCTCCACAGCTGCCTGTGGCAATGAATTCCACAGATTCACTACCCTCCAGCTAAACAAATTCCTCCTCATCTTTGTTCTAAATGGACATTCTTGAATACTGAGTCTGTACCCTCTGGTCACGTTGTTTATTTAGTGATGCACAGTGGAGAGGGCCCTTTGAGCAAAGGAAACAATCTGTCCACGTCCACTCATCTAGGCTTTTCAATATCCAATACTATATTCAATATACCGGGAGTTCCCAATCTTTTTTTATGCCATGGACCAATACCATAAGGAAGGGGTCTGGCAGTTCCTGAACAGACAGTTGCTGTGGGTTTGGAAGAATGAGATCTTTCTTATTCTTCTAAATCTGTGGAATTCATTGCCACAGCATCTGTCTATTAGAAGCTGCACAGTCAAAATAAATTCTGAGGGAACATTTGGAAGGATGCCTGGTGAAATTTCACAGAAAAGTCATTAAAATGAAGAGTCACTGAACGAAATCATTACTAAATTAGGAATGTCTGCAAGCCCAGTGTAAGTAATAGCATCTTCACCCCAAGGTGAAGATTGCACCACTTACAAACCATTTCTTCAGTTATGTATTCCAAATTAATTGATTCAGAGAGGAGTTTTGACCTGGAACTTAATATAGATTGTTACTTGCTAATACATTCATTTTCCTCGCTGCGGAGTGCTTTGTGAGTTGGGTCACAGAATGATTTCCATTCGGGGTCAAGTACAGTTGAAACTTCTGGATCAGGATTACTCCTGGGAAGCTGCAGCTGCTTAAAGATGATTTCTTTTTTATCACGTCGACTGAAACCTTGAGACATACAGTGAAATGCGTTGTTTGCATCAGTGACCAGTGCAGTCTGAGGATGTGCTGGGGGCTGCTCAAGTGTCACCAACATAGCATGCTCACAGTTTACTAATCTGAATCCTAATTAGTGCATCTTTGGAATGAGGGAGGAAACTGGAATGTTCAGAGGAGACCACGTGGTCACTGGGGGAACGTGCAAACTCCTGTCTGTCAGCGGAGGGAATCGAGCCCAGATTCGTGGTCACTTGCGCTCTGAAGCACTGTCCTGTCACTGCGCAACTCTATAAGAGAGGAAAGCCTTTGTGTCCTCTTCCCCAGGCAGGAAGCCCCCGTGGCTTCCAGCACTGTGAGCCATGTTCACAGATTAGATTTATTTGCACATCGCCACATACAGTAAAGTGCATCTCCTCCAGAAGTCAGTACCCACACTGGTGCAGTACTTCAGCTTATGTTGTACAAAATCAAAGTAAATCTGTTATCAAAGTACATATCCGTCACCACAGCATTGATTTTCTTGCAGGCATTTACAGGAAAATAAAGCTGTGAGAAAACTGTACATAAAAATTGGCAAACAACAAATGTGCAAAAGGAGACATTGTGCAAATAAAATATTGGAATAATACTGAGCACATGAGTTGTAGCATCCCTGAAAGTGAATCTGCAGGTTGTGGAATGAGTTCGGTGTCGAGGTGAGTGAAGTTATCTCCTCTGGTTTAGTGGGATCCGAGGCTGCTGTACCTCTTGCCTGATGATAACAGTGTGGAGAGAGCAAGACCTAGATCCCTGAAGATGGACTGAATCAAGATTCAAAGTACGTTTATTATTAAAGTACATATGTAGAAAACAACCCTGAGATTCACCTTCCCACAGACAACCACAAAACAAAGAAAAACATCAAACACTCCCCCCCCCAACGTGCGACAAAAAAAAGATCAAACATCAAAAAAGACGAGCGAAAAACCAAGAATATAATACATCAAGCCACAAAATCACTGAACGGTCCAGTAATGTTCAGTTCAGTCCAGCGAGGTGTCATTTATTGACTGCAGGCCGCAGAGCCAGTCTGCCCCAATTAAATATTGCTCAGTATAGAAACAAACAGGAGCGACCAGAAGCCAGAGCCACAATACAGTGTGAACTGTGGAGTCCAAACCACAAACCACGTTGATTAGACCTTGCCCAAGTGCCAGGACTCCTGCTACATTGACATGAGGGAGAGAGACCATTCAAGTGCGTCCTTTGGGGGCAGTGGAGAGAGAGACCATCAGGTCAGCACTGAACACCCTCTCGTCCTCTTTGATTTCAATCATCCTCAATGTTTTAATCAGCAAAATCGGCGAGAAATGGAGTTGGTTATGGTCTGCAGGCTCCTTGGCCTTTAGGTCACACACTTCACAGGAAACGTCAGCAAGGCACCAGATCACTTGGTTGGCCCGAAAACATACCATCAAAATATATGTAGATCGCACCCTCCAATTTTAGCAGAATCATATTTGAAAGAAGTACTGAAAGTAGTAGTTTTGTTGGCTTGGATTATGGGCTTGAAGTAACTCATGGACACATGGTTTTGTCTTCTGCATTTCGATTTTTGTTTATTGTTGCAGTGAAGAACTTTGAGTTGAAGGGGGCAATGTGACTTTGATTAATTTCATTAACGGTCTAATCCAAGGATGGATAAATGTGCTCAGTTACCTTATAGCCACACACACAAAATGCAGGAGGAGCTCAGAAGGTCAGGTAGCATCTATGGAAATGAAGAAACGGTTAACATTTCGGGCTGAGACCCTGCCCCACAACTGGAAAGAGGCCAGAATAAAAAGGTGGTGGGGAGGGAAGATAAAGGGCCAGAGAGGAAGGAATCTGATAGGAGAAGACCAATGGAGAAAGGGAAGGATGAAGGGACTCGGGGAGGTGACAGGCAGGTGAGAGGAGATAAGTGGCCAGGGTGGGGAAGAGAGGAGGGTGAGAGGTATTTTTTTTTACCAGAAGGACATGTCCTTGGAGAGGGAGGAGGCCTTTTGGCCCATCTTGTGTATGCCAGCACACAGGATAGAAATCCTATCTGCCTCATTTTCCCCTTGCTTTCCAGTAGCCTCTGCAGCTTATTCCTTACACATTCATCAACTTTCCTTTGAGTGTATCGCTGTTCATCCACATAGTTAATTGCAAGCAGCATGACAAATAGCCAAGAGTGGAGGGAAAGGTGTCTCGTGTTCTGGTCTTCAGTCAAGGCGCTGAGTACAGGAGCTTGGGCATTTTGTTACAACTGCATAAATTGTTGGCGAGGCTACACTTGGCAGTCATGTGCAAAGTTTCCTCACCCTGAAGAGGAAATTAGAAAGAGTGCGGAGAAGGTTTGCAAGGGTCACGAGGATTTTATCTTCTGCCCCCTTCATTTCAGTTGAAGAAGGGTCTTGGCCCGAGAGGTTGACTGTTTATTCATTTCCATAGACGCTGCCTGGCCTGCTGAGTTCCTCCAGCATTTTGTGTGTGTTGCTTTGGATTTCCAGCATCTGCAGAATCTCTTGTGTTTTAAGATTTACGAAGATTTTGCCAGGACAAGAGGGAGAGTTTGACCAGGCTTGATCCTTATTCTTTGGGACATTGAAGAATGAGAGGTGACTTTAGAAGTGTTTGAAATGAAAGGCTAGAATAAGTTGAAAGGCAGGTAAGGAGGATAACAACTTTTCCCCAGGATAAGTGAGGGGCTGAGGTTTAGAGTGAGATAAGAAAGATTTACAAGGACCTGAGGGGCAGCTTTTTCACATAGAGGGTGGTGTGTGTAATATGAAGTAATTGAGGAAGGTACAATACTAATAACTAAGAAGCCCCATATCCCCAGGAGCAGCAGAATAAATCTCTCTCAAGCATTGACATTGCTCCGAAGGTATGGTACCCAGAACTGAGTGCAGTGTTCTACTGAGGCTATTGATTGAATGCCAGTTTGAGAATGGGGCCCCATTAATGACAATATTCTTGAGATGTGTGAAAATCGCGTGGTGAGACAAGTCCAAGCAGTAAAAATTGTATTTTCTAGTCATTCATGGGATTGTTGTGCTTGTAAGTGTCTGATATCTGTTTTGTGGAGGGAGAGGGGTATATTGGAAAACGAGGGACAACGGGATGGAGTGTCATGCAGTGGGAGCGAGGTGTGGATGGACGAGGAAGAGCAGAGGGATGGAGTGTGTCCTGTGGAGAGAGGGAGTGTGTGGATGGATGGGGAAGAGCAGAGGGATGGAGTGTGTCATGTGGAGTGGGAGGTGTGGATGGACGAGGAAGAGCAGAGGGAGGGAATGTGTCATGCAGAGTGGGAGGTGTGGATGGACGAGGAAGAGCAGAGGGATGGAGTGTGTCCTGTGGAGAGAGGGAGTGTGTGGGTGGATGGGGAACAGCAGAGGGATGGAGTGAGTCATGCGGAGTGGGAGGTGTGGATGGATGAGGAAGAGCAGAGGGAGGGAATGTGTCATGCGGAGTGGGAGGTGTGGATGGACGAGGAAGAGCAGAGGGATGGAGTGTGTCCTGTGGAGAGAGGGAGTGTGTGGGTGGACGAGGAAGAGCAGAGGGATGGAGTGTGTCCTGTGGAGAGAGGGAGTGTGTGGGTGGATGAGGAAGAGCAGAGGGATGGAGTGAGTCATGCGGAGTGGGAGGTGTGGGTGGACGAGGAAGAGCAGAGGGATGGAGTGTGTCCTGTGGAGAGAGGGAGTGTGTGGATGGATGGGGAAGAGCAGAGGGATGGAGTGAGTCATGCGGAGTGGGAGGTATGGATGGACGAGGAAGAGCAGAGGGATGGAGTGTGTCCTTTGGAAGGAGGGTGTGTGTGGATTGATGTGGAAGAGCGGTGGGAGGGATTGTGTCCTGTGGAGTGGGAGGTGTGGATGGACATGGAAGAGCAGAGGGATGGAGTGTGTCCTGTGGAGAGAGGGAGTGTGTGGGTGGATGAGGAAGAGCAGAGGGATGGAGTGAGTCATGCGGAGTGGGTGGTGTGGATGGACGAGGAAGAGCAGAGGGAGGGAATGTGTCCTGTGGGGAGAGGGAGTGTGTGGGTGGATGAGGAAGAGCAGAGGGATGGAGTGAGTCATGCGGAGTGGGAGGTATGGATGGACGAGGAAGAGCAGAGGGATGGAGTGTGTCCTGTGGAGAGAGGGAGTGTGTGGGTGGATGAGGAAGAGCAGAGGGATGGAGTGTGTCCTGTGGAGAGAGGGAGTGTGTGGATGGATGGGGAAGAGCAGAGGGATGGAGTGAGTCATGCGGAGTGGGAGGTATGGATGGACGAGGAAGAGCAGAGGGATGGAGTGTGTCCTTTGGAAGGAGGGTGTGTGTGGATTGATGTGGAAGAGCGGTGGGATGGAGTGTGTCCTGTGGAGAGAGGGAGTGTGTGGATGGATGGGGAAGAGCAGAGGGATGGAGTGAGTCATGCGGAGTGGGAGGTATGGATGGACGAGGAAGAGCAGAGGGATGGAGTGTGTCCTTTGGAAGGAGGGTGTGTGTGGATTGATGTGGAAGAGCGGTGGGAGGGATTGTGTCCTGTGGAGTGGACATGGAAGAGCAGAGGGATGGAAGGTGTCCTGTGGAGAGAGGGGGTGTTTCCTTTGGAGGGAGGGCGTGTGTGGATGGATGGGGAAGAGGAGAGGGAGGGGGAGTGTAGATTGATGTGGAAGAGCAGAGGGAGGGATTGTTCTTGAAATTTAATCTGTGTAAATTTAAACCATGCTTGAGGGCAAAATCATGCTTTTGTGCAGTTTCCTAAAGCTGTTGAAATATTTAAGGTGTATGCTTTTCCAGGAAATTTTAAAATTGTTTTGCTTCTGGCTCAAGGAGTTTTGGTTTGCTAAATGCATTGGACCACAGTTTTCATCTGCCTCTCGCAGAATGACTTATCTTTGTTCAAGTTGTGATCCTATGGAGCTCCATTTTGTCTTATTCCAGAAGAGAAAGCCTCAATGGTTGGGGTGGGTCTGGGAGTCAAATAGTGTGTAAAGTGCGTGGGCTGCTCTCAAGTTACACCATTTACGTGGCTCCTGCTGCCCTGAACTTTGTTGTCAGGCAGGTCTGACTGAAGGCCCAATAAATTAACACTTTCCCAACTGAGTGTCTTGTACAGAGACATATATTGCAGCCCAGGGCACTCAGCTCAGCAGCAACATGTTGTGTTTAACTTTCTTGTAATATTGTAAATATAAAGTTTGATTAAGCACTCTTTGATGTTTACATAATGCATCGTGGGACTGGAAGATTACAAATGTCCCTCCACTCTTTAAGAAGTAAAAGAAAGGAAATTATAGGCCAATTAGCCTAACCTCAGTGGTTGGGAATTTGTGGAGTCAATAATTATGGATGAGGTTTCGGGGTACTCGCAGACTAATGATAAAATAAGTCAAAGTCAGCATAGTTTCTGTAAAGGGAAGTCTTGCCCAACAAATCTGTTAGAGTTCTTCGAAGAAGTAACAAGCAGGGTGGACAAAGGAGAGGCAGATGATGTCATTTACTTGGGTTTTCAGAAGGCATTTGGTAAGGTGTCACACATGAGGCTGCTTGTTTCATATTCTGCATGGAGGTCGGTGACCAGTGGTGTTCCACAGGGATCTGTTCTGGGACCCCTCCTCTTTGTGATGTTTTATAAAGGACCTGATGAGGAAATAGAAGGGTGGGTTAGTAAGTTTGCTAAGACACAAAAGTCAGGGGTGTTGTGGATCGTCTGGAGGGTTGTCAGAGGTTACAGCGGGACATTGATAGTTTGCAGAATTGGGCTGAGAAGTGACAGCTGGAATTCAATCCAGATAAGAGTGAAGGTGTTCATTTCAGTAGGTCAAATTTGAAGACAATACAATATTGGCAGTGTGGAGGATCAGCGATATTTTGGGGTCCATGTCCATAAGCTGCTGTACAGGTTGACAGTGTTGTTAAGAAGGTGTATGGTGTGATGACCTTCATCAGTCTTGGGATTGAGTTCAAGAGCTGTGAGGTAATGTTATAGCTATATAAGACCATACTTGGACCCCACTTGGAGTACTGTGTTCAGTTCTGGTCACTTCGCTACAGGAAGTATGTGGAAACTATAGAAAGGGTGCAGAGGAGAATTATAAGGATGTTGCCTGGATTTGAGAGCCTGCCTTATGAGAATAGACTTATGAGAATAGATAGAGTGAACTTGGCCTTATCTCCTTGGAGTGACGGAGGATGAGAAGTGACCTGAATTGTGTGAATTTGCATGGAAATAGGTACAAGGGGGATGTCAGAGGTAAGTTTTTCACACAGAGAGTAGTGGGTGCATGGAATGCACTGCCAGAGATGATGGTGGAGGCGGATACAATAGGGTCTTTTAAGAGACTCTTAGCACATGGAGCTTAGAAAAATAGAGGACTATGCGGTAGAGGAATTCTAGACAGTTTCTAGAGTAAGTTACATGGTCAGCACAGCATTGTGGGCTGAAGGGCCTGTAATGTGCTGTAGATTTCTATGTTCTGCATTTCTCTCCTCCCCCACCCCTCTCTTCTCTCTGCTGTGGCATACTTTGGGTCTTGGTCCAATTTTCGGGTAAGGGTGATGATAAACACAGCTGTCTGTAATGCTCTTCAAAGTTTAAACAAAATGGTCCAATTTGTTGTGAATTTCATGGCCTTTAATGGTTACCTTTTATTAATTCCTTGCGAAGTATTAATTTTGGTGGCCATTCAGAACTTTTACCTTTATTTATGGCAGTGTTAGAGACAATCTGAGTATATAGTTGGAGGGGGATTATGGGAATGGTGAAGAGTCTGCCATGGACATTGATGGGATGTCCATTTAGGAGGAGGGATTTCTTTAGTCAAAGGGTGATGAATTTGTGGAATTCATATACCACAGACAGCTTTAGAGGCCAAGGCATTGGGTATATTTAAAGTGGAGGTCGATAGGTTCTTGATTAGTCAGGGCATTAAAGATGACGAGGAGAAGTCTGGAGAATGGGATTGAGAGGGAAAGTAAATCAGCCATGATGGAATGGTGAAGCTAACTCGATAGGCCAAATGGCCTAGTTCTGCTTCTATCTCTTATGATCCAGCTCGATTAATTTTGAAGGGTTGTCTAAAACACTGGCCAGTAAGCCAGTAAAGCATTTACAGTGAAGTTTCCAAATGAAAACATCCTGGAATAGTCATGGAAATTTGGGGAAAGTTCAAAGTAAAATTTATTATCCCAGAGTACATACATGTCAGCACGTATAACCCTGAGACAAGTGTTTGTCATTCACTCATGGTGACCCTGTGGATAGTGTAGTTGTCCACAGGGTTTTTGTGGCAAGGTAACGGAAGGAGATTGCCAGGCCTTTCTTCCGCACAGTTACTGCTGCTGCCGAGGTTGGGATCCGACTGGATTCAGACTTGGGACCATCCGGTGCTGAAGCCACTACACCGTCGGCCAGCCACATAATTGTTAACAGGTAGTGAACTTTCAGTGGAATAGAACGTGCAAGTCAAAGGAAATTTATTATCACACTTCACATATGTCACCATAGAGTATCCTGAGATTCATTTTCTTGCAGGCATTTAAAGGAAAATAGAATGAATGAAAAACCATACGTAAAGATTGACAAACAGCTAGCATTCAAAAGAAGACAAATGGTGTAAATAAAAAATAACTAATACTGAGAACTTGAGTTGTAGAGTCCTTGAAAGTGAGGCCATAGAAGTGGAATTATTTCAGTGTTGAGGTGAGTGAACTTATCCCCTCTGGTTCAAGAGCCTGAAGGATGAGGGGTAATAACTGTTTCTGAACCTGGTGGTGTGAGACCCAAGGCTTCTGTACCTTCTTCCTGATGGCAGCAGTGAGAAGAGAGCATGGTCTGGATGGTGGGGGTCCCTGATGATGGATGCTGCTTTCTTGTGACTCTGCTCAATGCACAGTAGATGTGTTCGGAGTCAGGGAGGGCTTTTCCTGTGATGGACTGGGCTGAATGCACCACTTTCCTTGTTTTCCCATTGCTGGGCATTGGTATTTCTACACTAGGCTGTGATGCAACCAGTCAGGATACTATCCACTGTGCATCTATGGAAGTTTGTAAAAGTTTTGGGTGACATGCCAAACCTAGGCAGACTTCTCTGAAAGTAGAAAACTCCTGATTAAAGTGTCTGCCAAAATGCTGACTGTTTATTCACCTCAATGAATGCTGCCTGACCTAAATTCCTCCAGAATTTTGTGCCCGTTGAAAACAGAACATCTTAAGGACAGGCCATATAGCACCTTTCTTACATTAAGATGCAGACACAAAGTGCTTTACATAGATTGTAAAGATACATCAATATAGTCATAAAAATATGAGACAAAATTTAAAATTGTAAAATGACATTATATTGAATAAAATGTAATCAAATATACCAAATTATATAAATGTAATATCAACAGATATTAAGAAATCCTATAAGTAGACCAAATTAAAGAATTAAGTTTTTAGAAGCTTTTTGAAACGTCTACAGTACTAGCCCGGTATATCTCAGTTGGCAGAGTATTCCAGATTTTTGGTGCATAAGAGCGAAAAAGCCACATCACCAGTTCTTATATGTTGGGCTCTACGAACCATTCAAGAACATTTATTATAAAAGAATATATAAATTATACAACCTTGAGATTTGCTTGCTCACAGGTTGCTACAAAGCAAGAAACTGAAAAGAACCCAATTTAAAAAAGACCAACGCCAGATGCATGAGGAAGGAAAAATCCACAAATCATGCAAAGAATTGTAGTGAACAAAAGCATTCCAAACCAAGGTGGAGTCCTCAGATCTCCAGCCTCCAGAGCAGGCTGAGAACCTCATTTATCAGTTCATCCTATTAGCGAGCACGGAGCACGGCAGCCGGGGCAGTCTTCATAGAAAGGAGTGACCATTGCGGAGAGCGAGCAAAATCGGCTCTCACCTCGGATCCTGACACCGTATGTTTTCAGCCTATCTGGGCTGGCGTTCAAATTGACCAAACAATGGAACAGCGAAAGGCTCTGGCGCCCTGGAGAGAGGAGTGTACATCGCAGAGAGCAAGCGAAATCGGCTCTCGCCTCTGATCTGGGCCGGTGTTTCGATTGTCTAAACAGTGAATCGTTCCTCACACTGGGACCCAGCTGCAGCGAAAGGCGATGCTGCCCAATGACTTGTACTGGGCCCAGATTCCACCACCCAGCCCGAAACCGCTCTCAAGTCCTTCAAATCAGTTCAGAGTGATCTGACCTTGCACGGGCATTGGAACTTCATCCCCTGAACTTGCCTTGGCATTGCTCACCCCTTCACTGTTTGCAGCAATGATTTAACACAATCTACCTCAGGAAGGGTGTTCGTGTAATGCGCTGTAAGGTTACACCGCTATTGTAATGGTTTCTCTGTAGCAGCGATGTTTGAGTTATGACTAGAGATAACAGAGCTTTGGAATGTGGAGTAATCCAGTGAGAGGGATATTGTGGTGGGCTCTGGGAGCAGGGATTTCACGGTCTTTTGCCGGCGAGAGATGAGAGAAGACGCGAATGGAAAGAGTTAGTAGACCGCTGGATGGAGTGGACTTGGAGCGAGGGTCTGAGGGTCAGCTACGCTCAGAGGAGGTCAATGGACTGAACCATGAGCTCCAATGTTGCGCATTAGACTGTTTCATGAGAATGGGCCCTTTTTCTTGTTTCTTTACTAACCATATCATCAAATTAAGAATTATAAAGCTCAATTGTTTAATCGCATATTGTGTACTGTTAGTTATTTCGTGGTACTGATTTGTAACGGGACATATCGCGCAGCACCTACCCAAACGAGATTCCTTAAGTTTGGCCGGGCCGAGGGCTGCCTTTCCCTAGATTAAGCTGCTAGCCGAACCGAGAGCTACATTCGTGATGTTTTAGTTGGATTTCTTAACTTTTAAAAAAACTGCCAAAGAGCTATTGCATGCGTTCGGTAGCGCCATCTTAACTGGCAGTTCACTGAGCAAACCAGTATTCACGGATGTAAGATTACAGTTAGGGATGTAAGGGATAGACTGTCCAAAATATATGGAACAGCTAGATTATTCAGAGCCTTAAATACAATTAAGAGTATTTTACAGTTGATCCTCAAGAACACAGGCAGCCATTGTAACGATGCCAAAATCGGTGAAATATGCTCAGGTTTTTCTTCGGTTAAAATTCTTGCTGCTACAGCTGATTTATAGCTTTCTTAGGCAGTTCTGACAAGAGTTGCTTTACAGTAGCCTAATCGGCTAAAAACAAAAGCGTGCATCAATTTTCTGCATCTTGAGATGTTAAATGAAATCAAACTCTTGCAATGTTACGTAACTGAAAGGACACAGTGTCAGTGATATGGTTAATATGTGATTTGAAATTTAGCTCAGAGCCGATAATAACGTGTAAATTCCTTACTTCTGTGTTATGGTGACTGTGCTATACTAATTAAACTTGCTTTCTTTAGCATCTAATTACACTTCACAATGTCCATATCCCTCCATTCTTTGCACATTCACAGCCTATCTAAGGGCCTTTTAAACATACATCTCTCATATCTGCCTCAGCCATCACCCCTGGCAGCACGATCCAGACACCCACCCTCTCAGTGTTTTAAAATTAAAAACTCCTACACGTTTCCTTTGAAGTTGCCTTCTCTGGTCTTAAATGCATGTGTCTGACGTTAGATATTTCAGTTGCTGGCACCATTAAGTGGTGACTTTGCGTGAACACTACCTCAGTCTAGTATCCCTCTTTTTTCACTACGTTTTTAATTTATGCCTATTGTAATTTATAGTTTTTATTATTCTGTGTTGCAATGTACTGCTGGCACAAAACACCACATTTCATGACCTATACTGGTGGTATTAGACCTGATTCTGATTCATGGAGGAGGGATGATATTGGCATTGTACTGTCTCCAGGCCTCTTATATAAGCACCTATCAGGTCTCCCCTCAGCCTCTTTGTCCATCCCTGTAGCTCATACTTTCCAATCCAGGCTGCATCCTGGCCTGCATTCTCCCCCCCACAGCCTCCACTCGCTTCCTATAACGGGGCGACAAGAAATGAATGCAATACTCCAGATGTGACTTAATCAGCACTTTACAAAACTGCAACACACCCTTTTTGTCCTTTACCGAGCACACAGGTAAGCACTCGCTGAAATCTTTGGAATGATGGGTTTTGAATGTTGATTTATCAAAGGGTTATGCTGAAGGCTATTTACCTGTGTTTTTGCCTCAGTGAACTCAAACCAACCTGTTCCAGCTTGCGTTTGACAGCTGCGGATACTTAAAAATGTTTGCTGGTTTAAACTGTACACTCGAACCTGCCTGCAAGTTCTGGTCTCCATTCTCTGGTCATAGAGCTTCAGTGTCAGAAGCTTCCAGAACACTATGTCCTGCAGGGATGATGCCTTCAGAGCCCATGACCCGATAAAGCAGCCGAGGTGTAATAAAAAGTGGAAAGCTGACGATGGGATTTTAACCTAGCGGCAGTGCCAGTGTTTTTGTCATAGATCTGAGGAAGAAGTTGCCTCATTGGTGGGTCTTGAATCACAGAAAAATTAGGCCTTTAGGCCATGAGGCCTTTTGACCAGTATTGCACAATACAGGCCCTTCAGCCCATGATGTTGTATTGACCTACTCCACCATCCCACTCAACCCTTCCCTCCCACGTAGGCTGTAACCCTCCCATTTTTTCTTTCATCCACGCACCTTCTCTAAGATCCTCTTAAATGTCTCTGTTGTATCTGTCTCTCTCACCACCCTGGCAATGTGTTCTATACGCCATCATTCTCAGTGTAAAGAAAATAAACCTTACCCCTGGTTTGGGTGGGGGAGGGAGGGAATTGACATCACATGCTGCACTATCCATCCAATAACCAAGTTCCAAAGTTGAAGAAAGTACGTCCGGAACTTTATTGAGAAACCAGCAAAATGGGCAATGCTGAGTGATTGAAAGAAACAAAGAAACTAAAACTAGCAATATAATGAAGTAAACAGTCTTAGTGTATTCTATAATCAAGAGTATTAAAGCATACTTAAGCAAAAAGATACTACCCGTCCACCCCCACCGCCCCCCTCCGGCCCACCCCTTAGCTCTACACAATCTAGACTGACCCAAAGACAAGGCATGAATATGTAATGAAACTGTTCGCTTCCAACATGCCCCACACCCACATGACTAACTATTCATAATCAATATAATAACTACGTAACACAAAATTCAATAGATACAAATACCATGCTGCGAAGCTCCACCATTACCCAGCAACTCACTCGTAAGTTTAGACCTGCAGTTCTCAGTGTTCTTAATATCCAACAGAGTCGTGCAATGGTAAGAGAGATGTCAAGGAAGAACAATTTGGTTGAACCTGGAGAGGCAACTGTGACAAAATGTGCTGCAGTCTTACTGGAAGGCTGTGATGGAGTTGGCTGTCCTGTGCATCCGAGCCTCCATACCAGCTGGGGGTGCTACCAGTCAGAATATTCTCCACCATACCACTGTGGAAGTTTGCAGGACATACCAAAAATTAAAGTCTTCAGTGATCCAGATTCCCAACCACAAACGAGAAAACCTGTAGATGCTGAAAATCCGAGTAACACGCTGAAAATGCTGGAGGAACTCAGCAGGCCAGGCAGCGTCTAAGGAAAGCATACAGTCGATGTTTTGGGCCAAGACCTTTCAACAGGAGGAGAGAAAAGGACGAGATGTCAGCGTCCTCATCTTTTTTTCTCCAGTTCTACTGAAGAGTCTTGGCCCAAAGCATCGACTGTACGCTTTTCCGTAGCTGCTGCCTTGCCTGCTGAGTTCCTCCAGCATTTTGTGCGTGTTGCTCGGATTCCCGATCATTTATGTTGTATGTGTGGAGATCACATGTTCTTCCCGTAGGGTTCCTCCTACAGCCCAGAGATGAGGGTTGGCTAATCAGCCACTAAATTGTTGCTTAGTGTCACTGAGGGGCAAAAGAATCAAAGGGGTGAGAGAGGAAGTTGCAGGGACATAAGGAGAGGGGGAATGGAATGGATCATATTGGGAACCTTCAAGGGCTTGAAGGGCCAAATGGCCTCCTTTGTTCCTCTCAATCCACAATTTAAAGTCTCACTTTTAACGGCTCTAATACTGTTTTTTATTATTTACATGATTTGTCCACTTTAGCACAATTGGTGTTTCTTTGTTATGTGTAGTTTTTCATTAATTCTGCTGTGTTTCTTTATGTTTCCTGTGAATGTCATCAAGAAAATGAATCTCAATGTAATACATGGTGATAAATTCGCTTTGAACTTTCTTTCTGGTGGTAAACGTCAACAAGTGCTTGCAAGATGTCTTCTCTCCCTCCCTCTGCCCCCTGAATTAATTCATTTAATTTAAAGTTCAAAGTAAATTTATTATCAAAGTAAATAGATGTCATCATATACATCCCTGAGATTCACTTTCCTGTGGGCATTCTCAATAAATCCATAATAGAATCAATGAAAAACCACACCAGCTGGACACTCAACCAGTGTACAAAAGACAACAAACTGCAAATACAAAGAAAAATAATTTAAATAAATAAATAAGCAATAAATATTGAGAACGTGATATGAAGCCCTTGAAAGTGAGTCCATAGGTTGTGAGAGTGGTTCAGTGATGGAGCAAGTGAAGTTATCCCCTTTGGTTTAAGTGCCTGAGGGTTGAGGGGTAGTAGCTGTTCCTGAACCTGGTGGTGTGAGTCCTGAGGCTCCTGTACCCTCTTCCTGATGGCAGCAGCCAGAAGAGAACGTGGGTAGTAAGGACCCCTGATGATGGATGCTGCTTTCTTGCTACAGAGCTTCACGTAGATGTGCTCAATGGTGGGGAGGTCTTTACCCGTGATGCACTGGGCCGTATCCACTACTTTTTGTAGAATTTTCCATTCAAGGGCATTGGTGTTTCCATACCAGGCTGTGATGCAGCCAGTCAGTATACTCTCCACCACACGTTTGTCAGGTTTAGATGTCATGCTGAATGTTCGCAAACGTCTAGGGAAGAAGAGGCACTGTTGTGCTTTCTTTATAATTGCTCTTATCTGCTGGGCCCAGGACAGGTCCACCGAGGAATTTAAAGTTGTTGACCATCCCCACCTCTGATCCTGACATTAATCAGCTGACGTTGATTAAGAGGTTGTTGCGGCACCCCTCTGTTAGATTTTCAGTCTCCCTCCTATCTGATTGGTAACAGTAGTGTTGTCAGCAAACTTGAATATGGCAATGGAGATATGACTGGCTAAGCATAGGAGGGGCAGGTGGATAAGCACACAAACTTGTGCACCTGTGCTGGTAGAGCTTCTGGAGAAGATGTTGTTACCAATCCAAAATGAATGGGAAATCGAAGATCCAATTGCACGAGGAGGTATTGGAGCTTATTGATTAGTTTTAAGGGGATAATAGCATTGAATACTGAGCTGTATTCGATAAGGAGCATCCTGATGTTTGCATCTTTGCTGTCCAGATGTTTTATGGTTGAGTGAAGAGCTAACTTAATTTAGAGATGCAGTACAGTAACAGGCCTTTCTGGCTGACTAGCCTATGCTATCCAATTACTTCCATGTGACCAATTAACCTACTAACTGGTGCATCTTTTGACTGTGGGAGGAAACTGGAGCATGTAGAGGAGACACATGCAGTCATGGGGAGACTGTACAAACTCCTCAGAGACAGCAGCAGAAATTGACCCCGATCACTGGCGGTATTGTGAACTGGGATTTGGTTGCTACTGCATAACACTCTAGAACTGAATCTAATTTGCATCACTTTGCTGGAGAAGGCAGTTTAGAAAATTATTCACAGTTAAATACAGCAAGAGTATCAGCTTGGCAAATGAAAATAGATTTGTCTACACGCATCCTGTGACATGTTCAGAAATAGGATCAACCTTAATTCGAGTTTATTTCATAAATGAATGGTTGACTGAGGAGATGATAAACATAGATCACTACAGTGTGTTACAGCCCCCATCAGTCCACAGTGTTATTCCAACCTTTTAATCCACTCTAAGATCAGTCTAATCCTTCCCTACCACATGGCCCTCCCATTTTTCTTTCATCCATCTGCCTATCTGAGTTCTCCTTAAATGTCCCTAACATATCTGTCTCTACCAGCACCCCGGCGGCTCGTTCTATGCACTTACCTGTCTGTGTTAAAAAGAAACACTTCTGTCATCCCCCTATACTTTCATCCAATCATCTTAAAATTACGTCCCATTGTATTAACCATTTTCACCCTGAGAAAAACTCCACGGCTGTCTCTAAGTACCGCCCTGCCCCACAGTGTGACCCTCCCTCAGTAATGTTTTCCACACTCTCACCACCCTCTGCGCAGATAGCTTACCTCTGATGTCCTCTTTGTACTTTCTTCCAAATATCTTAAAATTATGTCCCCTCGTATAAGCCTTTTCCTCCCTGGGGAAATGTCTCTGGCTGTCCACTCGATCCATGCCTTGTATCGTCTAAAGGTTACCTGTATTTATTATTTTAACTGGGCAATACAACTCAGAGTTTGATTTCCATTTCAATTTATTGGTATAAGATGGATAAAAGCTTGTATTTCCCCCCCAGTGTCTGTTCTGGGAAATCCAGAAATGATTGATTTTACTGGTGGAAGGCAGCTGGTCGTGTGCCCATTAACATGCCTTGCCTATCAGTCCTCTGGGTCCCAGTTAATAGCTTCAGTATTAGTTCTGTCATCATTCTCTGAAATTGTTCTGGCAGCCGACGTTCGTCAATGCTGATCCGCTTGATCTCGGCCCTCAACAAGACATATTGCGACACAATAGACTTGTTCTTCAGTAATATGTTGAGGATATAGTTAGATCTATCTAATTGATAGTGATTCAGGACTTGGTGAATGCATTAATTGATCCCCTGTGACTCTCTGAATGTGGCCACATAAAACATTCAATCAGATCTGAAAGGTAATGCAGCGATGAAAGTGTGGTTGCCAGTTCCACCTTTCGGAAAGGGCTGTGGAATTTTCCTTCACCATTGCGGAGTATAGTGCACAGAAGCAGCCCTCTCCGTGGTGAAAAGTTAAGAGTAAATTTATTATTTACTACCAAAGTACGTACATGTTGCCATATATGACCCTGAGATTCATTTTCTTGTAGGCATTCGCAGTGTGAATAAAATAAAAAGAAACAAATAATAATAATAAATAAGCAATAAATATCAAAAACATGAGGTAAAGTCCTAGAAAGTGAACCTGCCCAATTCCCCCTCACCTGCCAGCCTCTGTCACTATTCCTACTCTCCCCAACTCCATCTGCTTCTCACTGCTCCCCATCTGGATCCTGCCAGCTCTTGCTTCACCCCTTTACGCCAGCCTTCTACCATCTATTTCCCTGTCCAGATGAAGGGTCTTGACCTGAAACATCGACTGTTCGTTTTTCCTCCATAGATGACCCCTGATTTGCTGAGTTCCTCCATCACTTTTACCTGTGTTGATCCATATGTCCGTCCAAGTGCATGTTAAATTTGGGGCTGCACGTTCGCATAGCAGTTCTCTTAAAGCTATTAATCTGGGTTCAATTCTGCCACTGTTTTCTTTACCATAGCAGACTGTGTGCAGGTATAAATCAGTGTCACTCATTGATCAAAGCCTGGAGAGAAATTGCAGCCATCTGTAAGTGTACTTTCACCACAGAGCCACACATAGGTAAAGATTAGCATTATTTATCATGTGCTTTGACACATACAGTGAAATATGTTGTTTTGCATCAACAACCAGACTCAGATTTATTCAGAGATACAGTGAAGGAAGAATAGGTCCTCTTGGTCCATGGAGCCGCACACCCCAGCACCCCCCGATTTATTTAACCATAGCTGGTCTCAGGACAAAACTCAGGTATTCACGGAAAGGACATCTTTACAGATGGCATGAGAATTGAACTCCCAACTCTGCCACCTCAAGCTCTAATAGGGTCACCAGGCTTCCGTGGTGACCTTCTGATTTATTTATCCCATGTTCATCCAACAGCATTTGCCTGAACAAGCAGCACAACCTCAGGATGTGGTGGGGGCAGCCCGCAGTGTCGCCACGCAGTCCAGCACCAACATATTGCACCCACAGTGCTGGGCAAAGTGAGCCCCCTTCCTCCCTCCCACAGTCCTCCAACCACAGGACTGGCTGTCTTCAGCCTCCAAACTCCAGGGGACTTGTGTATTCGCAGGTAGAGGTTTCCGACTTCACCTGAGACTTCCAGAGATTTGCAGACTCGAGGCTTCAGCCACTGGGCTTCTGGTTAACAACACTGTCAGGCGGCTGCATTAACCACTACACTAGTAGTAGTGCAGCTTCATGATCTCCTAAGGGATTGTCTATCGGTGGGTCCTCAAGTGGTTCTGGAGGCTGATCTGGGATGGTGTAGTGTGGACAAGAGTAACTGGTGGCTCTGGTTAGTGGTCGGGTCTTCTGGTTTTTTGATCTCTCCTTTCACAGCTGCCATTTGTTCTCTGTGGCTCAGCAGAGGTCATTCTCATGTAGCCCAGCTCCCTCTTGAACAGATTTCCCCCAGATGTATCTATGGAGTGCAATGTCTTCCCAGTTTTTAGATGCGTAACCCTCTCACTGTGGCTCATCACAAATGAGGCTCATTAGCTATCTTAGACGAACAGTCACGTGACTCAGCAGTGCACTTAGGGACCAGTGAGATGGCCGTCTCCAATAAATAACACACGACTGGGGGTCGGTATGATTCAAGTTCAATCTGACAGAAAAGTTAGAATGTTCTGTTAGGGGATCAAAAGATATGGTGAATGCTTATTAATATTGGCCCATGCAAAAGTTATCATTCTCCAGGAAATAACCACATAAGCTTAAAGTGGAAGTATTCTTACAAATTTCTCAATTTTTAACAGTCATCAGGGAAAGGGCCCATTATGGTTAAATCCGTCTATAACGTGCACATAAATGTTGGAGCTCATTACTGGGTAGTCAGGTGGTTCACTTTAATTCAAGGCGCAGACCCATGTTCTGTGGGAAAGATGCCAGCCACAATTCGAACTTTCTTTGAAGTCTGTTACAAACTGACCGGCTAGCTCAGAACTAAAGGCACTTCCTCCGTGGAACCATTCGTCTGCACAAAGAGCCTCTTACAATGGTGTCTGTCCTTCAGGCAGGGTTTTGCAAGTGCCTTCCGTTGTGCTCCTATCCACTCCTCACTTCTCCCCCCATTCCTGCAAGGAGACCCAAAACCAGCTCCTGTTCTCCTGGAAATCTGATGTGGCGATCTCTCTCGCATGTCCGTGGCATTCCACCAGATAGAATGTTATCAAGAGAAACTCAGATGGCTGACCCAACATTCCTAAGCTGATCTTAACAGAGACCGAAGGACTGGATTGTAAAGTTTGATTAACAGAACACACTGCATTTTACAGAAAAACTGCAGCAAACAAGATACCCAACAGCATAAGTATAGTAATACAATAAAACATGGTCTTCACCAGGGTATTACAGATGTAATGTTGAATTTCTTCAGGCTGATTTTCATGTTATCGTATGTTACCGCTATGCTACCATGCTGCCTGATAATGTACAAGACTGCTATGCAAAGTTCACAAAGGGATCATTTGGCCTGTCGAGTTTATACCAGCTCTTTCCAAGATCTTAGTAAAATTAGCCTGAATTTCTTTCCCTTGCATAAAATTTCTTTTTCTCATTCCAGAAATGGAATTTAGAAAAAGGACTTGGGTTTATTCTTTCAGTATTTTGAGAGCACAGTTCCGTCTAAGCTGTACGGTGACTCAGTAACTGAAATGTTCCTGCACATGTGGCCTTTGTCACGGCACAGCTGGAATTTCTTGTATGTGATGGTAATGTACTTTTCAATTTAAGTTAATATGTCTGAAATTTACATTCATTGTGAAATACCCTGTAATTAATTGTGTTAATATTACTATTTAAATTCACTAAATAGTAAATGTACCACAACCTTTACTTTGAAACATTTTAGAGCTTCAATGTACCTACATTGTCAGCGTTTCAAGTTACAGCACTGTTACAAATTGCAACAATTAACACAGAATGGAAGCCAACAGCTCATTGTTTCAGATTTCATTCTAAATATTCATACATGCATATTGCGTAGTTTTCTGGCTGTGTAAAAATTTCCTGCTCAGAGTAATGTTTGTTCCACGCCACTTAAAAAAAAGATTGTTGTTTGAGAGGACGAGTTACTGCAGGTTCCCTTTTCACAAATAATTGTGTAATTCCTTTTTAAAAAAAAAAGTTCCTGGTGATTCCTTGCCTGTTCAGTTGATCAAGCTGTAAGAATTGTTATATCCCAAATGTGGCCATTCATCCTATCACATCTCTTCTGGCCTTAAGTAATGCAAAACACTCCATCTTGCAATCCCGGCAAACCTTCTCAGCAACACACATTAAGTGCTGGAGGAACTCAGCAGGTCAGGCAGCATCTATAGAAATAAATAAACATTTTCCTTCCAATATATACCCAGTTCCTTGATTATTGAATGGCTAAAGGAGAAATATTCATTGCACTAGTGTTGGTAAGTGCACACCTGGAATATCGTATATTGTTTCGGTTTCTGCGTTACAGGCAGTTGTCATTAATAGCCAATAGGTGCAGAAGTAGACCATTCGGCCCTTTGAGCCTGCACTGCCATTTTGAAATCATGGCTGATCATCTACTATCAATACCCAGTTCCTGCCTTGTCCTCATATCCCTTGATTCCCCTATCCATAAGATACCTATCTAGCTCCTTCTTGAAAGCATCCAGAGAATTGGCCTCCACTGCCTTCCGAGGCAGTGCATTCCAGACCCCCACAACTCTCTGGGAGAAGAAGTTTTTCCTTAACTCTGTCCTAAATGACCTACCCCTTATTCTCAAACCATGCCCTCTGGTACTGGACTCTCCCAGCATCTGGAACATATTTTCTGCCTCTATCTTGTCCAATCCCTTAATAATCTTATATGTTGCAATCAGATCCCCTCTCAATCTCCTTAATTCCAGCGTGTACAAGCCCAGTCTCTCTAACCTCTCTGCGTAAGACGGTCCTGACATCCCAGGAATTAACCTTGTGAATCTATGCTGCACTTCCTGTACACCCAGGATGTCCTTCCTTAACCCTGGAGACCAAAACTGTACACAATACTCCAGGTGTGGTCTCACCAGGGCCCTGTACAAATGCAAAAGGATTTCCTTGTTCTTGTACTCAATTCCCTTTGTAATAAAGGCCAACATTCCATTAGCCTTCTTCACTGCCTGCTGCACTTGCTCATTCACCTTCAGTGACTGATGAACAAGGACTCCTAGATCTCTTTGTATTTCTTCCATACCTAACTTTACACCATTCAGATAATAATCTGCCTTCCTGCTCTTACTCCTAAAGTGGATAACCTCACACTTATTCACATTAAACGTCATCTGCCAAGTATCTGCCCACTCACCAAGTCACCCTGAATTCTCCTAACATCCTCATCACATGTCACACTGCCACCCAGCTTAGTATCATCAGCAAACTTGTTGATGTTATTCTCAATGCCTTCAACTAAATCGTTGACGTAAATCGTAAACAGCTGTGGTCCCAGTACCGAGCACTGTGGCACCCCACCAGTCACCACCTGCCATTCCGAGAAATACCCATTCACCGCTACCCTTTGCTTTCTATCTGCCAACCAGTTTTCTATCCATGTCAATCTCTTCCCCCCCAAATACCATTAGCTTTGATTTTACCCACCAATCTCCTATGTGGCACCTTATCAAATGCCTTCTGAAAATCGAGGTACACTACATCCACTGGATCTCCCTTGTCTAACTTCCTGGTTACATCCTCGAAAAACTCCAGTAGATTAGTCAAGCATGGTAAATCCATGCTGGCTCGGCCCAATCCTATCACTGCTATCTAGATATGCCACTATTTTATCTTTAATAATGGACTCCAGCATCTTCCCCACTACCGATGTTAGGTTGACAGGTCGATAGTTCTCTGTTTTCTCCCTCCCTCCTTTCTTAAAAAGTGCGATAACATTAGCCATTCTCCAATCCTCAGGAACTGATCCTGAATCTAAGGAACATTGGAAAATGATTACCAATGCATCCGCAATTTCCAGAGCCACCTCCTTTAGTACCCTAGGGTGCAGACCATCTGGACCTGGGGATTTGTCAGTCTTCAGTCCCGTCAGTCTACTCATCACCGTTTCCTTCCTAATGTCAATCTGTTTCATTTCCTCTGTTACCCTATGTCCTTGGCCCATCCATACATCTGGGAGATTCCTTGTGTCTTCCATAGTGAAAACAGATCTAAAGTACTCATTAAATTCTTCTGCCATTTCTCTGTTTCCCATAACAATTTCACCCAATTCATTCTTCAAGGGCCCAACATTGTTCTTAACTATCTTCTTTCTTTTCACATACCTAAAAAAGCTTTTGCTATCCTCCTTTATATTTCTGGCTAGCTTGCGTTCGTACCTCATTTTTTCTCCTCGTATTGCCTTTTTACTTAAGTTCTGTTGTTCCTTAAAAATTTTCCAATCATCTGTCCTCCCACTCACCTTAGCTTTGTCATACTTCCTTTTTTTTTAATGCTATGCAATCTCTGACTTCCTTTGTCAACCACTGTGGCCCCTTTCCCCCTCTTTGAATCCTTCCTTCTCCGGGGGATGAAATGATTTTGCACCTTGTGCATTATTCCCAAGAATACCTGCCATTGCTGTTCCACTGTCTTTTCTGCTAGGATATCCATCCAGTTAACTTTGGCCAGCTCCTCCCTCATGGCTCCATAGTCTTTGTTCAACTGCAACACTGACACCTCCGAGCTGCCCTTATCCTTCTCAAATTGCAGATAAAAACTTATCATGTTATGGTCACTACCTCCTAATGGCTTCTTTACTTCAAGATCGCTTATCAAATCCTGTCCATTACACAAGACTAAATCCAGAATAGTCTTGTCCCTGCTTGGCTCTCGTACAAGCTGTTCCAAGAATACATCCCGTAGGCACTCTACAGACTCCCTATCCTGGGGTCCAGCACCAACCTGATTCTGCCAGTTCACCTGCATGTTGAAATCCCCCATAACTACTGCGACATTACCTTTGCCACATGCCAATGTTAACTCCCTATTCAACTTGCACCCAATAGCCATGCTACTGTTTGGTGGCCTATAGACAACACCCATTAGGGTCCTTTTGCCCTTACTGTTCCTCAATTCTATCCACACAGACTCCAGTTCTCCTGATCCTATGTCCCCCCTTGCAAAGGACTGAATCTCATTCCTCACCAACAGGGCCACCCCACCCCCTCTGCCCACATTTCTGTCTCTACGATAGCACGTATACCCTTGTACATTCATTTCCCAGGTCTGATCTCCCTGCAGCAATGTCTGCGTTATCCCAACAACATCATAGTTACCCATTCGCACCTGGGCTTCAAGCTCATCCGCCTTATTTCTGACACTTCGTGCATTCAGATATAGAATTTTTAGCCCATTGCCTTTTTAGAATTAAGCTGGGAAGAATGGTAAGAGAATTTATGAGAATGTTACGAGGACTTGATTATAGAGAAAGGTTGGGAAGACTTAAGACAGGGGACCTAGGAGTGATATCTTAAATAGGTGTGTTAAATCATGAGGGGCAAAGATGGGATGAATGCACTGTTTGTTTGCTAGAAGTAGAGGTTTAAAGTGTGTGTGTGGTGAGGAAACTTCTCCATCCAGCGGCTGTTGAGTATATGAATTGAACTGCCAGAGAAAGTGGTTGAGGGTGGTACAATTCCAACTTTGAAAATGTATTTGGATGGTTACGTCATTAGAAAAGATGCAGGTAAGTAGGACTAGTGTTGGATTAGACTGTTTAATTGTTGCTTTCTTTGAAGCTTAGCAATTAATTATCTGTTTGCATTTTTTAAAATCACTACGTATGTAACTGTTCAGTATGTTTCCTAGTGGTCACTGTATGCCAATGCAATTCAGTATGCCCCCTAGTGGTCACAGTATACGTATGCAATGCTGTGTATCCCCTCATAGTTACAGTTCTTTGTATCATTCTGGAAAGTTCCTGATGATTTGCTGATGTTGCATTATCTGAATAGGGAGAATCTGATTGGTTAACCCTTATCTATAAATTTGGAGTATCAGAAGGATCAACGACATTGGTCTGCCATCTTTCTTCTTTAGCCTTGCTGTTTTCTGTTTTTAGCTCCTAGACTTTGTTAGCTCCACATTTCTAATTACCTTTGTTTTGTGTGCACTTAAGATCATCATGAAGCAACATGTTTTGTGCCTCTTTCCTGACTTCCGAAAGAGCCTCGGGTAAAAAACATCATCTTAGGGTGAAGTGGTTGGACTGAGGACCTATTTCCGTGCTCAGTAACTCTGGCTCCGTGACAGTCACCTGGTGAGATCAGAATCAACTTTGTTATCTCTGACTTGTGTCGTGAGATCTGTTGCTTTGCGGCATCAGTACAATGCAAAACATAAAACATTACTGCAGGTTACAATAAGAAACATAGTAAATAAATAAATAGTGCAAATAGAGAGCTAAAAATGAACTAGTGTTCATGGGTTCATTGTCCATTCAGAAATCTAATGACAGGAGGGAAGAAACTGTTCATGAAATGCTGAATGTGTGCCTACAGGCTTCTGTACCATGTTCCTGATTATAGTAATGAGAAGAGGGCATGTCTTGGATGATGGGGGTCCCTAATGAAGGATTCCACCTTTTAGAGGCATTGCCTTTTGAAGATGTTCTCAATGGTGGAGAGACTAGTGCTTCTGATCCTGTGCTTTGTTCTCTGTGAACTTGTTCAGGTGAAGACAGTAATGAGCTTGCTTCCTTCATTACTGCCTCAGGAAAACCAAAGTATGATCAAATAAAACGTGCCCCCTACCAATGATAATCTTGCCCTTAGAATGATGAAGCATGAAGGTTGTTCATTGCAGAAGGAGTAAGGTTTCTCCAGTTAAGCATCTCTTAGGTTCTTCAAGACACACTGCTCCAAAGACCTGCCAATCTGACCTTCAGGGCTATTGGTGGTGGTTGGTGGTTAAATCTGTCATCCCTACTGAGAGCAGCTGACCAGAGCCCTCTGTCCAGTTGTTCAATGTGTCCCCAGGAGTCGCCCATCTTCAAAGATCCTTCCTCTCTCTGGGATGAGGTTTTTGGAGCTTCTGCTGGTGTTTCTGTAGCTCTGGGTAGCGTTTGCTAGCTGTGTACCCAACACTCCTCCTTTCGCAGCCGGGCTTGGGACTGACCAAGATGCAGGTCAGAATTATTGGTATTACCGTATTATCGTTACATGTACTAAGATACAGAGAAAAGCCTGTCTTGCATACTGTTCATACTGATCAGGTCATTATACAGTGCATTAAGCTAGAATAAGGTAAAACAATAGCAACGCAGAATAGAGGGTAAAAGACATTGAAAAAGTACAGTGTAGATAAACATGTAGGTAAAATCTGAACTCATCCCAGATACTTGCACCACGTCTCTGCTCTTATCCCTGTCACTCAGTGCGGTTTGAGTATCTTTCCAAGGTTCTCTGCCCCTTCCTGTCCAATCCTTACTGAAGTGTCTCTGCCCGAAACGTCGACTGTTTATTAATGTCCATAGAAGCTATCTGGCCTGCTGAGTTCCTCCAGCACTTTGTGTGTGTTGCTCCAGATTTCCAGCATATGCAGAAGCTCTTGTGCCTTGCCAGCCTCTGCTTGTCACCACCAGTGTGCAAGGACAGCGTCCAAACCTGCTCGTTCATTGTTCTGCCTGACCACAGATGTCCCAGAGTGAAACTGCATCCATTCAGAACATTTTCCTTTGTATAATCTGATTTAATGTGGTTAAGTTTGACGTGAATTCAAATATTACTGAGGAGGATAAACAAGGTTCAAAACAAAAGTTAGTCTTTCACCTTAAATGAGTCCTTTCATCTTCATGGCAACAGAAGTGCTCGTGGTTATTTACAGAGTTGTGTTATTAATAACTTCGTAGCTTTTTCCACTTGGCATTGATCTTTGCAGACAGCTTCATAGTCCTGACTGCTTCGAAATTTGAATGGTCTCCTAGTTGTCCTGCCTCGCTCATCTACGGTCTAAAGGGCCCGAAGGCATGAAATGCTTCTCAGACGTTAACCCTCTCTTTCATGGGACCTGGAAGTGTAGCAGCTAACGTGATGTTTCTCAGCACCAGCAGCAGATGAGGAGTCTAGCTCCAATTCCTGCTGCCCTGAACTTTTGCTGTTTGGAGAGCATTCTAAATGGCTGCATCACTGTCTGTGGGTGGGTGGGGCGGGGGGCTACTGCACAGGATCAAAATAAGCTGCAGAGAATTGTAAACGTCAGTCAGTTCCATCATGAGTACCAGGCTCCTCAGCGGAACATCTTCAAGGAGCAGTGCCTGAAAAAGTTGATGTTGTGGCGACCCATTTCCTGGCACCCATTTCCCGAACCGGCTCACAATAGAGTTTTTCTTCGACTGCAGTTACCGACTCCGTGTCGTAATTTTAGCGCTGCATGTAGCACACCGCTACAATGTCATCATTAAGGACAGGCCATGCCTTGTTCTCATTGCTACCATCAGGAAGGAGGGAGAAGCATGAAGGCACACACTTAACGATGCAGGAAAAGCTTCTTCCCCTTTGTCACACTACGTTTATTTCTGGTTTTGCACAGCTTATTTAATTTAATTATTTGTTGCCACAAAGTCAACAAACAGCACTACATAAGCCGGTGCCATTAAAGCTGATTCAGATTCTAATTCTGTGCTCTGACTTGTTCAGTGAGCATACTGTGTTGGCTCCAGAATGTTCCGCAACACTTGCAGGTTGCCCTCGGACCGCATTTGGAGTATTACGGGCAGTTTTGGGCCCTATATCTAAGAAAGGATGTGCTGGTATTAGAGAGGGTCCAGTGGAGGTTTAAAAGTCAGCTTTATTTGTGACATGTATGTTGAAACATACATCAGCTGCATCAACAACCAACACAGTCTGCACAGTAGCCTGCTCGTGTCACCATGTGCCCTCATAGCATGCACACAGTTTACTAACCGGTACATCCTGCAAAGGCAGGAGAATGGGGTTGAGGGGAAAAATAAATCAGCCATGATCAGATGGGCAAAGTGTTTCAAAGTAAATTTATTATCTAAGTACGTGTGTGTCACCATGTAACATCCTGAGATTCATTTTCTTGTGGGCATTCACAGTAAATACAAAGAAACACAGTAGAATTTTTGAAAAAGGGTGGTAAACATCCAATGTGCAAATGAGGCTAAGTTATGCAAATAATAAATTAAACAAAATAATTATTTGTGAAGTTCTTGAGAGTGAGTCTATAAGTTGTGGTATCTGTTTAGCATTGAGGTTACCCCTCAACCACGAGGATCTTGAACCAAAGGGGATAACTTCATTAACCCCAACACTGAAATGTTCCCACTTTCAAGGACTCTTCATTTCATGTTCTCAATATTTATTCTATACTTATTCATTATTAATATCATTCTCTTTTGTATTTGCAGAGTTTGTTGTCTTTTGCACACCGGTTGTTTGTCCATCCTGTCGGGTTCTGTTGTTCATTGATTCTGTTGTGCTTCTTGGATTTACTGTGTATGCCCACAAGAAATAAATCTCTGGGTTGTATGTGCTTTGATAATAAATTTACTTTGAACTCTGATGGTTGAGGGGTGATAACTGTGGTGGTGTGAGTCCTGAGGCTCCTGATGGCAGCAGTGAGAAGAGAGCATGACCTGGATGCTGGGGGTCCCAGATAATGGGTGCTGTAACCATATTCCATGTAGATGTGCTGTATTGGGTGAGTAGTGAGAAGGGAGTGTGAATCTGTGGATGTCTGTGGAATTTGGGGACTGTTTGTTCCCGGGTTTATATGATTTTTTTTAGAGATACAGTTTGTTAACAGGCCCTTCCAGCCCAACAGGCCTGTGCTGCCTAATTACACCCATGTTACCAACTAACCTACAAACCCATGCATCTTTTGGAAGGAGGGGCAACTGGAGCGCTGGGGGGAAACCCACACTATCACAGGGAGCACGGGCAAACTCCTTACAGACAGCGCTGGGACTGAAGCCGGGTCACTAGCACTGTAATAGCAGTACGCTCACCACCGGATTGCCCCGGTGTTCCCAAAGACGCTCGATGTTCTGTTAGTGCGAGGAGCAAGCGATCGTCATCATGTCTTGTGTTTGGGCGATTGAATTTATGCACAGCTGAGCTTAACAACTCTTCAAAAATGCATGACACCAGAAGGTATTGTGTGTCTCTGCAAAGCCTCCACCAGTGCTGGTGGCCACGTTAAACCTCAGGCAGTTCAATGTCTTCACATTACCGAATTTCCAAATAGAACATAGAACAGCGAACAGCACGGCGACTGGCCCTTTGGCCCAAACTGTGCTGAACCAATTAAATTAGTAATCAGATTACTAACTAAAGTAATCACTTCCACCTACACAATGTCCATATCCTTCGATTTTCCTCACATCCACGTGCCTTCTTTTAGAAGTCTCCGATGTATCTGCCTCTATCACCGCAGGAAGTGTATTTCCACCACTTCCTGTGTTTAAAAAAACCCTGGCTCTCCCATCTCCTTTGAACTTGTCCCTCTCATATTAAATGCATGCCCTCTTGTATTAGACTTTTCAACCCTGGGAACAAGTTACTGTCTGTCTACTCTACTTATGTCTCTAATAATTTTATAAACCTCAATTAGATCACCCCTCAGCCCCCACTGCTCCAGAGAAAAAGTATCCTACAAAAATGCCAAATCAGATGCTAATTCATTGAATGCTCTCAAGGGGTGAACGGCCAGCTCTTTTTCCTAATAACTAGGAAACGTACCTGTTGTTTGAAGAGGTTTTTGAATTGAGTGGATGTCTGGTAGGTAAAATTTAACCCACACAATGGCAAGTGATACTTGTTGTGAGAGTAAGTACAGAAACAGGCCCTTTGGCCCATCTCACTCATGTAGAACTACTCACACCTAGACCATAGCCCTCCATACCCCCTCATCATTCTTAACTAGACTTCTCTTAGGTGTTGCAATCAAACCATCCACCCTCAGTGGAAAAAGCCTGCTTCCATTTACCCTATCTATACCCCTCATAATTTTGTACACCTCTATCAAATCCTGCCTCATTCTCCTACATGCCAGGGAATAAAGTCCTAACCTATTCAACTTTCCCCTATGGACTTCAAAGCCTTTGGAAATGGCATAGCAAGATTTTAAAAATA
Source organism: Hypanus sabinus (assembly GCF_030144855.1). Taxonomy (NCBI): domain Eukaryota; kingdom Metazoa; phylum Chordata; class Chondrichthyes; order Myliobatiformes; family Dasyatidae; genus Hypanus; species Hypanus sabinus. The sequence goes on along the minus strand of NC_082712.1, from coordinate 177,268,733 downwards.
AAGAAATGTTTATTCTTCTGGCCTTTGACATAAATTACAAAAGCAGAACTTTAACAAATCACCGAGTAAGGCCTTCAAAGTTCAAAGTAAAATTTATTATCAGAATACATACATGTCACCACATAGAGTCCTTTCTTTCTAAATCTTTTTATTAATATTAGTAATATGGACAGAATACAAATGATATATTGATAAAGAAATTACCAACATACAAATTCCATTACATATGAAAAAAAAACATACATAATAGTTACAATATAAATGTTTACCAAAACATAAGCCATAAAATATATGTATGAACATAGTAAGTCTAAATATTTCATAATATATGATATAAAGAAAACAGAAAAAAGAAAAAAAAACAAACAAAAATATAATGCCAAGCTAGCTAATCTAATCTAATAACTAATATAGAAGAAAAAAGAAGCAAAAAAAAAGAGAGGAAAAAAAGGGGGCTGTTTATAGTATCTCACAAAAATAAGTATTCATCAATGCCGTCACTTCCGGTCCTCTCAACATACATAAGCTAGAAGCTGGGAAATCAAATGAACTTGGCACAGGGTCATATTACATCATATGAAAATGTTGAATAAATGGTCTCCATAACTTTTCAAATTTAATATAAGCCTCAAAAGTACCACTTCTAATTTTTTCTAAATTTAAACATAACATAGTTTGAGAGAACCAATTAAGTACAGGGGGAGGCTTAATTTCTTTCCAATTCAACAATATAGATCTTCTAGCCATCAGAGTTAGAAATGCAATCATTCGACGGGCAGAAGAAGATAAATGCAGTGAGTCTAAGATTGGTAAACCAAAAATTGCGGTAATAGGATGAGGTTGTAAATCGATATTCAAAACCGCAGAAATAATATCAAAAATATCTTTCCAATATTTCTCCAAAAATGAACAAGACCAAAACATATGAGTTAAAGATGCAATTTCAGAATGACATCTATCACAAATAGGACTAATATGAGAGTAAAAATGAGCTAATTTATCCTTGGACATATGGGCCCTATGTACGACTTTAAATTGTATTAATGAATGTTTGGCACATAACGATGATGTATTAACTAATTGAAGAATTCTATCCCAATTCTTACTAGAAATACTAAGACTAAGCTATCTTTCCAAATCCTCTTTAGTCTTATAAAGAGGCTCTGAACGTATCTTCATAATTATATTATAAAGTTTTGAAATAAGCCCTTTTTGAAAAGGGTCTAATTCAAATAAACTCTCCAAAATATCTGAAGGCACAAAATTTGGAAACATAGAGAGTACAGAACTTAAAAAATGTCTAATCTGTAAATATCTAAAAAAAAATGAAATCTAGGGAAGTTATATTTGTTGGATAATTGCTCATAAAGCATGAAACAATTATCTAAAAATAAATCAGAAAATCTTAGTAATCCCTTAGTTTTCCAAGCCGAATAAGCTTGATCTATAATGGAAGGGTGAAAAAAACAATTAGATACAATAGGACTATTTAAAACGAATTGAGTCAACCCAAAAAATCTCCGAAATTGAAACCATATACGCAAAGTATGTTTAACTATCGGGTTGTCAATTCGTTTCGGCAATTTAGAAAGAGCAAAAGGGAGAGAAGTCCCTAAAATAGAACCCAGAGCATAAGCTGATACCGATTTAGTTTCTAAACTCACCCAACAAGGGCCAAAAGATCTTTCAACCAACATAACAAATATCTAATATTAACTGCCCAATAGTAAAATCTGAAATTAGGTGATGCTAACCCACCTTCCTTTTTTGTCTTCTGTAAATATATTTTACCTAACCTGGGATTTTTATTCTGCCGTATATATGAAGAAATTTTAGAGTCAACATTAGTAAAAAATGATTTCAGGATAAAAATTGGTATCGCTTGAAAAATATATAAAAACTTAGGTAAAATAACCATCTTAATAGCATTAATCCTACCTATTAGGGATAAAGATAAAGGTGACCACTTAGTAATCTGATCAATTAAGGGTAAAAAATTAAATCTAAATAAATCTTTTTGGTTTTTTGTGATTTTGATCCCTAAATAAGTAAAAGAGTCATTAACTAATTTAAAAGGTAAATTTCCATAAATTGGGACCTGTTTATTCAAAGGAAACAATTCACTTTTATTAAGATTTAACTTATACCCAGAAAACTCACTAAATTGAGCCAATAATGATAAAACTGCTGGAATGGATTTCTCTGGGTTAGAAATGAATAGTAATAAATCATCTGCATACAAAGATAACTTATGAATATCTGTCCCACGATTAATGCCCAAAATATCCTGTGATTGTCTGATGGCAATTGCCAAAGGTTCTAAGGCAATGTTAAATAGTGATGGACTAAGAGGACATCCTTGTCTAGTGCCCCGAAATAAGTGAAAAAAGGGAGATCTTTGATTATTGGTAAACACTGAGGCTACTGGAGTATGATAAATCAATTTAATCCATGATATAAATATCAGAATAAAATTAAACTTCTCCAACACATTAAATAAGTAAGGCCATTCAACTCTATCAAATGCTTTCTTCGCATCTAATGAAATCACGCATTCTGAAGTGTCATGTGAGGGAGTATAAACAATATTCAACAATCTCCTAATGTTAAAAAAAAATAACGATTTTTAATAAAACCAATTTGATCATCTGAAATAATTTTGGGTAATACCTTCTCCAATCTAGATGCCAGTAACTTGGAAAAAATCTTGGAGTCTACATTCAATAAAGATATAGGTCTATAAGAAGCACAGTTAGTAGGGTCTTTATCTTTCTTCAATATTAAAGAAATGGAAGCTCTATAAAAAGATTGTGGCAAATTCCCCAATCTAATGGCTTCCTCAAAAACCTTACCTAACCAAGGGGAAAGAGTAGCGGAAAAAATTTTTAAAAATTCAACTGTATAGCCATCTGGGCCCGGTGCTTTCCCAGAATTCATTGAGGAAATAGCCCCCTTAATTTCTACATCCGTAATAGGAGTATCCAATATCAAAAGATCATCAGATGATAATCTTGGAAAATTTAATTTCCCAAGAAAATCAGACATGGTATTATGATCTTGAGGAAATTCAGATTGATACAGGAAGGTATAGAAGTCTTGAAATGCCTTATTTATCTCATCATGATTAACTGTCAGATTCCCATTCTGCTGACCAATCTTAGTGATTTGACGTTTAACCAAAGCATTCTTCAATTGACTAGCTAACAGTTTACCAGATTTATCACTATGTATGTAAAAATCAGATTTAGATTTCATTAATTGATTTTCAATCGAGGACGTAAGTAATAAACTATGTTCCATTTGAAGTTCAACCCTTTGTTTGTAAAGCTCCTTACTAGGAGCAATCGAATATTTCTTATCAATCTCTTTAATTTTATCAACCAATAAGAGAGTTTCCATCTTAGTACGTTTCCTCAAACCAACAAAATAAGAAATAATCTGTCCACGTATATAAGCTTTAAAAGTGTCCCAAAGTGTTCCGCAGGAAATATTATCTGTAGAATTAGTTGAAAAGAAGAAGTCGATCTGCTCCTCCATAAATTTAATAAAGTCAGAGTCTTGCAACAAGGTAAAGTCAAATCGCCATTGTCTAGCATTAGAAGCTGTATCCGTAAATTTCATAGAAAGTAATAATGGAGCATGATCAGAGATAGCTATAATATCATAGTTACAACCGATTACCAATGGAATAAAACAAGAGTCTACAAAAAAATAATCAATTCTCGAATAAGAGTGATAAACATGTGAGAAAAAAGAAAACTCTTTGTCATTAGGATGCCGGAATCTCCAAATATCAAAAACTCCATTGTCAGTCAAAAAAGAGTTAATACAAGTGGCCGACTTATTAGGTAAAGTCTGAATAGATAAAGATTTATCCATCAGAGGATTTAAACAACAATTAAAGTCACCACCCATTATTAACTTATATTCGTTTAGATTGGGTAAAGAGGTAAATAAAGACTTAAAAAAGTCAGGACAATCCACATTTGGAGCGTAAACATTAACCAAAGCAACCTTTTTATTAGAAGGTAAACCTGTAATTAACAAAAATCTGCCATTCGGATCCGAAAAAATATCAGGTTGAACAAATGAAATAGAGGAGTCAATAAAAATTGAAACTCCTTTTACTTTAGCATTCGAATTTGCGTGATACTGTTGACCCCGCCAAAATCTAAAAAAACGAAATTTGTCCTCCTTCCTCACATGAGTTTCTTGTACAAAAATGATATGAGCATTAAGCCTTTGGAATACTTTGAAAATCTTCTTTCGTTTAATTGGATGATTTAAACCATTAGTATTCCAAGACACAAAATTAATGGTCTGAGCCATAATTCTAAAATCAACCCTTTGGTATAGAAAGGGTTAACCAACTTATAAACTCATGCACCCGGAAGAGGAACAAAAGTAATGAGAAGACCCGGAAGTGACGACAACACAGACATATTTGAAGTTCAAAACAGCCCAAATAAAAAAACTAACACAAACTGGTACAAAAAAAATAGAATTAGAAAACAGACCATCCCCCCCCACCCCCCAAGAAAAAGAGAAAAAGCCAAAATTTGACTTAAAAAGGGAAAAAGTAAGACTAATCCTACCCCCATGTCAGCTGAAGAACACTCCATATATAAAGGATATATATAAAAGAATCACCCCAACTTTAAAAATTAAAATCGCTATAATAAAAACCATATTTCTAAGTATAGTTAGTTGTAAAAAGAATAAAAATATAATCACTAAAAAAAATTATAAATCGGGCTCTAGCCCAGACAAAACAAAAAATATTTAAGCTATGATAAGCGATGCATTGTAGGAAAAAGGCAAAAAAAATAAAAACATAACGCCATCTTAAGCAAAACCAAAAATCTTTTTCAAAAAACCACCATCTCAATCAAAGAAAAATTCATCTTCAAAGAATTAAAAATATACCTTCGAAGGAACAAAGTTAATGGACAAGTATGTAGTTAAATGATTAAAGTATATAAGGCAAAACAATTAATATGACGAAAACACACTTTAACTTAAGTATAAAGTATAGGATGAACCTACACCAATAACCAGATTTTAATTCTGGTTTAAGAGATCGAGAACCATCTTGCACGATCAGAATCGTTCATTTATTAGAGACTGGTGTCTGTAGCAGTAGGGAAGTTCTCCTCCAGATATTTTCTCGCTTCTGAAGTTGAAGTGAAAACCTGTCGTGGAGCATTCGACGGAGAAATTCGAAGCTTCGCAGGGAATAGAAGCGCAGGTTTCAGATTTTTCTCGTAACATTCAGTCATCAACGGTTTAAAAAGAAGCCTTCTTTTTAAAAGGTCAGGACTGAAGTCTTCTACCAGGCGGAAGCAAAATTCTTTGAATTTAATCATTCCTGCTTGACGAGCTGCTCTTATAAGTTGTTCTTTGTCATGTACATAATGGAACTGGACAATTACCACCGAAGGTTTGTCTGTAGCACTCGGTGATCGACGCCGAATTCTATGTGCCCGATCCAATAAAGGAGGGTTATTCGGGAAAATCGTCGGAAACGCTTCTTTTAAAAGTTGAGCAAAATATTTCGAAGGGTCATCTTTTTCTATGCCGTCTGGAAGACCAAGTATACGTAGGTTCTGTCTTCTGGACCGATTCTCAAAATCGTCACTCTTGGCTTTAAGGGCTTCCATCAGCTTAATGGTCGAAATTAAATCCTGTTGCAGTTTTTCAATAGTCAAATCTCGCTTCCGAGCATCTTCTTGCAGAGATGCAATAAGAGCTTGTTGCTGTTTAATTACTAAATCCATCTTAACCATGTACACTTGAAAAGCCTTTATATCTTCTTTAAAAAATTGTTGTAGTTCAGCAAATTTTTTATCCAAAACCTCCATAAACAATTCAAAAGTTAATTGAGTTTGTTGTGGTGGAGCCTGCTTTTTTCCGTTACCGTTCGGATTGCGTCCGGGATCCCGTCCCATTTCTGTTTGCATATCTTCAAAAGTTCACAACAAACTTTTGGCAGTAAATCCAAAAAAAAAATTAACAAAGAAACTTTAGTTATAGGTAAAAATAAGCTGAATAAGGGTGATCAAAGGTTAAAAAAAGTAAAGGTTATGGAGCGAATCCAAAACAGTACTCACTCCATGAGCCTCTCCAGCTGACTCGACCACATAGAGTCCTGAAGCTCTTTTTCTGCAGGCATGCTTAGCAGATCTATAGAACAGAATCAATGGACAACAAAGTGTGCAACTGAAAATATATGTAAATAGATTTAAACAACTAGCATGAAATTACAAGATAAAGGGTCCTTACAGCAAGATCATCAGTTGTGGGAACACCAGAAATGGAATGAATGTAATTATCCTCTTTCATTCAGGAGCCTGATAGTTGAGCTGTAGTAACTGTTCTTGAACCTGGTGATGTGAGTCCTGAGGCTCTTGTACCTTCTACCTGATGGCAGCAGCGAGAAGAGAGCATTGGCCTGCGTGGTGAGGGTCTTTGATAATGGATGCTGCTTTTCTATGGTAATGTTTCATGTAGATGTGTTCAATGGTTGGGACAGTTCTACCTGTGATGTACTGGGCTGAATCCACTACCTTTTATTGGGTTTTCCACTCAAAGGCAGTTAGAACGTTATGCCAGGAAGTTTTATCAAGTCATTGCAAATCACGAACGAGGAAGAGGTTTACCACAATGGCCACAGGAAAGGAGGCCAGGTTTGTGGTGATCATAAGGAGAGATACAATAAATGTTGAAAGCATACAGGATTAGACCATAAAACATAGGAGCAGAATTAGGCCATTCGTTCATCGAGTCTGCTCCACCATTCATTCCATCATGGCTGATGTATTATCCCTCTCAATCCCATTCTCCTGCCTTTTCTTTGTAACCATTGATGCCCTTAAGATTGAAGAACCTATCAACCTCCACTTTAAATATACCCAGTGACTCAAGGAAAGGGCAAACATGAGGAAATCTCCAGATGCTGGAAATTCAAGCAACACACACAAAGTGCTGGTGGAACGCAGCAGGCCAGGCAGCATCTATAAGGAGAAGCACTGTCGACGTTTTGGGCTGAGACCCTTCGTCAGGACAAGGAAAGGGCAGTTTACTTTCTGATAAATTCAGAGCAGTTCAGAGGATGCTGAGGACGTTCCCTTCTCAAGATGTGTGTGCGTGATCCCAGAATAGACTGCTGTTGAATATGTAATTTGTCAAAGTTAGTCATAGAATTACAGAGCACTGCAGCTGAGATAAAGAGTCTTTAGCCCATCCAGTCCATGCTGGAGTATTGTTCTGCCTAATCCCATTGACTCTCACCTGGACAATAGCCCCCCATAACCTCCAATCCATGTACTTATCCAAATTGCAATCAAACAACATCCTTAGTAGCTCATTCCACACTCTCACCACCCACCCACTGAGTGAAGAGGTTCTCCCCCTTGTTCTCCTAAACATTTTACCTCATCACGTCCTTTTAACCTCCTCTGAGGATATAAATTTTAACTTTTTTCTCTCTCACTATTGTTGCTGTCTCACCTGCTGAGTCTTCAGTGCACTAACCAAAATTCTCTTCATTCCTCCTAGGAATGAAAGGGTTAACATATGAGGAATGATTGATGGCTGTGGAGGCCAAGCCATTGGATATATTTAAAGTGGAGGCTGACAGGTTCTTGATTAGTAATGGTGTCAAAGGCTACAGGAGAATGGGGTTAAAAGCGATAATGGATCAGGCATGATGGAATGGTGGAGAAGACTAAATGGGTCGAATGGCCTAATTCTGCTCTTTGATCTTATGGTCTTAAACTATCTAGTTTGTAAAGAGCCTTGAGTGAAATTGCAAGTAACGTTGAGTTGAGTTTATTGTCATTTGCACAAGTCTGTATCTGCACAGGTGAAATGAATAACTTGGAGCAGCATCACAGGAACATGGCATTGGAGACATCATATTCATAGAAAAGCATACATTAAGCATTAAGAAGCTTGCCTCTCTGAATTTAACCTCTCATTTTAAATGCAGAATCAGATTCAGAGAATGTTGTGATATCTCTTGTTTAGTGGCAGTAGTCCAGTGGAAGACACAAACAATTACTGCAAGCTACAAGAAGAAATAAAATACATGAACCCTGGATTAGACAGACAGTCTACTCTACCTCTCATAATCTTGTCTATCAGGTTTCCTGTTAGTCTCCACTGCTCCGAAGAAAACAACCTGACTTTGTCTGACCTCTCTTTAGAGTACATGCTCTTGTGTCCTGGGTGGAGATACGTCTCTACCAAAGGAGCGCCTTCCATCTCCTTTCCTCCGCTAGCCTGCAGTCACCCTTGGGCAAGGTGTAGCAGCTGCTTAGCCCCCGATCAGGGCCACGTGAAGCCATGGGAGCAGGTGGTGGATGGTCATATGAGCAGCCGGTGCACATCACATCCTGGTTATGTGACTGCTGACACCAGGCATTCTGTGAAGAGTATGCATAATGGCTGGGTCACCCGTCTTGTAAAGACACTGCCCAGATGAAGGCAATGGCAAGCTACTTCTGTAGAAAAATTTGCCAAGAGCAATCGTGGTCATATGACACAGCACATAATGATGGTGATGATGCTCTCTAATCCAGGCAGCATCCTGGTGAACCTCTTCTGCACCCTCTATGTGAAGAAATGTCTTCTTCTGTCTCTTCTGAATAGCTATCCCCCTTACTTCAAGACCATTTCTGATTTTACATTATCCCAGCTATGATAAGCTTTCAGCTTGAGTAGTGAGGATGAATGAACTGCCTTTGACAAACTTGCTTCTGACCTTCTCAGTACATTTGCAAAGATGGATCATTTGATAGAATCAGAGAGTCATAGAAATGTACAACACTGGAACAGACTCTTCAGCCCATCTAATTACTAGAGAACCATTTAAACTGCCTATTCCCACTGACCTGCACCGAGACCATAGCTCTCCGTATCCCTCCCATCCATGTACCCATCCAAACTTAACTCTTGAGTTTGCATGCACCACTTGTACTGACAGTTCATTCCACACTCTCAGAACCCACAGAGTGGAGATGTTTCCCCTCATGTTCCTCTTAAACTTTTCACCTTTCACCATTAACCCATGACTTCTAGTTCAGTGGAAAAAAGTCTGCTTGCATTTACCCTATCTATACCCCTCATAATTTTGTATATCTCTTATCAAATCCCCTCTCAATCTTCTATGTTCTAAGGAATAATGTCCTAAGCTATTCAATCTTTCCTTATAACTCAGGTCTGCCAGTCCCGACAATATCCTTGTTCTAAGGAATAATGTCCTAACCTATTCAATTTTTCCTGCCAGTCCTGGCAATATTTTTCTTACACTGTGGTCTTGAACCATTGGTCCTACCTACATCCAACCCCCACGTCTTCAGCTGATAGTGCCTACTCTTCGTCCCCATCTTCACTCTCAGTCTGTTCTTCAGAGCTTGCTCCTGAAGGGCGGCTCAGTGTTTTTTTTCCATTATCATGTAGCAGGAATAGATGTTAAACTCATTATTTTGTATTAGAGGTTAGGATCCTTCATCTGCACTATCTTTTGTTGCCCGAAGATATCTCAAATCGGTTAGTACTCATTTGAGCACATCACATCAGAAGTGACAGTCTTTGCCTAAAGACGTCCATCCAATTCATTTCTGAAATGAGTATAATTTGTCAGTGTCCAAACATGTGAATTCTTTGAACTTCCAGCGCTCTAGAGACAACAAAGAATGAGTGAAGGTGGGGAAGAAGAATAATTGCACTTTAACTCAAAACCAAAACTTCCCATTAATGTTTGAAGATAGACAAACATTTCCTCTTAACTCCTCTGTGCCAGAATAACATTTGAGGAGAGTTTGATGGCTCTGGGTCTGTAGTCGCTGGAGTTTAGAAGTCTGAGTGGGGGAATCTCATTGAAATCTATCGAACATTGAAAGGCCTTGAGAGAGTGGACATGGAGACGATATTTCCTGTGGTAGGGGATAGTCTAGGACCAGAGAGCACAGCCTCAGAGCAGAGAGGTATCCATTTAGAATGGAGATGAGGAATTTCTTGAGCCAGTGAGTGTGAATCTATGGAATTCAATGCCACAGATGGCTGTAGAGGCCAAGTAACTGGATATATTTAAAACAGAGGTTGTTAGGTTCTCAATGAGACAGGCTGTCAAAAGTTATGAGGGGAATGAAGGAGAATGGGGTTGAGAGGGTGCTGTGATGGAATGGTGGAGCAGAATTAGAACATATGTCTTATATTCTTATGAACTGATCATCTCATCACACCAGTGCATTGAGGCAGTCCAGTGGAAGAGCACTCCCAAAGTGGCATAGTGTCACAGCTCAGAGCATCCTGGAGTTTGGAGTTCAGTTCTGCTGCCATCTCTTTCTCTCCATGAACGCACGGCATTCCTCTGAGTGCTTCGGGTTCCTCTCAGCCCAAAGACGTACCAGTTAGTAGATTAGTCGATCATTGTAAATTGTCCTGTGGTTAGGCTGGAGTTAAATAAGTGGGGTGCTGGGTGATGTAGCTATTTGGGCAGAAGGGCCTCACTGTATCGTGAAATAAAATAAAAGAATCAAGTAATAAATTTCAGTGCAGTGTGGTACAAGGGCACAACAAGGTAGAGTGATGTCAAGGCATATGTCACAACCAAACCAAACCAATTGCCGCTGCCAGCGACCTCATGGATTTGTTATGCTTGCTTGATGCACCCTCACTCCTGTAATGACTGCTCAGAAGCTGAGGATATGGTTCATTTTGGTAATTCCTATTTGAAGACAGAATATAATATAAATGGTAGGACTCTTAGCTATGTGGAGGATCTGAGAGATCTTGGGGTCCGTGTTGCTAGACACTGAAAGCTGCTGTGCAGGTTGACAGTGTTGTTAAGAAGGCGCAAGGTGTGTTGGCCTTCATCAACCCTGCGATTGAGTTCAAGAGCCTTGAGGTAATGTTACAACTATATAAGACCTTGGTCAGACCCCATTTGGAGTACTGTGCTCAGTTCTGGTCACCTCACTACAGGAAGGATGTGGATACTATAGAGAGAGTGCAGAGGAAATTTACAAGGATGTTGCCTGGATTGGAGAGCATGCCTTATGAGAATAGGTTGAGTGAACTTGACCTTTTCTCCTTGAAGCAACAGAGGATGAGAGGTGACCTGATAGAGGCATATAAGATGATGAGGGGCATTGATTGTGTGGATAGCCAGTGGCTTTTCTCCAGGACTGAAATGGCTAACACGAAAGGCATAGTTTTAAAGTGTTTGGAAATAGCGGATGTCAGGGGTAAGTTTTTCACAGAGAGAGTGGTGGGTATGTGGAATGCATTTTCGGTAATGGTGGTGGAGGCGGGTACGATAGGGTCTTTTAAGAGACGCTTAGGTACATGGAGCTTAGAAAAATAGAGGGCTATGCGCTGGGGAAATTCTAGACAGTATCTAGAATAGGCTACATGGTCGGCGCACTATTGTGGGCCGAAGGGCCTGTAATGTGCTGTAAATTTCTATGTTTTATGCTCTTTGTTCTATATATTTGATCCTTTGTCAGCAAACATACGATCTTGAAGTGATGAAATTTAAGCATACCCAAGAGTGAGTAAAGTGTAGTTGAGCAGTCAGCAAAAGAAAGGACTGCTGTCAGTCCTTACCCAGAAACTGTGATGAGGAAAGCATGAAGATGGAACTTATTCCCTTTACTTTTACCATGCCCCTATTCGTGGACTAGTTACCATGACAAACATAATAAACATGCAGACAGAGAGCAGCACAGCTACCAAAAATAGAAAGATTAACATCAGGGATGTCCCTGATAAGAACAGTGTGTGAATGTTTTTAAACATGGTCAGTAACAACAGTGTACAATGTCCTGGGTATGTTACTCAAAATGGGGTCTTTGGTTTGTTACGAGTAGGAATGCTTCTTTGTCTGATAAATATTTCTCTCTCCATTGTTTCGCTTTAGAATGGCTGATATGGTAATTGTATTCATTTGTTAATCAATGGGGAATGTTATTGTATTTTGTGAGGCTGAGAACTTGGGGGAGGGGTTTTTGCGGGTTTTTGGTGTGAGGGGAGTCGGGAGAAAGACACCGAGGGAGGTGGACGTGCGCTCGGAAGACCACCGGGAGTCAGGGGTGGAAGACGTGGAAGTCGGAGGCAAGCGACGAAGGGTCAAATGGTTCGATGGTTGAGCTCCAACGAGTGCACTAAACAGACTGAACTTTGATAAGTTGGCGCCTTTTGTTTTTTTCCTTATATATATATATATATATATATATATATATATATATTGTATTGCCTAATGCTCTTTTAATTTTAGTAAACTCTTTAAAGTGTATTTCATAACGGTATTTGTTGAGGGTTTGATACTGTTGGCGGGCGCGAGGCATAAACCCGATTCTCACAGCACCTGCGCATACGGGAGGTGGGTTGGTGAGTGGCTGGATCTCCGTTTCCCCTAGACATATGGGGATTACCCTTTTGGGTAAGTGTTACACAGCATATAATAATCTTTTCTCCACGGATGAAGATGCTTGGTGCCAGTGTGGTAGAATATTTTGATAATCTGTTGATTCACAATTAAACATTTGTATAATGAATCACAAGTTAGCTGTTTATAGCAAATTTAGGAGATGATTTATTCTGTGGAATTGATAATGACCTTTTTTTCAAATTACTGGAGGTGTTCTTGTATTAGTGAAAAGGAGGATTGCTTTTGTAGCCCGGAGGAATAAATATATCCTGCGAAGCTCCACCACTGTTAATTAGATGCTTCCAACTTGTGCTTAACTGATCAATGAATTGTTAGCCTGTTGGACAGAACGGGTGATGGCTTGTTCACTTGTAAACCAGGTGGTTTTGTTATCCAGGTACCTTTTTGATACTGAATTTTCTCATTGCCAGTCATTGAATGAGAATCAGGTTTACTGACACTGATGCACACGGTGAAATTATTGTTTTATGGCAGCAGTACAGAGCAAGACACAAAATGACAATATGTCACAATAAATTAATAATATCAAGAATGTGCGCGTAGTGTTTATGGGTTCATGGACCGTTTTGAAATCTGATAGTGGGAAGGCAAAAGTTATCGACTCATTCTCAAGGATTCTTCATCTCACGTTCTTCATATTCATTGTTGTTATATTTATTATTTTTTCTTTTGTATTTGCACAGTTTGTTGTCTTTTGCACTCTGCTTGTTTGTCTTGTTGGGAACGGTCTTTCATTGATTCTATTGTGGTTGTTTTATTTACTGTGAATGCCCACAAGAAAATGAATCTCAGGGTAGCATTAATTATTAATTGCCCATTATGTCACTGGCGCTCAGGGCAGCAATTAGGGTCTTCCAACTCTCTCTGACCTTGGCCATGTAGAAGGATTCTTCATTGCTGTTTCCATAACAGTTTTGTTTGACTGGTCAAGGTTGTTAGCCCTGAGCTTAACCCCAAACCTGGAGCTCCGGTGGGCCACTCTCTGTCTGGCCCCTACCCTTTGACCTGTTTGGCATCAGTGACCCTAGCAAGAACTAAGGTATATAAGCCCTAACTCTGGCCAGCTATGCCAGATTCCAAACCACGACTAGGATGTGATCCTCTTGGAGGTTCTTGTCAAATACCATGACATACATGAACTTTGATAACATATTTACTTTTAATTTTGAGAAGCCATTCCTAAACCAGAGTCTGTTCTAGTGGTGCAGGTATCAAATCTATAACCGTCCAGAGAAAATTAGCAATAGCCAGTCCTACCTGCCTTCGGTTCAGCCCCAAGAGGCGGGAGGAAAGGTTGGTTTGAATCACTTTGCAAACTCTATGGCCTAGTTTCACAGAGACTCCATTTTCAAAGTCTTTTTTCATACCTCTCCAGTTGTTTTCTCCATACCTCATCCTTGTCACAGCTTGACGATGCTCCATGAACGAAGTGCTTTCCAATCCACACCACACTGCACCTTCTTTGGTAGACATGTCTGTATATTTTTGGGCCATAACCTTGGTAGTTCCTTAGTGCCCTCCAGTCACCCCCCCACTTCCAGCCCTCTTTCGCTCCAACTCCATCTCCAGTCCAAATATCCCCTTCCAAACTCGCTTTCTTCCTCCCTGCCTCTCCACAGAAAAGGGAATAAACAGTCGCATTTTGGGCTGACACCCTTCATTAAGGCTGGAAAGGGAGGGGGCAGAAGCCAGGTGGGGGTGGGGGAGACTGGCAGGTGATAGATGAGGGGGAAGGTGGGTGGATGGGGGAGAATGATGAAGTATCCTTATTCTGGTTTCTGCCACCTTCCTTTCCAGTCCTGATGAAGGGTCTCAGCCTGAACTGTCGACTCTATTCCCTTCCAAAGATGCTGCCTGACCTGCTGAGTTCCTCCAACACTTTGCTTGATTTCCAGCATGTCCCTGTCCCTCCTGACTTTCTCACAGTGCTGTTTACAACCACTGGGAATAATCTGGTGTTGGAGGCTGTTGGCCTGCAGTGGGTTATGTTTTGGAGTGCAGAGCAGGGGTTACAAAAGTTTACACCCAGACTGTGCCAGGCCTCTGCAAGTCACCACATTGTTGATTCCAGTGCATTGTGATGTAAATCTGGCCTTGAGCTTCTGCACTTCATCATCCTGGCTGGGGAGACAGCAAACCCATTGTCCGCGCACTGACACGGTTTGTGTGGACGCCAGATTTTCTACTCAAGAGGCCTGGACACTGGGTAACATAAACCACAGAGAGGGGGCATTTCATAGAATTACCCAACAAGTTATGACCTCCATAAATTGGCTTCAAACACATTTGTCCTAACCACCCCCACCCGGGTTCAACTTCACTAGAAATGAATGAACTGCTTAACATTCAGCTTTATTATCAACACAAGAGATTCTGCGGATGCTGGAAATGCCGAGCAACACAGAAAATGCTGGAGGAACTCAGCAAGTCAGGCAGTATCTATGGAAATGAATAAACGGTCTTAGGAGGGGAAGGAGGACAACTAGGTGAAGCAACACGAGGAAATCTGCAGATGCTGGAAATTCAAGCAACACACACAAAATGCTGGTGGAACGCAGCAGGCCAGGCAGCATCTATAGGGAGAAGCACTGTCGACGTTTCAGGCTGAGACCCTTTGTCAGGACTGTCCAAAATAAACCCATGAAATCACAGGGAGAATGTGCAAATTTGTTACAGCCTCCAGCAGGAAGCGAACCCTGATCACTGACACTGTAACGCCTTTTGTCAATCACTACACTGCTGCACCTCCCCACTGCACTAGTTTGCTGTCCCATCTAACAACTGTTTTCTCCTTTTGTTTGTTCCTGCCTCCCCAGTCCTTGCTGGAATCATATTCTTGTGACCTGTCCTTGAACTCTACCCTTAGCATCCAACCCATCCCCTCTCACCCAGATTCCATCTGCTTTGCCAATTACCCTTGCTGCTTGCAAAAGCCACTATTCACCCTCTCTCCCTCTCTAATTGGACCATAGCCTTTCACTGTATGTACCCGATGTTGAATACTGCCCCAGTGCTGTGTGTAAACCGCATGGCGCATTCCCTATGAGGCAATGGCCAGCAAAGCATTTCACTGCCTCCAGAGAGGGCGTTCCCCAGCCTGGGCTCCATGGGGCACTGGGTTAATGGAAGGGGTCCGTTTGAAACCCCTGCTGAAGAGCAGATTGGGGACTTCATGTAGGAAGTGCCGCAGAATGTGGAACAGTACTGTTCTGTAGAGTGCAGTCATCAGACTGAGATACCGACCATGATATATCTAACCCTTCCCTCCCACAGAGCCCTCCATTTTCCCATCATCCATGTGCCCTAATGTGTCTGTGTCTACCACCACCCCTGGCAGGGCATTTCATGCACCCGTCACTCTTTGTGTAAAAAAAAAACTTAACTCTGACATCTCCCCCTATACTTTACTCCCAATCACTTTAAAATGATACACCCTGGTGTTAGCCATTTCTGCCCTGGAAAAATGGCTGTCCACTCTGTTTATGCCTCTATCAATTCACCTCTCATCCATTATCACTGAAGATAGTAACCCTATCTGTTTCACTCAACATTTCCTTTTAAGACTTTCCTTTTAAAATAAACACAAGATTCTACAGATGCTGGAAGCACACATAAAATGCTGGAGGAACCCAGCAGGTCAGGTAGCATCTATGGAGGGGAATGAGCAGTCGATGGTTTGGCTTGGGCTGACACCCTTACTCAGGGCTGGAAAGGAATGAGGCCAGTCCGAGCTTGTGCTCCATCCCCTCCCCCACCTTATAATTCCGGCCTCTTCCCCCTCCTTTCCAGTCCTGATGAAGTGTCGACTGTTTATTCCCCTCCATAGATGCTACCTGGCCTGCTGAGTTTCACCAATATTGTGAGTGTATTACTGCAAATGAGCAAATTACCGTTCCACTCACAATCGCAGCCTCAGGACTAAATTAGCTCAACACTGTTAGTACGTGTCCAGTCATTTATTTGCGTCTCCCTTCTTCATATGTCTCTCTCTTGTTAATTTTTCCAGTCTCTCTCTGGTGCTGTTCTGTTCCTCCCCTCACACTGTGCACAGCCAGAAGCGATGAATTTCAAATGGTATGAAATACCAGGATGGTATTTGATGCTTGTAGCAGACACCAGGTGAAAGATGAGGACTAACTCCGACTGAGCTCAGACCCTCTCAGGAGGTCGTAAACATGACAAAGTGGAAGGCCATTCACTCTCTCATGGCCATGCTATATTATTGACATGTTGGGTATGTGTCAGTCCTTTGGTTCCTGATGCAGGGTTTTGGCTTGAAACATCAGCAAATCAGTCCCTCTCATGGATAGGGCTCGACCTGCTGACTTTGTCCAGAGGATTGTGTGTTGTCACGTACGTGATTTGGAACTCAAATTTTGTTTGCTTATTTATTAAGATGGAAAGTGGAACAGGTCCTTCCGGCCCTACGAGCCGTGCTGCTCATCAACCCTGGCCTAATCACTGGACAATTTACAATAACCAATTAATCTACAAGCTGGTACATCTTTGGACTGTGGGAGGAAACCCACACATTTCACAGGGAGGACATAAAGATTCCTTACTGATGGCATCAGAATTGAACTCCAAACTCCAATACCCTGAGCTGTAATAGCATCTCACTAACCACTATGCCTGATAATTAAGGCCTGTCAACAATAAACGACTCACAGTGAATCTGCTGAAACAACTATTTAAAGTTCAAGTTGATTTTGATCTGACTGTACATATATACAACCAAATGAAGCAACGTTCCTCCGGACAGCCAAATGAAAAAAACATTGCTCTGGACCACGTTCACCCACAATACATACATACAACCCAACGAAACAACGCTCCTCCGGACCACGGTCACCCACAATACATATATACAACCCAACGAAACAACGTCCCTCTGGACCACGGTCACCCACGATACATATATACAACCCACTAAACAACGTTCCTCTGGACCACGGTCACCCACAATACATATATACAACCCAACGAAACAACGCTCCTCCGGACCACGGTCACCCACAATACATATATACAACCCAACGAAACAACGCTCCTCTGGACCACGGTCACCCACAATATGTATATACAACCCAACGAAACAACGTTCCTCCGGACCACAGTCACCCACAATACATATATACAACCCAACGAAACAACGCTCCTCCGGACCACAGTCACCCTCAATACATATATACAACCCAACGAAACAATGCTCCTCCGGACCACGGTCATCCTCAATACATATATACAACCCAACGAAACAACGTTCCTCCGGACCACAGTCACCCACAATACATATATACAACCCAACGAAACAACGTTCCTCCGGACCATGGTCACCCACAATACATATATACAACCCAACGAAACAACGTTCCTCTGGACCACGGTCACCCACAATACATATATACAACCCAACGAAACAATGCTCCTCCGGACCACGGTCATCCTCAATACATATATACAACCCAACGAAACAACGTTCCTCCGGACCATGGTCACCCACAATACGTACATACAACCCAACGAAACAACGTTCCTCCGGACCACGGTCACCCACAATACGTACATACAACCCAACGAAACAACGTTCCTCCGGACCACGGTCACCCACAATACATATATACAACCCAACGAAACAACGTTCCTCCGGACCACGGTCACCCACAATACATATATACAACCCAACGAAACAACGTCCCTCCGGACCACGGTCACCCATGATACATTTATACAAGCCAACGAAACAACGCTCCTCCGGACCACGGTCACCCACAATACATATATACAACCCAACGAAACAACGTCCCTCTGGACCACGGTCACCCACGATACATATATACAACCCAACGAAACAACGTCCCTCTGGACCACGGTCACCCACGATACATATATACAACCCAACGAAACAACGCTCCTCCGGACCACGGTCACCCACAATACATATATACAACCCAACGAAACAACGTTCCTCCGGACCACGGTCACCCACAATACATATATACAACCCAACGAAACAACGCTCCTCTGGACCACGGTCACCCACAATATGTATATACAACCCAACGAAACAACGTTCCTCCAGACCACAGTCACCCACAATACATATATACAACCCAACGAAACAACGTTCCTCCGGACCACGGTCACCCACAATACGTACATACAACCCAACGAAACAACGCTCCTCCGGACCACGGTCACCCTCAATACATACAGGTTTCCCTCGCAATCTGAAGGTAGAGCGCTCCTATGAAACCGTTTAAGCCAAAATGGCGTAAAGTGAAGAAGCAATTACCATTAATTTATATGGGAAGAATTTTTGAGTGTTCCCAGAACCAAAAACTAACCTACCAAATCATACCAAATAACACATAAAACCTAAAATAACATGAGCACATAGTAAAAGCAGGAATGATATGTTAAATACACAGCCTATATAAAGTAGGAATATTGTATGTACAGTATAGTTTCACTTATCAAAATCGGGAGGACAACAAGCCAAAATCTATTTGGAGAAAAAAATCAGCACGTACACGCATGCGCACACAGCTGCCCGCACAAGGCTTCACAGTCATTGTAGTCTTTCTCGGGGTAAAAACAAGCGTATAAAGCTGGCATCTTTTTTTCGTAAAAGCGAAAATTCTCTTTGGTTAGCGAAAACAGATACTAATGTAGATCTTTCGTAACAGCAAGCTGTTGTAAAGCGAACGTTTGAGAAACAGGGGACACCTGTACATACAACCAAACAAAACAACGTTCCTCTGGGTCACGGTGCAATCACAAAACGTTTATCACACACAGCACATAAAACAAAATATTTGCTAATAAATTAATAAAATATAATTCTGAAATGTGTGTAGTATGCAGCACAGGTCAACAGCAAACAGCTCACTGTCCTAATAATGAGATCTTAGTGGTGGCAGGGTATTCATTAGTCTCACAGTCTGAGGGAAGAAGCTGTTACCCAGTCCTCGTCTTGATGCTCCTGTACCTCTTCCTGATGGTAGTGGGTCAAAGAGACTGTGGGATTGATGGTGGGGATCCTCAACAATGACTCAGGCTTTTCATATACAACACTCCCAGATAACGTGGAGAGAGACCCTGGTGACCCTCTCAGCTGCTTTCAGATTCCGTACCATGCAGTGATGCAGACAGACAGGACACTCTCTTGATGATGCACTTGCAGAGAGTTGTTAGAATGGGGGCAGGGAACCTTGCATGCCTCAGTCTCCTCAGAAAATGTCAGTGCTACTTGCTGTCTTGACTACTGAGAGATGCTGTGGGTTCAGGTTAGATTGTCCATTATGTGCACAGCAAGGATCTTCGTGCTCTTTCACTCTCTCCACGGCAGAGCTGTTGATGTGCAGTGGAGACAAGTCCTCTACCTGGAGTCAGTGAAGTGTGTTTGGAGAATAATTCTAGAGAAGACGTGTGTCCTGTAGACTGGTATAGTGATTCAGAGAAGAGTGGGGAAATGTTGACAACAAGAGGAGGGAGGGAGAAAGAGCAGTGATAATACACTTGGTATTGTCCTTGAAATTGGTTTATTATTGTCAGATATGGAGATACAGTGAAAAGTTGGTCTTGTATACTGTTCTCACAGATCAGGTCATTACACAGAACACTCGGATAGAACAAGGGAAAACCATAACAGTGCAGAATAAACAGTAAAAGCTACTGAGAAAGTGCAGTGCAGATAAATGATAAAGTGCAAGATCATCAAAACATACAGTGAAATGTATCAAATTAAACGAGCAAGGGTTGTACTAGAGGTAGCAATGCTTCTGGCGCCAACATGGCATGGCCATAGCTCTCTACCTGGAACCTGTGGGAGGAAACCCACCTGGTCATGGTGAGAATGTACAAACTCCTTACAGACAACGGTGGGATTCGAGCTCCAATCGGTAAAACAGTTGCACTAATCGCTCTCGTTACCAGATAGATTGAGGACCACTCAGGTCTATCTCTCGGCACATTTTCCACAACGGAAGGAAAGCTAATATCTCACACACATTATCGTGTTGGTCACTGTTTCCGCAAAATTCCACAAGTAAATGCTTAAGGGTTCTTAGCTGTATGGCAGACACAGACAGACAGACATACTCTATTGATCCCGAGGGAAATTGGGTTTCGTTACAGCCGCGCCAAACAAGAATGGTGTAGAAACATAGCAATATAAAACCATAAATAATTAAATACAATTAGTTAATCATGCCAAGTGGAAATAAGTCCAGGACCAGCCTATTGGCTCAGGGTGTCTGACACTCCGAGGGAGGAGTTGTAAAGTTTGATGGCCCCAGGCTGGAATGACTTCCTATAACGCTCAGTGTTACGTCTCGGTGGAGTGAGTCTCTGGCTGAATGTACTCCTGTGCCTTATGGAGTGGATGGGAGACATTGTCCAAGATGGCATGCAACTTGGACGGCATCCTCTTTTTAGACACCACCGTCAGAGAGTCCCTTTCCACCCCTACAACATCACTGGCCTTACGAATGAGGTTGTTGATTCTGTTGGTGTCTGCTACCCTCAGCCTGCTGCCCCAGCACACAACAGCAAACATGATAGCACTGGCCACCACAGCCTCGTAGAGCATCCTCAGCATCGTCCGGCAGATGTTAAAGGACTTTGGTTTCCTCAGGTAGTTGTCTGATAGGGATGTGGGATATTTTGGTTCCATTTTTGAGACTCCCAAGTACTGAATAATTTTTTTTGTCATTGAGTAGCTCATCCTATGTGTGAAAACAGGGCCCTTGGTATTATCAACAATCCCACCCACCCATCCATTCAGCATCCTCTTTGACTTTCTCCCATCAGGCAACAGACTCCGATGCATAAAAACAAGAACGGTCAGGATGGGACACAGTTTCCTCCCTCAGGCTGAACTCACTGCTGCATCACATTTGAAGTCATTTGTATTGTGCCGTTCAATATTTAATTTATGCATTTTACTTTGTTTATGTGTAATGCACTTGTAGATTTAATTCCACGTTATTGTGTGTTATGTGTGCTGTACACCCTGGTCTGGAGAACGCCTCATTTGAAAGTTTACATGTATAGAGTTAAATGGCAATAAACTTGACTTGACTTGAATCTCTTAACTCTGCAGATAGAAACCTTAACAACAATGTGTTGAGAATAGAAATGGTGGTTGATGACAGCTTTATTTGTTAGTGATGAGGTCTAGGGCACTGTCATATGCTCACCAGCATCACCACTTTCTAAGGAAGCTGAAGAGCTTCTGCCATTCCACAGATGCACATCCTACGTGGCACAGAAATTGCACTGCAGCAGACAGAAAGGTTGTTCACCGGGTTGTGAGAACAGCTCAACGCATCACCGGCACCAGCCTACCTACCCTCAAGGACATATGTACAGAAAGGTGCTGGAAAAGGGTCAGTAATATCATGAAGGATCCCACCCACCCTGATCATGGACTGTTCGTCTCACTCCCATCAGGGAGGAGGCTATGCAGCATCCACGCCAGGACCACCAGACTCAAAAACAGTTCCTTTCCCCAAGAGGTAATGCTGATCAACACCTTCACCCACTAACCCACCCTCCACACCCCCAAACACCACTATTTTATCATTTCCTGTCGGTCACCTTATGTACAGACACTCCTGTGCCTAGCGTCACTTTATGGACACACAATCAATCTATGTAAACTATCTTACATAGTTATTCTGTTTTAAAAATTATTTCTTATTTCTTTTATTTCTTTCTTATTGTGTCTTTTTCGTGCTGCATTGGACCCAGAGTAACAATTACTTTGTGTACAGGCAGTCCCCAGGTTACGTACGAGTTCCGTTCCGGAGTCAGTCTTTAAGTCGAATTTGTACATAAGTCGGAACAAGTACATCTGGTATTATTTAGTGTCAGTTAGTCAAACGTTTGTCTTAGAATATTGTATATATTTTACCTTTCTATGCATATAACACACTTAAGAAACGTATGTATTCCAATAATTAAACCACTGCGTTGCTTAGTAATATTTTTAGCTTACATCGGGGCAGAGCCTTTCACATGCTCCATTATTCTCACTTTATCCGTTATCCTTTAAAATTGTTCAGATTGTTGACCAACTGTAGCCTAACGCTTTTCCAATGACCGATGGCATTTCACCTCTCTAGATGCTTTATTATTACCACTTTATTTTCAATCATGATTGCTTCCCTTCCCAAACACTGCGGGCGGCGGGTCCTGACACAGGAGTAGTCTGTCACTGAATCGAACTCAGAAACCTCCATTCTCGAGCCCAGCTCTGATCTCACTGCGCCACCAGCTGACTGGAACTGGGCAGGGTCAGGGTGAATCTTACTAAGAAAAACTTAAGCCAAGTACAAAGTTAAACACTCAACACAGTGTCAACGGCAATGACTTAAAATGGCGGATGGCGTTCTCCTTCCTTGGTTCGTAAGTACAAGTTGTCCATAAGCCGGACGTTTGTAACTCAGGGACTACCTGTACTGGAAATGACTTTAAACAATCTTGATTCTAAAGATCTTGGATTCTGGTTTGAGTAGATTAATCAGCTGAGAAGTTATCATTTTGATTTGTCATTTTTCAATAGATGTAACTAAAATCAATAATCACATTGTTAGTGGGAGCATACTGTGTATGAATTGGTTACTCGGGGTGTATGCTTAACACATTGATCTACTCTCTATATACATATGACTGTAGCTAGGCATGATTCAAATACCATCTACCAAGTCAAATACCGAATACCAAGTCAAAATGATTTGCTGACGGTACAACCAATTGTTGGTGGAATCCCAGATGGTGATGAGTGAGCGTATGTGAGTATATGCCGTGAGTATATGCCACGATTATATGCCGACTCGTGGAGTGGTGCCACAGCAACAACCTGGCACTCAACGTCAGTAAGATGATGGAGCTGATTGTGGACTTCAGGAAGGGTAAGACGAAGGAACACATACCAATCCACATAGAGAGATCAGAAGTGGAGAGAGTGAGCAGCTTCAAGTTCCTGGGTGTCTAGATCTCCGAGGATCTAACCTGGTCCAACATATCAATGTAGTCATAAAGAAGGCAAGACAGCAGCTATACTTTATTAGAAGTTTGAAGAGATTTGGTTTATCAACAAATACACTCAAAAACTTTTATAGTTGTACTGTGGAGAGCCTTCTGACAGACTGCATCACTGTCTGCTATGAAGGGGCTACTGCACAGGACTGAAAGAAGCTGAAGAGGTTGTAAACCTAGTCAGCTCCATCTTGGGTACTAGCTTACAAAGTACCCAGGACACCTTTAGAGAGCGGTGTCTCAGAAAGGCAGTGTCCATTATTAAAGACCTCCAGCACCCAGGGCATGCCCTTTTCTCATTGTTACCATCAGGTAGGAGGTACAGAAGCCTGAAGGCACACACTCAGCAATTCAGGAACAGCTTCTTCCCCTCTGCCATCTGATTCCGAAATGGACATTGAAGCTTTGGACACTACCTCACTTTTTTAATTTACAGTATTTCTGTTTTTGCACATTTAAAAAATTCTATTTAATATACGTAATTGATTTACTTGTTTATTATTATGTTTTATTTATTATTAATTTTCTCTCTCTGCTAGATTATGTATTGCATTGAATGGCTGCTGCTAAGGTAACAAATTTTACGTCACATGCCAGTGATAATAAACCTGATTCTGACTTTTCAAAAATCCAATTAAACATCAGGCTGCAAGAGGCAAATTAGGGCACTTGTTCACACTGAGGGAGACGAAAATGCAGTTGGTTTGTTATTGCCGCATATAGTGAAATATGATATTTAGCTTAACTGGTTTTGCATAACGTTGTAGGTGGTAGGGCCTGACCCTGTGCTGTATGTAGTGGCCACATCTAACCAAACCAAAATGCAGCTGCTGGCAACCCCTAGGGATTTATTATATTTGTATGATGTGTCTTCAGCTCTAACAATGGGTGATCCAGAAGTCCAAGATATGTATTCGATCCTTCAATAGCAATTAGCAAACATACAATGTTGAACCGATGAAAATTAAGCATACCCAAGTGTGAGCTAAGTGTAATTGAGCCGTCAACAGAAAGATATGACATCCGTCAGTCCCTAGCTGCATACTACACAGAATAAAGCACAGATATGAGGCTTATTCCCTTTGGCTGTACCACCCCCACATGTGTGACTAGTTACCATAATAAACACACAACACAGAACACAAAGCAGATAGAGAGCAGATGCATTGGCACCTACTCAGAGAAAAAAATGTGTGTTCTTTGCAAATTATTTCAACACACAAGTTCAATGAGGTAGTACAAGGGAAAAGCAGTCAAAGAATGCAGAAAAGAGTGCCAATAGACAATAAGGTGCAAGGCCCATAATCAGGTAGATTGGGTGATTGACAGTCCTTTTTTCTCATGCAAGAGGTCTGTTCAACAATCTGTTAATAGTGGGTTCGAAGCTGTCTTTGAGCTGGGTGGTATGTGCTTTCAGGCTTTTGTATCTTCTGATTGATGGGGAGGGGGGAGAAAAGTAAATGACTGGGGTGGGAGGTGGTTCTTGCTTGTGTTGGTTGCTTTCCCGAGGCAGTGTAAGTTCATTTATTGTGCCTAGTCTCTTCATCCCTCTTCCCCCACCCACATGTTTTCCCCTCCTCACCTGGTCTTACTTATCACTTCCAGTTTGTATTCCCCCCTCCCACCTTATTCCAGCTTCTTTCCTCTTCCTTGCCAGACCCGATGAAGGGGCTCGGCTTGAAACGTCACCAGTTTATTCTTCTCCTTGGATGCTGCTTGTCGTGCTGAGTTCCACCAGCACTTTGTGTGAGTGTTGCTCTGGATTTCCGGACTCCGCAGAATCTCTCGTGTTCTTTAAAGAAAAAGATTTGAGTATTGCGTTGAAGTTTGGAGTTCAATTCTGACTCCATCTGTAGGGTGGTTGTATGTTCTCCCCTAGCACATGGGTTTCCTCCAGGTGCTCGTGTTTCCTCTCACAGTCCAATGATGTACCAATTGGTTGGTCAATTGGTGTTTGTAAACTCTCCTGTATTAAATCGTGGATAGCTGGGTAGTGCAGTCGTTGGGCCAGGAAGGCTTGTTACACGTTGAATCTCTAAATTTAAAAAAAATATTATTTTGTCACCTTTGTGCACAAATTAGCTTAAGCTATCCCTGCATTGCAACAGTATCTATGTTTGAGAAATAAATACTGTGAAGTATTGTGGAGATGTGAATCATTTGTTTGATCAGCATGGTTCATCTTGGACTTTGTTTTATCTGCAGAAAGATGGAATTAATGAACATTCCAGCTTGCTAAAGAGATCAGGAGTAAATTGGCTCCTCAGGAATAGACCTCCTGACTGAGTCTCAACCACCACTCCGACCCCCAAGGTAACACTTGTGAAAGGTGATACCTTCACCTTCCACGTAGAACAGGAACTCTGTGGGGTAACTCTTTGCATGTTAATTTGACTTCAATTAGTGGCGCAGTAGGCAGATAGTAATTTTCTCCTGCTGAAAGCAATGTGAATAGCATTTTGTGCTTTGTGTATAAATGTGATTTCTGTAGAGGTTGCAGGAAAGAATCAAGTTAGCAGGGTTTGTCAAACACATTGTATACTCAAGGCTGAATTCTCCAGTAGTAAGGGAATTGAAGGAAAGAGGTATCAGATGAGAAAATGAAATCAGAAACAGCTTTAACCATGATCTTAGTGAATAGTTGAGCAGACTCTGGGTTTTGTTGTGACCCATCCCATTCTTAATGTGCTCCTTATATT
The DNA here is from genome assembly GCF_030144855.1 of Hypanus sabinus. NCBI lineage: Eukaryota > Metazoa > Chordata > Chondrichthyes > Myliobatiformes > Dasyatidae > Hypanus > Hypanus sabinus. The sequence goes on along the minus strand of NC_082712.1, from coordinate 177,242,531 downwards.
TCCCTCTCTGGTTTTTACCAAAGCTGGGAAGAATCCTCAGTTACAGCAGCTTTCCATTAACAAGGATTGAAGCTGCTGAATTCCTACAACCGTTATTACACAGAGTTTTGTGGGAATGGTCTTTGGGTTGAAGGTGTTCATCCAAATGCAGAGTTGTCCGTGGGTCAGGCCAGTGAAGGGAATGCCTGAAAGACGTTTTTACAGTCAAAATCAAGTTCACTGTTCTTATACACACAGGTGCATCACAGACCATAGCATTCAATAAGCTGCTTTCACTACCGTCAGGGAGGAGGTACAGGAGCCTGAAGCCTTTTAGGAACAGCTTCTTCCCCTCTGCCATCAGATTTCTGAATGAACAATGAACCCATGAACACTACCTCACTAGCTTTGCAAAACATAAACACAAGAGATTCTCCAGATGCTGCCTGACATGCTGAGTCCCTCCAGCTTTTCAAAGTTCAAAGTTGGAAGTAAATTTATTTTCAAAGTATATTTATGTCACTCCTTAGAAGTTTGTCAAAGTTTTAGATGTCATGCTGAATTTTCGCCAACATCTAAGGAAGTGGAGCTGCCGCCATGATTTCTCCTTAAGTGCTGGGCTCAGGACCGGTCCTTCGAAGTAATAACACCGAGGAATTTAAAGTTGCTGACCCTCTCCACCTCTGATCCCCTCATGAGAGTTGGCTCATGGACCTTTGGTTTCCTCCTCCTGAAGTCAATAAGCAGCTTCTTGGTCTTGCTGACGTTGCAAGAGATTGTTGTTGTGGCACCCTTCTGCCAGATTTTCAATCTTCTTCCTATATGCCGATTTGTGTGTTCCTCACTGTTTAGCTCTTTTTTTGCCCATAGAGTCATAGAACAGTGCAACTGAGAAACAGGCCCTTTGGCCCAAGCTGAACTATTAATTTGCCTAGTCCCATTGATCTGCATCTGGTTTACAGCCCTCCATACCCCTCCCACCCATGTAACTATGCAAATTTCTCTTAATGGACCTGCATTCACCATTTTCACTGGTAACTCATTCCATGCTCTCACCGTCCTCTGAGTGAAGAAGTTCCGTCTCTTGTTCCCCTTAAACGTTTCACCTTTACCACAGAACCTCCAGCTCTAGTCAATTCTTCCTTGATTTATCTCTGTCTCTGACTTCACGAGAAAGTCACGGTTGTAGTTCAGGCTAGCTACAATCAGCAAGTTCTCAGAACCACCAATGGGGCACGTGAGCAAATAAATTGCTTCTACCAATGAAGCCTGTGGGGTAGACAGCAGACAGAGCAAGTCCATCTGCACTACTTTGGACAAGAGAGCTTTCAACAATGTATGAAGGCCACACCAAGGCCTTCCGTTAGATGTTGCGTTCGAGTTGTCTGCATTGAAGTCTATATGCAAGCTAGAGCAGTTTGAGACAAAGACCAGGGAAAGCTCCTCTGCACCACTTTGGTTCTTGCACATCCACCTGATGTCGCCTGCTTATGTTGTCTCATGCAGCAGATGGCAACTGCAAATCTCAGGCTGAACCGCACCCTCACACTGGTGCCGGTATTTTCACATTCGAATCCCTGGAAATCCTGAGCTTCTGACTTGGACAGGAGAGCTTTGAACAATATGTGAAGGCCGAGTCAAAGGCCTTCAGGGTCGATCGTAGATGTTGGGTTCTGCTTCCCTCCATTGAAGTTCGTGCACAAGCCAGGGCAGTACAATATGGAGAGGAAGCTATTGCTCACGTAGCAGACTCCCCTTCTCTACACAGCTGACGAATCCAAGGGAACGACAGAGACCGATACAGTTTGGCATCAGTGTCATTGCAGGATTTGCCAGTCAGTGTTGAACTCAACATAAGGCTGCCTTGGGGACACCAGCTCTGGATTTTTCCTCAAGATTTACTCCCAAAACCTTCTCCGTGAATGGGTCTAGCCACAAGGCAGTGGAGGCTTGAGATCAGTGTTTTCCTTCTCCCTGATGACTTGCCGACCTCAGCTGATGAGCCTCATCTACCCAAGCAACTGGTTTTAAGGTGCCAGTAACCAGCCTTTGCCCATCTCCTGCCGGTAGAAATGGTTCCACTGGGCTTTGTAGCTAAGTCACATGTGAAGGCCCAGGAACTGGTTTTGGTTGGCAGAGGCTACTTGAGATACACACCATTGCGAGCATTTTTATAGGTTGTGGCAGCTTAGCCACTCTACCCCTTCCTTCTCCAGCTATTACAGACTAAGGAACCAGTATATGAAGGATAGAATATAGAGCACAGCACAGGACAGGCTCTTCAACCCACAATCCTGTACTGACCTTTTTACACAGCCTGATCTGCTGTTAGAGGCACATACATTAGGAGCATTTAAGACACTCTTATGTAGGCATAGCATGGTACACCGCTTCGGCAGGCGGGATAAGCCACATGAGGGTACACCAGTGAGATAGGGTATGTCTGTCCTAGCATGAAAAGTCATCGCCAGTGGACTGGGTGGCTGAGGTCAACAGTGAGATCCAGCAGCCAGGAAGGCGACACTGCAATGGTCCACGGAGAGCGAAGGGCATGACAAAGCGCAGAAGATGAGGCCTTCGTCAGTCAGGGTCGACCGCAGGTGTTGTGTCCTAGCTGTCTAGATTCGAAAGCCAGAACAGTAAAATCTGGAGAGCAAGCTGTTGCCCGTGTAGCAGGCTCCCCCTCTGTACGCATCTGATGAACCCAAGGGAATGGCAGAAACTGATACAGTTCGGCACCACCAGCGGCATCACCGGAGTTGCCAGTCAGCATTGAACTCAACGTAGGACTGCCTTAGGGACTCCAGCTCCAGATTTTACCCTTGGGGTTTACTTCCGAAGCCCCCCCCATTGGTGGGTATAGCTGCAAGGCAGCGGAGGTTTGAGATCAGAGTTTTCCTTCTAGAGAAGCTGCCAAGATGCTGTGGAGCCCCATCTGCCCGAAGCGACTGGTTTCAAGGTGCCCGTAGCTCAGCTTTGTCCCTTCTGTCGGTAGAAATGGTTCTGCTGGGCTTAGTAGCTAAGCCACACACGAAGGCCAGGAGCTGGACTTGGTCATCAGAGGTTTATTTGAGTTGCACGCCATTGGGAGCATTTGATAGATACTGAGAGCTTGTCTCTGCTACCACTTACAACAGTAACAACCTTAAGGAACCAAGGCACAGAAGACATCATAGTCATCCATTACAACCAAGGAACACCCCAGTTTGTGACGCTTGTCCGTACCACTGGATCTGGATGTATGAGGTGGAGAGAGTGGAACTACCCCAGAACAGTGGCTTTTCCACTTTAAAACCTCTTCTGCATAGGTTTCCTGTCATTGTTGGATACAGTGGACAATCACCACATTGGCACATGAATGAAAGAGAAATGTAACTGCAAAGGGTTAGACAGGTGTTAGAGTAGGTTAAGATGTTGGCACAGCATCGTGGACCCAAGGAACTGTACTATTCTGTGTTGTAAATGAAAGCTCAATGACCGGCAGAGATTCTGGGCTGAAGGGTCAGTTTCCCTGATGCATGACTTTGGTGTGCAGAGAAAAAGTATGATAGTTAGAAAAACATCCATGATCTTGTTAAGTGGTGAGGCAGGAAGAAAGGGCAAAGTGGCCTCTGTTTCATAGAGCACAGAAACAGGCCTACAGCCCATCTGGTCCTTGCCGAACCATGAATCTGCCTAGTCCCATTGGCCTTCATCCTTACCATGGCCCTCCATACCCCTCCCATCCATTTACTTGTCCAAAAATTCTCATCAATGTTGACATCAACCCTGCGTGCATCACTTGCCCTCTCATCACCCCCTGACTGAGACATTTCCATTTAAACATTTCACCTTACGCCCTTAACTCATGACCTCAAGTTGTCATCTCTCACACCCTCAGTGGAAAAGCCCTGTTTGCATTTACCCTATCAATACCCCTCATAATTTTGCCTTATAATTGTTTTGTTCTGGTAGCAAGGATGGTGACACATAGTTAATTGTTGTCTCATTTTTGCTATGCGCTGTACCAGCAGTTAAGGTCGAAATGACAATAAAAATTGACTTGAGAAATGAAAGCATTGTTCATGATGCAGTGGGTTATGTGATTGGGGACATTCAGAACCAACCTTGAAGGCTAAAGTGAGCAGTTTCTTTGAAGAAACACAGACTCGACTGGGGATTGATTGGGTAATTCTTTCAAAAGAGTGTCACGGATACGATGGACCAAATGGATTCCATTCCATCATGTGAAATGAGGGTGCAGAGGCAGTTGTTCAGGATGCTGCCTAGATTAGAGAGCATGTCTTCTGGAGATAGAATCTATGAAATTCTTTGTCACAGTCGGCTGTGCAGAGCAAGTTACCAGGTATATCTAAGGCAAAGGGTGATAGATTCTTGATTAATCAGGGTGTCAAAAGTTATGAGGAGAAGGCAGTAGAATGGGGTTGAAAGGGATGAGAGATCAGCCATGATGGACAGCAGAGCAGACTTGATGGGTCGAGGGATATTGTCTTACAGGTGAGCAGATTGGGCTTTTCTGTTTGGAGTGAAGGAGGAAGAGAGATGACTTGATGGAGGTGTATAAGATGATAAAGAGGCATAGATCGAGTGGATAGCCAGAAACTTTTTTTCGGAGAGTGGAAATGGCTAATACAAGAGTGCATAATTTAAAGGTGGAGGAAAGTATAGGAGGGTATGTCAGAGGTTCTTTTATACACAAAGTGGTGTAAAAAAGGGTGGTTTGTGTGTAATGCAGGCCTGGTAATTGTGGTAGATACATTAGGGATCTGTAAGAGACTTTTAGATAGGCACACGGATGATAGATTACGTGGGAGGGAATGGTTAGATAGATTTTAGAGTAGATTAAAGGGTTGGCACAACATTGTGGGCTGAAGGGCCTGTATGGTGCTGTAACGTTCGATGTTCTATGTTCTTTTTAAAGTTTGACACAGCTCAGTGCTGAGAGGGAAGAAGGAAAGGCTGGAGGTGTGGGTAGCGGAGAATGAGTTCCAAGTCCTGCTGAGTTTTTAAAGAACCTTTTGAAAAGAATGAATTATTCAGGAGCGAGCGTTTCTTGCAGCTGGCCATTTCTGGCCTTTGATCTGCTAGGCCGCACGCCTTTATTCTGGTGGTGCGTGCACATTGTGCTTTACTGAGGATGCCAAGGCGCCTCTGGTAGAGATTACAATGCAGGCACGCTGGGATCGAACGACAGCCACCAGCCCCCACCCCCACCGCAGATGCTGTTTTTTTGGATCATACCGTGTAGTGGGCGCTCATCAATCCCTCCAGCCAGCCCCTTCCCCCTCCCTCACCAACAGTACACCTCTCTTCACTCCCTCTGCTCCACTCCACAGACACCTGCCAGTACGAATATTTTTTTAGAAGCTTTGACAATGAATTATTAATGATTGAAAAGGAAAGCACTATTCTTGTTTCAGAGGGGAAAAGAATCACAATGAGCGTCATAAATTGTGTTTCCACTGTACTACATCCGTTGAAACACTTCCAGCCTCTGAGCTCAGTTCCATGTCAGTTATCTGCATTGGCTGAGAGGTGCTAATGTGGCTGGGTACAGCAGGGATTGGGAAAGGTGTACTTCCTTCATCTTCTTTTAAGCAAGTAGATTCAAGATTCACGATTGTTTAATGCCATTTCCAGTACAAAAGTGTAAAGGAGAACAAAATGATTATTACTCCGGATCCGAGCAGCACAAAAACCCCACAAAAGTTAAAGGACACAAAAATAAAATACATAAACATGAGATACTGTAGACACTGGAAATTCATAAACAAACAAAACACTGTTTATTCCTCTCCATAGAAGTTGCCTGACCTGCTGAGTTTCTCCAGCATTTTGTGTGTGTTGCCTAAGGTACATTAGGTAGTTTATATACATTGATCTTACGCATGTCCATGAAGTGATGCTCGGCACAGGAGTGTCTCTACTAAAGATGACTGACAGGAAATGATGAAGTAGTGGTGGTTGGGGGTGTGGAGGGGTGGGTTAGTGGGTGGAGGTGTTGATCAGCCTCACTGCTTGGGGAAAGGAACTGTTTTTGGCTCTGGTGGTCCTGGTGTGGATGCTACATAGTCTCCTCCCCCTGATGGGAGTGGAACAAACAGTCCATGAGTAGGGTGGGTGGGATCCTTCATGATGTTACTGGTCTTTGGGAAATGGTACTTGATTTCACCATTTCTATTCTTACTAATTGTACTTGCTATAACCTCTGTTAAAGCGACGTCATCCAGGACCCGGCAGATTCAGTCTTAATTATCACGGGTGGTGGGGTGGAGATACGCCTCTACCAAAGAAGGTGTAAGGTGCTCCTTCCCTCTGCTTAGTCCCCCAATCAGGGTCACTGATGACTGGTAGACAATCTCCCAAGAGTATTGATAATGGCTGGGGTCAGCTGCCTCGTAAAGACACTGTCCAGAAGAAGGCAATAGCAAACCATTCTGTGGAAAAATTTACTAAAACAATCATGGTCATAGAAAGACCATGATCATCCACATCACATGACATGGCTCATAATGAACGAACATTGAAATGTACAATGCAAGGCCGCATTTTGTTAACAACCAACACAGCCCAAGGATGTGCTGGGGGCAGCCATTCTAGCCGGTATTTTCTCATTGTAATTTCCACCCTTAAATTTTAATTCTAGTTTTTATCTACTTTTTAAGAGCTATTGTGGAATCAGTTTAAGTTAGAGCATCTGTCTCGTCTCATTGAAAGGGGAAGGGGAGGTTTTAACAATGCTTATTAACAAATTGATTCTTCTTTGAGCACATCTCAAACACTGTTGTAGAAAAGATCCTGACTACCCAGGCCAAGCTGTTTTCTCACTGCTCCCATCAAGTAGAAGGCGCAAGAGACTCATGAACACTCCACCTAGTTCAAAAACAGTTACTACCCCTCAACCATCAGGCTCTTCAACAAAAGGGGATAACTACACTCATCTATTGCGATGTTCCCACAACTGATGGTCTCACTTTAAAGGGCCCTTTATCTTATTATTTCATGTTCACATTATTCATTGCTATTCATTTGTATTTGCATTTGCACAGTTTGTTGTCTTCTGCACTATTGCTCTTTCATTGATCCTGTTCATGATTACTATTCTATAGATTTGCTGAGTATGCCCACAGGAAAATGAATCTCAGGGTTCTATGTGGTGACCTATGTACTCTGATAATAAATTTGCTTTGAATTTTGTGTTTTGGATGGCAGTGGATGGACTTTGTCCCCTTTTGTACTTCTTCTTGTCGTTGAGGCATGCATCTGCATCAATTCTTCCACAATTATTGCTCATAAATTTTGGATGGGGCAAAGGTGGAAGGGGAGTACTAATGGATTGCATCGCAGCTCTGTTATTACTTGTTAATCTCCCAATAACTGCATAAAAACTTTATTTATCCTACCGTTAAGTACATCAGTCTACCTACCCTCTCTTCCCCACCCCACCTTCCATGGGGATTGCTCTCTGTGCAATTCCATGGTAAGTACACAGTCCACAGGAGAGAGGTAACCATTTCACACTTAACTTGCATTTTGAATTAGATTTTACTAACTTATTTGTGTTAATATTTTAGTTTGTGTGAAGTATGTGCAGCTTTCTTCCATTTGCAAATGTTTAAAAGAAAAGGCAAATAATTCTCAGTTTGGACACCATGTCCGTGGGATGGTAATTGAATTGTTAAACATAGGTCTGTAAGGAGTTTATATGTTCTTCCCATGACGTCCTGGGTTTCCTTCGGGTGCTCCAGTTTCCTCCCACTTTCCAAAGGTGCACAGGTTAGGGTTAGTAAGTTGTGGACGTGCTGTGTTGGTGCTGAAGACATCGAGACATGTGCGGGCTGCCTCCAGTACATCCTCGGACTGTGCTGGTCACTGACGAAAGTGGAGCATTTCTCTGTATGGTTTGATGTTTCAATGTACATGTGACAAATGAAGCTAATCTTTAACTTTCATTATTTGAATTAATGAGCAGGCTAGTTGAAACAAGTTGCCTCAGAGTCCCCCCATGTTTCGAGCTCCTAAATTCACTGCATAACCATTTTATGGGTAAATAATCTTTGACACTGATATGATTATCTTTATTTGTCACGTGTACATTGAAAGAGTGAAATGTGTTGATTTGTGTCAACAACCAAACAAAGTCCATGGATGTGCTGGGGGAAGCCCGCAAGTGTCACCATAATATGTCCACAGCTTACTGACCTGAACCCATACGTCTTTAGAACGTGTGAGGAAACTGAACACCCTGGTGACGGGGCAAATGTACAACCTCCTTACATGAAGCAGCAGAAATGAGATCCAGATTGCTGGTGCTGTCATTTGTTGTGCTCTCAAGCCCAACCTGATAATTCTAGGACTGGAGCTATTCAGGATAACAGATGAACAAACAGAATTTGCTTTCCCAATGTGTGGTGTGATGTGAGGTGGATACCAGAGATGGTTAGTCACACTAATTCACTGAGTCTGCTTCCTCCGTTATTTCGATTACCAGCGGTGGCTCAATGGGTAGTGCTCTCACTTCTGAGTCAGAAAGCTGTAGTTTTGTGTCCTACTCCAGTGAATAGAGCACAAAATTTAGGCTGAAATTCCAAAAGAATCCTAGATGGTTGAAGGCTTTGGCTTTGAGATGGTAGGTGCATGTATGTTTGAGATGGTGGGCGTGTGTTTGAGATGGTGGGCGTGTGTTTGAGATGGTAGGTGCATGTTTGAGATGGTGGTTGTATGTTTGAGATTGTGGTTGCATGTTTGAGATGGCGGTTGCGTGTTTGAGATGGTGGGTGCGTGTTTGAGATGGTGGGTGTGTGGGTGGGTGTTTGAGATGGTGGTTGCGTGTTTGAGATGGTGGTTACGTGTTTGAGATGGTGGTTGCGTGTTTGAGATGGTGGTTGCGTGTTTGAGATGGTAGGCGCGGGTTTGAGATGGTGGTTGCATGTCTGAGATGGTGGGCATGTGTTTGAGATGGTGGGTGCGTGTTTGAGATGGTAGGTGCGAGTTTGAGATGGTAGGCGCGAGTTTGAGATGGTGGGCTTGTGTTTGAGATGGTGGGCACGTGTTTGAGATGGTGGGCGCGTGTTTGAGATGGTGGGCGCGTGTTTGAGATGGTGGGTGCGTGTTTGAGATGGTGGGTGTGTGGGTGGGTGTTTGAGATGGTGGTTGCGTGTTTGAGGTGGTAGGCGCGTGTTTGAGATGGTGGTTGCGTGTTTGAGATGGTGGGTGTGGGTGCCTGTTTGAGATGGTGGTTGCATGTTTGAGGTGGTAGGCGCGTGTTTGAGATGGTGGTTGCGTGTTTGAGATGGTGATTGCATGTTTGAGATGGTGGTTGCGTGTTTGAGATGGTGGTTGCGTGTTTGAGATGGTAGGCTCGTGTTTGAGATGGTAGGCGCGTGTTTGAGATGGTAGGCGCGAGTTTGAGATGGTAGGCGTGTGTTTGAGATGGTGGTTGCGTGTTTGAGATGGTGGTTGCGTGTTTGAGATGGTAGGCGCGTGTTTGAGATGGTAGGCGCGTGTTTGAGATGGTAGGCGCGAGTTTGAGATGGTAGGCGTGTGTTTGAGATGGTGGTTGCATGTTTGAGGTGGTAGGCGTGTGTTTGAGATGGTGGGCATGTGTTTGAGATGGTGGGCGCGTGTTTGAGATGGTAGGCGCGAGTTTGAGATGGTAGGCGTGTGTTTGAGATGGTGGTTGCATGTTTGAGGTGGTAGGCGTGTGTTTGAGATGGTGGGCATGTGTTTGAGATGGTGGGCGCGTGTTTGAGATGGTAGGCGCGAGTTTGAGATGGTAGGCGTGTGTTTGAGATGGTGGTTGCATGTTTGAGGTGGTAGGCGTGTGTTTGAGATGGTGGGTATGTGTTTGAGATGGTGGGCGCGTGTTTGAGATGGTGGGCGCATGTTTGAGATGGTGGGCGCGTGGATGGGTGTTTGAGATGGTGGGTGCGTGTTTGAGATGGTGGTTGTGTGTTTGAGATGGTGGGCGTGTGTTTGAGATGGTGGGCACGTGTTTGAGATGGTAGGCGCGAGTTTGAGATGGTAGGCGCGAGTTTGAGATGGTAGGCACGAGTTTGAGATGGTAGGCGTGTGTTTGAGATGGTGGTTGCATGTTTGAGATGGTGGGTGCTTGTTTGAGATGGTGGGTGCGTGTTTGAGATGGTGGGTGTGTGGGTGGATGTTTGAGATGGTGGTTGTGTGTTTGAGATGGTAGGCATGTGTTTGAGATGGTGGGCACGTGTTTGAGATGGTAGGTGGAGTTTGAGATGGTGGTTGCATGTTTGAGGTAGTAGGCGCGTGTTTGAGATGGTGGTTGCGTGTTTGAGATGGTGGGTGTGGGTGCCTGTTTGAGATGGTGGTTGCATGTTTGAGATGGTGGTTGCGTGTTTGAGATGGTGGTTGCGTGGATGGGTGTTTGAGATGGTGGGCGTGTGTTTGAGATGGTGGGCGCGTGTTTGAGATGGTGGGCGCGTGGATGGGTGTTTGAGATGGTGGGTGCGTGTTTGAGATGGTGGTTGTGTGTTTGAGATGGTGGGCGTGTGTTTGAGATGGTGGGCACGTGTTTGAGATGGTAGGCGCGAGTTTGAGATGGTAGGCGCGAGTTTGAGATGGTAGGCACGAGTTTGAGATGGTAGGCGTGTGTTTGAGATGGTGGTTGCATGTTTGAGATGGTGGGCGCTTGTTTGAGATGGTGGGTGCGTGTTTGAGATGGTGGGTGTGTGGGTGGATGTTTGAGATGGTGGTTGCGTGTTTGAGGTGGTAGGCACATGTTTGAGATGGTGGTTGCGTGTTTGAGATGGTAGGTGCGTGTTTGAGATGGTAGGCACGTGTTTGAGATGGTAGGCGCGAGTTTGAGATGGTAGGCATGTGTTTGAGATGGTGGTTGCATGTTTGAGGTGGTGGGCGCGTGTTTGAGATGGTGGGCGCGTGTTTGAGACGGTGGGCGCGTGTTTGAGACGGTGGGCGCGTGTTTGAGACGGTGGGCGCATGTTTGAGATGGTGGGTGTGTGGGTGGGTGTTTGAGATGGTGGTTGCGTGTTTGAGGTGGTAGGCGCGTGTTTGAGATGGTGGTTGCGTGTTTGAGATGGTGGGTGTGGGTGCGTGTTTGAGATGGTGGGTGTGTGGGTGGGTGTTTGAGATGGTGGTTGCATGTCTGAGATGGTGGGCATGTGTTTGAGATGGTGGGTGCGTGTTTGAGATGGTAGGTGCGAGTTTGAGATGGTAGGCGCGAGTTTGAGATGGTGGGCTTGTGTTTGAGATGGTGGGCACGTGTTTGAGATGGTGGGCGCGTGTTTGAGATGGTGGGCGCGTGTTTGAGATGGTGGGTGCGTGTTTGAGATGGTGGGTGTGTGGGTGGGTGTTTGAGATGGTGGTTGCGTGTTTGAGGTGGTAGGCGCGTGTTTGAGATGGTGGTTGCGTGTTTGAGATGGTGGGTGTGGGTGCCTGTTTGAGATGGTGGTTGCATGTTTGAGGTGGTAGGCGCGTGTTTGAGATGGTGGTTGCGTGTTTGAGATGGTGATTGCATGTTTGAGATGGTGGTTGCGTGTTTGAGATGGTGGTTGCGTGTTTGAGATGGTAGGCTCGTGTTTGAGATGGTAGGCGCGTGTTTGAGATGGTAGGCGCGAGTTTGAGATGGTAGGCGTGTGTTTGAGATGGTGGTTGCGTGTTTGAGATGGTGGTTGCGTGTTTGAGATGGTAGGCGCGTGTTTGAGATGGTAGGCGCGTGTTTGAGATGGTAGGCGCGAGTTTGAGATGGTAGGCGTGTGTTTGAGATGGTGGTTGCATGTTTGAGGTGGTAGGCGTGTGTTTGAGATGGTGGGCATGTGTTTGAGATGGTGGGCGCGTGTTTGAGATGGTAGGCGCGAGTTTGAGATGGTAGGCGTGTGTTTGAGATGGTGGTTGCATGTTTGAGGTGGTAGGCGTGTGTTTGAGATGGTGGGCATGTGTTTGAGATGGTGGGCGCGTGTTTGAGATGGTAGGCGCGAGTTTGAGATGGTAGGCGTGTGTTTGAGATGGTGGTTGCATGTTTGAGGTGGTAGGCGTGTGTTTGAGATGGTGGGTATGTGTTTGAGATGGTGGGCGCGTGTTTGAGATGGTGGGCGCATGTTTGAGATGGTGGGCGCGTGGATGGGTGTTTGAGATGGTGGGTGCGTGTTTGAGATGGTGGTTGTGTGTTTGAGATGGTGGGCGTGTGTTTGAGATGGTGGGCACGTGTTTGAGATGGTAGGCGCGAGTTTGAGATGGTAGGCGCGAGTTTGAGATGGTAGGCACGAGTTTGAGATGGTAGGCGTGTGTTTGAGATGGTGGTTGCATGTTTGAGATGGTGGGTGCTTGTTTGAGATGGTGGGTGCGTGTTTGAGATGGTGGGTGTGTGGGTGGATGTTTGAGATGGTGGTTGTGTGTTTGAGATGGTAGGCATGTGTTTGAGATGGTGGGCACGTGTTTGAGATGGTAGGTGGAGTTTGAGATGGTGGTTGCATGTTTGAGGTAGTAGGCGCGTGTTTGAGATGGTGGTTGCGTGTTTGAGATGGTGGGTGTGGGTGCCTGTTTGAGATGGTGGTTGCATGTTTGAGATGGTGGTTGCGTGTTTGAGATGGTGGTTGCGTGGATGGGTGTTTGAGATGGTGGGCGTGTGTTTGAGATGGTGGGCGCGTGTTTGAGATGGTGGGCGCGTGGATGGGTGTTTGAGATGGTGGGTGCGTGTTTGAGATGGTGGTTGTGTGTTTGAGATGGTGGGCGTGTGTTTGAGATGGTGGGCACGTGTTTGAGATGGTAGGCGCGAGTTTGAGATGGTAGGCGCGAGTTTGAGATGGTAGGCACGAGTTTGAGATGGTAGGCGTGTGTTTGAGATGGTGGTTGCATGTTTGAGATGGTGGGCGCTTGTTTGAGATGGTGGGTGCGTGTTTGAGATGGTGGGTGTGTGGGTGGATGTTTGAGATGGTGGTTGCGTGTTTGAGGTGGTAGGCACATGTTTGAGATGGTGGTTGCGTGTTTGAGATGGTAGGTGCGTGTTTGAGATGGTAGGCACGTGTTTGAGATGGTAGGCGCGAGTTTGAGATGGTAGGCATGTGTTTGAGATGGTGGTTGCATGTTTGAGGTGGTGGGCGCGTGTTTGAGATGGTGGGCGCGTGTTTGAGACGGTGGGCGCGTGTTTGAGACGGTGGGCGCATGTTTGAGATGGTGGGTGTGTGGGTGGGTGTTTGAGATGGTGGTTGCGTGTTTGAGGTGGTAGGCGCGTGTTTGAGATGGTGGTTGCGTGTTTGAGATGGTGGGTGTGGGTGCGTGTTTGAGATGGTGGGTGTGTGGGTGGGTGTTTGAGATGGTGGTTGCGTGTTTGAGATGGTAGGCGCGTGTTTGAGATGGTAGGCACGTGTTTGAGATGGTAGGCACGTGTTTGAGATGGTAGGCGCGAGTTTGAGATGGTAGGCGTGTGTTTGAGATGGTGGTTGCATGTTTGAGGTGGTAGGCGTGTGTTTGAGATGGTGGGCATGTGTTTGAGATGGTGGGCGCGTGTTTGAGATGGTGGGCGCATGTTTGAGATGGTGGGCGCGTGGATGGGTGTTTGAGATGGTGGGTGTGTGGGTGGGTGTTTGAGATGGTGGTTGCGTGTTTGAGATGGTAGGCGCGTGTTTGAGATGGTAGGCGCGTGTTTGAGATGGTGGGCGCGTGTTTGAAATGGTGGGCGCGTGTTTGAGATGGTGGGCGCGTGTTTGAGATGGTGGGCGCGTGTTTGAGATGGTGGGCGCGTGTTTGAGATGGTGGGTGCGTGTTTGAGATGGTGGGTGTGTGGTTGGGTGTTTGAGATGGTGGTTGGGTGTTTGAGATGGTGGTTGCGTGTTTGAGATGGTAGTTGCGTGTTTGAAATGGTGGTTGCTTGTTTGAGATGGTGGGCGCGTGTTTGAGATGGTGGGCATGTGTTTGAGATGATGAATATATCAGTTTTGTCTTTGAGATAGTTTATATGTGTTTGAAATAGTGGAGTTATAGGGTTGGTCTTTGAGATGGTGCACCCCAGTCCAAGGAGCTGAGCACCAGATTTAGGCTGAAGTTCCCAAAGATTCCTACTTGGTAGAGAGCTTGTATTTGAGATGGTTGATATATAGAGTTAGGGGATGAGCTGTCAGAGGAAGTGATAGAGTTGGGTACAATAACAACATTTAAAAGACATTTGGACAGGTAAGAGGAAAGGAAAGATTTAGAGCAGGGATTCCCAACCTGAGGTCCACGAACCCTTGCTCCATGGCATACAAAAGTTTGGGAACCCTGGATTTGGAGGGATGTGGGCTTATATGCAGGCTAATGGGACTATCTCAGTGGGCAACTTGGATGGCATGAACCAAGAAATCTGTTTTTGTCCTTTACAGCTCTCTGGTCCTGCCTACTGAACACAAAAATAACCCACTTAAGTTTCAAGATTGTTCAATGTCATTTCCAGTACACGAGTTTTGAGGAGAACAAAATAATTGTTACTCTGGATCTGATGCAGCACAGAAATCCCCAATAAGATAACAAGCACTATAATAAAAAACATAATAAATATGAACATGGATGATAACTTATAAACATGGGTAGTAAACGTAAAGTGACATTAGGTACAGGAGTGGTGACAGGAAATGATGAAGTAGTGGTGGTTGGGGGTATGGAGGGTGGGTTAGTGAGTGGAGATGTTGATCAGCCTCACTGCTTGGGGAAAGTAACTGTTTTTGAGTCTGGTGGTCCTGGTGTGAATACACATAGCCTCCTCCCTGATGGGAGTGGGGTAATCAGTCCATGAGCAGGCTGGGTGGGATCCTTGATGATGTTTACCAGCACCTTTCTGTATATCTGTCCTTGATGGTGGGCAGGCTGATACCGGTGATGTTTTGGGCCGTTTTGACTACCCAGTGTAGGAGCTTTCCTGATGCTGCAGTACAGTGTTGGTACCATGCGGTGATTCCTGCCTAATTCCAATCCCTCAGTCTTTCGCTCAAAATCATGTGATCTGCTCATTATTTTGTGGAGTTAAGGAAATATTCTGCATACAGATTGCTTTTCCAATAGCACACAATGGTTGTAGACTTAGATTTGTCCGGAAAGCACTTTGGACTGAGCAAAGATTATGACAGCCGTGTTCAGATCCATGTTCTTTTAATCTTGCAGTTTGCTTTGTCAAGAAGCATCCTTTTTAATTGAAGCTTGCATACAGTCATGCAAGCTTGCATACATATTATCTTATATATGTATATATATGATAAACCTTACAAGCTTACAATTAAAATTTAAAATTAAAAGTTATCGATTTTAATTTTAAGTTAATTTTCCTTTTGAAAAATGAACTTCAGGTGTGATTTAAACATGATTAGATTGTGACAAGAGCTAATGCATGCAACATAGAACTTCGCAGTACAGACTATTCAGCCTACAGTGTTATGCTGACCCTTTAACTTACTCTAAGATTAATCTCACCTTTCCCTCCCACATAGCTCTCTATTTTCCTTTAACCATGTGACTATCTAAGAGTTTCTTAAATATCCTTAATGTACCTGCCTCTAACACCACTCCCGGCAGCTCAGTCCATACCCTCACCAATTTCTGTACTAAAGACTTACCTCTGACAACTCTCCTATACTTTCTCTCAATCAGCTTAAAGTCATCCCCTCTTGTCTCAACCATTAGCTCAAGAGATTCTGCAGATGCTGGAAATCCTGAGCAACACACACAAAGTGCTGGAGGAACTCAGCAGGTCAGGCAGCATTTATGGAAATGAATAAACAATCGATGTTTTGGGTTGAGACCCTTCATCAGGACTGGAAAGGAATAAAAAAGTTTTGGGGGAGAGGAGGGAGGACAACCTAGGTGATAGGCAGAGTGAGGTTTGTGGGAAAGGTAAAGGCTGGGGAAGGAATCTGATAGGAGAGGAGAGTGGCCTGTGGGAGAAAGGGAAGGAGGCGGGGCAGCGGGGGAGGTGATGGACAAGTGAGAAGAAGAGGCAAGAGGGAGGGGATTTTTTACTGGAAGGAGAAATTGATTTAACTGCCATCTGGTTGGAGGCTATGCAGATGGAATGTGAGGTGTTGCTCTCCCATTTTCAGAGTGGACTCATTGTGGCAAAATAAGAGGCCGTGGACTGACGTGTCGGAAAGAGAATAGAGTTAGGAATTAAAGTGGTTGGCCACCAGGAAATCTCACTTTTGGCAAACATAGCCGAAGGGTTTGCAGAAACAATCCCCCAGGTTCTGTTGAGTTTGCCCAGGGAAAAAGGTGTTAGCTGTCAAAGCAAGCTAGGGCTTTTCTCTTTGGAGCATAGGTGTACAAAATGATAAGGATCATAGATCGGGTGAACAGCCAGAGGCTTTTTCCCTGCTTGGGAATGGCTAACACAAGGGCATAATTTAAAAATGATTGGAGGAAAGTATGGGGGGGAGGTCAGAGGCAAGATTTTTACATAGAGTAGAGGCTGTATAGTGTACCCTGCTAGAAATAGTGATAAGGCAGTTCTGTGTTCTAAAACATTAACTGTTTATTCCCCTCCATAGACGCTGCCTGAGCTGCTGAGTTCTTCCAGCATTTTGTGTGTGTTGTTATAATTTACACTTCTCCAATGTTAGTTATGCCCTGCTTGATTTAGATTAATTTATTAATCACATGTAATTGAAACATACGGTGAAATGCGTCATTTGTGTTAACAGCCAACACAACCGAAGGATGTGCTGGCGGCTGCCCACCAGTATTGTCCTGGGACAAATGTAGCATGTCTGCAATATCAGCAGAACACCACAACCAAGGGTCAAAGATCACCTTTATTCGCCATGTATTTGGAATTTGCTGTGCTGTGAATCTACAACAGGTGTCATTCAAAAATTATAATAAAAAATTATATAAAACTTAAAATTAGAGGTTAAAGTATGAACATATAAAATGTGCACGTATACATAAATACTGATATATAAATACATATATACATATACAAATACAATGTTAACGGCATTATAATAAGTGGTTTAAAGTATTTACAGGGCAGTGCAATGATGGGGATTGTAGATAGAGGGGCTGGGGCTGGCTAACTAGAATGGTTGATCAGATCCATGTTCTTTTAATCTTGCAGTTCACTCTGTCGAGAAGCATTCCCTTAATTTTGCTTTGCTATTTATTGTCCAGCATTCGCTTCCATATGTTAGTGTGGAATGAACGTAGCACTCCAACACTGAGTTTCCTACCCATAGAAATTATGTTATTCTTCTGTAGATGCTGCCAGAGCTGCTGAGTTCCTCCGCCATTTTGCGTGTGTTGCACTGGATTTCCAGCATCTGCAGATTTTCTCTAGCTTGTTATGTTATTCTTGCTCAAATGCTCGAGCAGGCATTTAGTAATCCCAATCCTCCTCCTAATTTCAACATCAGCCCTACTGTCAGATGTTATCATGTTCCAAGTAATTGAACTTCCACTTTGATTGATTTGTTGCCCACTTTCACTTGGCATTTCTGTGCTTTCTTTCTTTTTTGTGATGACCATACCTTTTGTTTTCTTGTATTATTTTGGAAGACACAACATCATCAAAACAAACCCCTTTCTTTCTCCCTCCCTCCCACCCACCAACACTCTCTCACGCACAAAGTGTGAAGAGAATGCAGTTCCACAGTGGGTGGGGCCAACTTCAAAATATCTCTTCCTCCAAATGTAAAATGGAATTTATGATTAATTGTCGTTCAGTAACCACACACTTCTGGAGCATGGCACCTGGTAGGATTATTTAGACAAAGAGAACAGATCGCGTTTCCTTTGTCATGGAGTCAGCTGCTTGGGGGCAATTGCTAACAGGATAGCTTTAAGTACCTTTGTGATATAAACACATTTTGAAAATTGATCAGTTTTATAATTAGACAGAAGGCTTGATGAAGTTCGAGTTTAATTGTCATTCAACCAAGGCAGCCAAACCAAAACATTGTTCCTCCGGGGTCAAGGTACAAAGCTCAGACAATACAGTTGCACGTAGCATGTATAGTCACAAAAGCACATACAGTCACAAAATAATATTAGCACCTTTCAGCATACACTCACAGGCAGTTCCCCGACAGAGATTACCAGCTTCAGCTTTATTTAGAAGAACAAGAAGAATAGCCCTTAACTTAGCAGTGGAGTGATCGGGGCACCGTCATGACGGTATTTCCGTAGCAAGCTATTCTTGTTTTTACGAGGCCGAGTTGCTAGCTCGATGCTCAACATGACCTGGATTCGAAATCGGGACCCTTCACTCCGGAGTCCAGCACTGATACAATTGCACCACCAAGTTGGACAGTTTTATTTAGCTAAGGATAATTTGGAGGTGTTTCCATGAGCCAAGACAGTCAGTACTTTCCCAACAAGTAATTTTCCAACCAGGAAATTCCCATTGGGAAATTCAAGGGAAACTTCCATAAGACATAGGACCAGAATTGGGCCATTTAGCCCATCAAGTCGGCTCCACCATTTCATCATGGCTGATTTGTTATCCTTCACAGCCTCATTCTCCTGTGTTTTTCTCATAACCTTTGAAGCAGGGACGAGACAGGAACCTATTGATCTCCGTTTTAAATATACCTAATGACTTAACCTTGACAGCTGTCTGTGGTAATGAATTCCACTAACCTCTGGCTAAAGAAATTCCTCCTCATCTCCGTTCTAAGTACATGTCCATCTATCCTGAGGCTGTGCCCTCTGGTCACCGACCCTTGCAACAGAGGAGACATCCTCTCTATCTAGGCCAGGGGTTCTGAACCTGGGGTATACGGGCCTCTCGGTTAATGGTAGGGGTCCATGGCATAAAAAAGATTGGCCCTGATCTCGGCTTTTTAAGAAACATAGAAAACCTACAGCACAATACACGCCCTTTAGCCCATAAAATTGTGCCGAACATGTCCCTACCTTAGAAATTACTAGGCTTAACCATAGCCCTCTATTTTTCTAAGCTCCATGTATCTATCCAAAAGTCTCTTAAAAGACCCTATCATATCTGCCTCCACCACCATTGTCAGCAGCCCATTCCACACACTCACCACTCTCTGAGTAAAAAACTTACCCCTGACATCTCCTCTGTACCTACTCCCCAGCACCTTAAACCTGTGTCCTCGTGGCAACCATTTCAGCCCTGGGTAAAAGCCTCTGACTATTCACATGATCAATACCTCTCATCATCTTATACACCTCTATTAGGTCACCTCTCATCCTTCTTCGCTCCAAGGAGAAAAGGCCAAGTTCACTCAACCCGCTTTCATAAGGCATGCTCCCCAATCCAGACAACATCCTTGTAAATTTCCTCTGTATCCTTTCTATGGCTTCCACATCCTTCCCATTGTGAGGCAACCAGAAATGAGTACAGTATTTCAAGTGGGGTCTGACCAGGGTCCTATCTAACTGCAACATTACCTCTCGGCTCCTAAATTCAATTCCACAATTGACGAAGGCCAATACACCATACGCCTTCTTAGTCACAGAGTCAACCTGCGCAGCTGCTTTGAGCGTCCTATGGACTTGGACCCCAAGATCCTCCACACTGCCAAGAGTCTTACCATTAATACTATATTCTGCCATCATATTGGACCTACCAAAATGAACCACTTCACACTTATCTGGGATGAACTCTCTATCTGCCTCTTCTCAGCCCAGTTTTCCATCCTATCAATGTCCCGCTGTAACCTCTGACAGCCCTTCACACTATCCACAACACCTCCAATCTTTGTGTCATCAGCAAACTTATTAATCCATCTCTCCACTTCCTCATCCAGGTCATTTATAAAAATCATGGAGATTAAGGGTCTCAGAACAATCCCTGAGACACTCCACTGGTCACCTAATATTGGGTGGGTTTCAGTGAGACACCCTCTCATTCTTGTGCTATCTAAAACTTTCTGACCCCAAGTGGTGAGAATGTGGAGTTTGCTCCCACAGGACTTGACTAATGAGTTTGCACAGTCACTTTACTGTGTCACCTGTAAAGATCAGATTTCGATTCCCACTGCTGTTTGTTAGGGGTTTGTATGCTGCTCCGTGACTCTGTGGATTTCCTCTGAGTGTTCCAGTTTCACCCACATTCCAAAGGTGTGTGGCTTAGGGTTAATGAGTCGTGGGCATGCTTTGTTGGCACCGTAAATATGGCCACATTCGCGGCTGCCCCCAATGCACCTCAGAATGATGCAGTGACACAGTTTCGGTGTTTTGATGTACATGTCTGTATGAAATCCATTTGCCACTTCCCGGACTGCTGAAGATCCCGCTGTAATCTAGAAACCACTATCAACAACATCTCCAGATTTCATGCCGTCTGCAAATATTACATATTTCGGTAAGATGGGGGTGGGCTTGATCACAGTGGCCTCTCCGAGTCCAACAAATGGTGTAAATGGTGTTTAGTCTTTTATTTGTGATTGTCAGACCCTGTTGGACATTGGAAATGCAAAATACTGCAAGTCTGGTGGATTGGGGAGACCGGAGTCGTGGGGGTTGCGTAGCCACTGTTGGTCGGAGCAGGTCCTCGTGCCACAGCATCACCTATCACAGCCATCCAGGAGAGGAGGAGCCGGAGGCAATGTAGTAGAGAACAGGGGTAGCTTGGGCACACTGGAATCCATGCTGGGCTAGGAGATGGAGTTTGCAGGCTGGCTGTCCCGTTGGTGCAGCACTCCTGTGTTTGTCCTTGGAAGACAAACTGGATTGCGTTTTTCTGCAGCTTACCCAGTGCAAGATGAAGAACTGCTGCATGGTTGTGCTTAGTCAGGGCTTCAAAGGTTATAGGGAGAAGGCAGGAGAATGAGTTGTGAGGGAAAATAAATCAGCTATATATGAATGGTGTTGTCACCTTGATGGGCTGAATGGCCTGATTCTGCTTCTATGTGTAGTATGTCTCACGGTTTCCCCTTGAACTCCCTGTTGGGTTGAGTGTTGACTGTCCTGGCTCATGGAAACATCTCCTAAATTATCCTTAACTAAACAAACTTGAAGAGGAAAGTGACGTTAATCTCTGCTGGGGAACTGTGTGACTTTGTGTGTGTTGGAAGGTGAAAGTGACGTTAATCTCTGCTGGGGAACTGTGTGACTTTGTGTGTGTTGGAAGGTGAAAGTGACGTTAATCTCTGCTGGGGAACTGTGTGACTTTGTGTGTGTTGGAAGGTGAAAGTGATGTTAATCTCTGCTGGGGAACTGTGTGACTTTGTGTGTGTTGGAAGGTGAAAGTGACGTTAATCTCTGCTGGGGAACTGTGTGACTTTGTGTGTGTTGGAAGGTGAACATTAATCTCTGCTGGGGAACTGTGTGACTTTGTGTGTTGGAAGGTGAAAGTGACGTTAATCTCTGCTGGGGAACTGTGTGACTTTGTGTGTGTTGGAAGGTGAAAGTGACGTTAATCTGTGCTGGGGAACTGTGTGACTTTGTGTGTGTTGGAAGGTGCTTTTGAATTCTGCAGCCCTAGGCTGCCACTTGCTTGACATCATTGGATTCGAGATGCCAACAAGGACCAGCAAGGGTTGGAAAGGTGTAATAGTTCAAACTGTTATTACATCCTTTCATCCCTTGGTGGTCAACAGGCCAGCAGTAACCTGCAGTGAAATATCTCAGGGAGGTGCAGATATGGAGGACCACAGATGTTGTAGGGTTTTTTAGGGACTGGACAATATTTCAGATAGGAGGTGCTTGCAGTCTCTAATGTCACATGGGCTGGTTGCCCACAATATGACCATTGTAAGATTTCTCCTCACCTGGCTCTCGAGAGATTCCTGTCTTCAGTATTGCTGAGTTGCACATTCTGAACTTTCGGGGGCACTCATTGGTCAGGGTTGACCATGGATGTTGTGTCCAAGCTGTCTACATGGTATACACAGTACGATACGGAGAGCAGGCTCACCCTTTCCTCGTAGCTGATGAATCCAAAGCAACGGCTAATCCAGTTTGGCACCGGCTGTGTTGCAGGGGTTGCCACTCAATGTAGGACTGCCTTAGGGACTCTAGCTCCAGATTTTTCCTCAGAGTTTGCTCCCAAAGCCTTCCCCATGAGTTGGTATCACTGCAAGGCAGTGGAGGTTTGAGATCAGAGTTTTCCTTCTCCTAGATGAGCTGCCAACCACCCACCCTTGCCAAGGCTTGTCTACCCAATGCAACTGGTTTTAAGGTGCCAGTAACCTGTCTTACCTTTTCTCCTGTCAGTAGAAGTGGTTCCACTGGGCTTAGTAGCTAAGCCACACGTGAAGGGCAGGGGCTGGGCTTGGTTGTCAGAGGCTATTGGAGACACACATCATTGGGGTCGTTAGTAGATAGTGGGAGCTTACCCCCACTACCACCCCTGAATATAACAACCTTAAGGAACCCACATTTCGACCATGGAATAGTGTAAAACTGCATGGGCTACTCTGCCCTTGATGTTGTGCCAATCTTTTACCAACTCTAGCATCAATCTAACCATTCCCTTCTACATAGTCCATGGCCTTCCATTCTTCTTGCATCTATGTAGCTGTCTGATTGTCTTCTAAATATTCCTATTGTATTAGCCTCAACCACTTGTGTATTCCAGGCATGTATCACTCTGTGTAAATAAATAAACTTACCTCTGATGTCTCGCCTAAAATTTCCTCCATTCACGCTGAAAGGATGTCCTCTGCTGTTTACCATTGCTGCTCTGGGTAAAGTCTATGGGTGTCCCGCTCAATCTATGCCTCTTATCATCTTGTACACCTTGATCAATTCACCTGTCACCCTGTGTCACTCCAAAGAGAAAGCCCCAGTCTGCTCTACCGTTCTACTTTGCAAACAGCAGGTTCAGGTTTATTGTCATTCAATCATGCGCATGTATACAGCTAAATGAAATACCGCTGCTCTTGGGACCAAGGTGCAAAACACAGCACATAACATAATATTAACACAGTAACATTAACAAATAATTTTAAAATATTCTGTAGATGTACGTTCACATGAAGTGTATATATGTCATATAGTTAAATATACTACTGTATAATGTTAGTGGCACAGTCATAAATAACACGTACTGAGTGATAGCAGGGTGTTCCAACCAAACAGTCTTTGTTCTTTTACTGTGGCACCTTCTGCCTGATTGGTAGGAGATCAAAGAGACTGTGGGATGGATAGGAGGGGCCCTTAATGATGCAGCGAGTTATCAGGGACAGGGACCAATGTAGTTCCTTTAAAATGTACACTTAAACCCCAGGAGCCCTGTGTTCATTGCTGCCACACAGTGCAGGTTCCAAGGGTAAAAGAACATTGTAATCCATAACGATAAAGCATTAGACTGTATTTACCTGTCTGCACTGACACAGAGTGGACACGTTCTGTCAAGAAGTCAAGTTGTAACACAGTTACACCAGTGCCATGTGTTTGTCCTGTCTGTTGGCGGTGTGAAAGGGGATCCTTCGCATTTATGAGTGGGATTTAAACATATACTTAAGCAGAGGAAGAAGGTAATTGAAGTCTTAAAGCAAAATTTCTGCATCCCATTTACTCTATTTTAGGAATTATTTCTCTGTAAATTCCAAAGGGAGTTGCATCTCCCCAAACAGATCCTTTACTTCCAGTTGCAGGAAGGTCAGTGAGCCCCTGGTGGACAAAGGAAGCACTTCAAAAATAACATCAAAATCAGCCTGAAGAAATTCACCATCACATCTAAAAAGAAGACATTACATTCAAATTTTGGAAAGATGTTAATAAGATTGAAAAAGTACAAAGAAAATTTACAATGATGTTGCCTGGACTGGAGAATCTTGAATTATAGGGAGGTTGAACATGTCAGAACTTTATTCCCTAGAACATAGAAGACTGGGGGGAGATTTGTTAGAGGTTTACAAAATTATGGAGGGTATAGATAGGGTAAATGCAAGCAGGCTTTTCCCAGTGAGGTTGGGTGAGAATACAACTAGAGGTCATGGGTTAAGGGTGAAAGGTGAATTGTTTAAAGGAAATATGAGAGAATGAGCAGCAGTTGTGAAATGAGACACTGAGCTGACCGCTTGCCCTTGCTCAGACTGCACTGGAATATGTGGATCCCAGAATGGCCTCTGCAGTCACCCGAGGACCCACCAACAGGCAATCCCGCTGGAGAACATCATACTCGACTCGAGTGATTGCACTATTAGAGAATCATAGAAAGTACAGCACAGAAGCAAGCCCTTCAGCCCATCTAGTCCATGCTGAACCACTCTCATCGACCTGCACCTGGACCATACCCCTTCTGTCTATGTACCTATCGCAATTGCTCTTAAGTGTTAAAATCGAGCTTGTGTGCACCATTCACCCTGGCAGCTGTTCCACGCTCTCACCATCCTCTGAGTGAAGAAGTTTCCCCTTACTACTACTACTACGTATTTCTTCATTTGATATTGAGCCAGTTATGAATATTTTTTATTTGATAAAGAAAGGCAAAATGTAACTTCTGACTTTTCTGTGTGTTGGAAGGCAATGGTTTTCAGGTCCACTTCAGAAACTTCCGTGTGTGTGAGTAGGCAGATCCCACAACCCGCCTGGGTCGTAGGGCCCAGTACAGATGATTACTGCACCAGACACCGCCGTCTCTCACGGTTGTGGGAGAGTGTCTGGGTTGTAGCAAAGCTCTATCTGGTCCACTCTGCACTGCTGTCTGCTCATTTCTTCCTCTGCCTGCCCATTTTTCTTTTCCCCTGCGCCGGTCCCTTAAGAATGGTATTTGAGAGTCCACTTGATTTTGTTATATGGTCATAGCATCTCAGTTTCCTCTTCTTTACTGAGGACAGTAGATCTTCATGTGTTGGGTGATGGTTCTTCGTACCTTGTCATTTGAGACAGGGTCAGTGTAGGAGATGCTGAGGATCATTGAGGCATCTCATTTCCACTGCCTGGATCTTCTCTTGCAGTTCTGTTGTCAAAATCCGTGGTTCACGTACACACAGGAAGATGGAAAGCACGGGTGCATGCAGGAGTTTCAATCTGGATCTGAGTGTGATGTGATTGTCTCTCCAGATTAGTTTTAGTTTAGCCAGCGTTGCTGTTGTTTGGACTTCAGGCTTTGATCCTTGTTGGTTGATGACGATGCCGAGATACTCGAACCGTTCGACAGTCTCTAGTTCCTGCCCGCTGACTGTGATTTTTGCCGTGAATGGCTCCTTGCTGTTTCTTATCAGCTTGGTTTTCTCTGCGCTGAACACCATGCCCAATCTGGCAGATGTATCATCCAGATGATTCACAAGACAAGCCAATTCATCCCATCAACATCATCGGTGGAACCTGAAGTTGGTAATGATCCGTGCTCCAACCCTGACTGTGCCAATCTGGTGTTCCAGAGCTTCTGTCATTATTTGCTCCAGGAAAACGTTGAAAGGGTGAAAGGAGGTTACCTTGGTTACGCACATCTCAAATGCCATCTTTAAACTTCCTGCCACCCTGTTTGTTTCTTCCCTCAAGATGTACCTTGCGGGTTAGCACTAGTTAGTTGTAAACATGCTAGATTGGCGCCAGAAGCATGATGACGTTTAGGCACGCCCAGCACATTCTCAGTGGCGCAAATGATGCAGTTTCACCCTGCGTTTTGATGTATGTGACAATGAAAGTTGAGTTTTAAATCTCCCTATCTGTGTTGGTCAAAGACAAAGTAATCAAAGGAGGGGATTGGGGTTGATGGCCAAACAATGCATTTCACTGTTTTTGTCAATGTACACGTGACAAATAACACCAGTCTTTAAAGTATGAGAGAGAATATGTTGGTGGTGTAAGGGCAAAAAGAGAAGGGTAATGAGAATGTGGTTCCTAGCCTCTGATGTTTTTAGAAGCATAGTTTGAGGAGAAGTTGAGTTCAAATATAAGTAAGAAAAATGCTAAGAGGCAGAGTTCGAGTGGCAAGCAAATACATTTTTCCTTGGGCAGAGATGGCTAATACAAGGGGGAAAATTTTAAGGTGTTTGGATGAAAGTATAGGGGGATGTCAGGTGTAAGTTCTTTACACTGAGAGTGGTGGGTGTGTGGAACACCCTGCCGGGGTGGTGGTATAGGCTGATACATTAGGGATATTTAAGAGACTCTCAGATAGATGATAGAAAAATGGAGGGTTATGTGGGAGGGAAAGGTTAGATTGATTGTGGAGTAGTTTGAAAGGTCAGTACAACATTGTGGGCTGAAGGGCCTGCAATATATGTTCTATGAATAAAGGGAGCGGAGATGGGAGAGGATGGAGTTCAAGTGTTGGCATTGAGCCCTTGAACCAAACGGCTCACGTCTCTGCTACAAGTATTGTGTAGTCTCCCTCCTTTACTACCTTTTCCTCATGTTGCGAGGTTTGAGCGCATTCAAACATCCATCCCTATGTGTGTTCAACGGTCTACATTGTTTCTGTTTTGCAGGTCGCAATGAGCTGATAGCCAGGTACATCAAGTTGAGAACAGGGAAGACTCGGACCAGAAAGCAGGTAAAATAGATTGACGGGAGAAGGGTGCACGCTGCTGAGACTTGCCGTGGTCTCCTTCGGGCTGGGTCCTTCACATAACCGCTGCAGAACACCGTTGGCTCGCTACTTCTAACTTGCACAATGCTGTCATCACTGCAGTCGCGTTCACTGAGACAGGGATGTTCCTGCCTGTCCTGGACCTTCGTCAATTAATTAACTTAAGGGATTAACAGCTCTCTTTCTCAAATGGTTGCTAATATTGGAGTTAAACGTGTGCGCATTTCACAGTTCACAAGTACGAAAATAAATGTCATACCTTGGCACTTGACATTGAATCAGAGTCACATTTAATATCACCAGCATGTCATGAAATCTGTTGTTTTACAGCAGACATACATTGCAATGGATAATAATAAAAATACTATAAATTACAATAACAAATAAAAATTAAATTAAGTAAATAGTGCTGAAAGAGAGCAAAATAATAGTGAGTTAGTGTTCATGGGTTCATTGTCTATTCAGAAATCTGATGATGAGGGGAAGAAGCTGTTCCTGAAATGTTGAATGTATGTCTCCCTCTTCCTTGATGGGTGATGGCGGTCCTTAATGATCTTTTTGAGGCATCATCTTTTGAAGGTGTCCTGGATGCTGGGGAGGTTAGTGCCCGTGATGGAGCTGGCTGAGTTTACAACTTCCTGCAGCTTTTTCCAGTCCTGTGCAGTGGCCCCTCTGTACCAGGCTGTGATGCAGCTATTTAGAATGCTCACCGTAGCACTGCAAGTGGTAAGGGAACGGTCGGGTAGAGAGTGAATCTCTACACTGGGATTGAGGGCCCACCGCCCAGGGCTCACTGCTGCCATCAGGAGGTACAGGACCCTCGGAACCCTCAGGACCCACTCCACCTGCTTCAGGAACAGTTATTACCCTTCAAACATCTGGCTCTTGAACCAGAGGGGAGAACTACACCCAACTCATCCCATCACTGAACTGGATGGACTTTCAAGGACTCTTCATCTCATGTTCTCAATATTTATTAGTTATTTATTATTATTATTTCTTTTTTTTCTCTTTTCACATTTGCGCAGATTTTTTTTGCACATTGTAGTCTGCCCTGTGGGGTGTGGTTCTTGTATTTACTGTGTTGCCCATGAGAAACTGAATCTCAGGGTTGTATATGGTGACATATATTTGCTTTGATGTTAAATTTAAGCAAGAAAACAAGTGGTTATGAAACACTTCTACCCCTAGAGGGTGAAAGAAATGGTAGACATTTGGAACAAGGGGTGTGGGCTATGCAGGCTGAACTTCCCTCCTTAATTGCCCCTCCCTCATTGTCCTTGAGAAGGTGGCGGTGAGCTGCCTACTTGAACCCTTGCGGTCCTTGATGTGTGGGTGGACCCACAGTGCTGGTATGGAGGGAGTTCCGGGGTTTTCCCCCAGTGGTGGTGAAGGAATGGTAATACATTTCCAAGTCAGGATGATGAATACCTTGGAGGGAATCTTACAGAATAGAGGTTTCCCTCTGCTTCTGCTGCTCTGGGCTGGATGTTGTGGGTTTGGAAGGTGCCATTGTGGCTTTTGAGTACAGGAGATGGGATGTTATGTTGAAATTGTATAAGACATTGGTGAGGCCTAATTTGGAGTATTGAGTCTAGTTTAGATCACCTACTTACAGGAAAGATGTAAATAAGATTGAAAGAGTGCAGAGAAAATTTACAAGGAGTTGCTGAGACTGGAGGAACTGGGTTATAAGGAATAATTAAATATCACCTCGATTGTAAGAGATTGAGAGCAGATTTGAGAGAGGTATACAAAATTATGAGGGCTGTAGACAAGGTAAATACAAGCAGGGTTATCCCACCAAGTGTGAGTGAGGCTAGAACTAAAAGTCATGGGTTAAGGGTGAAAGGTGAAATGTTTAAGGGAAACATGGGGGGATACTTTTTCACTCAGAGGTTTGTGAGAATGTGTAACAAACTGCCAGCACAAGTGGTGAATGTGGGGTTGGTTTTTGACATTTCAGGGCAATGTGACAGAAACACGGAAAGGAGGGGTATGGAAGGCTATGGTCCAGGCGCAAGTTGATGGGGCGAGGTAGATTAATGGTTCAACACGGGCTCTATGAGCACAGGTTGAACCACACTTTAATCATCTGCTGACAAAACCTCTTTTTTATTTAAAACAATAGAAAAATTATTCAAGAAGTCAAATCATGACTTGTTACATCATGAGCATCACAACAGCTCTAAATGCAATCAGTCAGACAATCTCTATTGACCAGAGCCCACAGTCACAAATTGCTTCTCTGTTGCTAAGTAAGCCCCTGTGTGCTAACCCAGTGCATCTTTCCCCGGTGACATTATCTCGTTAGTTGAGCTGCATGTCCAGTTAATGCACCTTTTTGTGTGTGGACAGGTTGTTTTCCAGTCCCCCTGGGTGTTTTTGATGATTAATGAAAGTAATGGCCACATCAGCACCCCCTATCACTCTTGCCTGTTGTACCTGAGGTCAGGTGACTCAAAGACAAAGTTATTGGGAGTCACGGTAGCATGGAGGTGAGCAAGACTCTGCTACAACTCAGGCTGTCAGAGCGTGGACTTGAATTTAAGCATCCTCTGCAAGAAAATTTGTACATATCTTCCCATAGGTTTTCTCCGGGGGCTCTGGTTTCCAAAGATGTACCAGTTAGTAGGTTCATTATTATTGTAAATTGTCCTTTGATTAGGCTAGGGTTAAATCGGGAAATTGCTGGACAGCACAGTTCAAAGGGCTGGAAGGGCCTGTTCTATTCTAAATTTCTAAACAAAAATAAAAATGAAAAAATATTAAATTTTGTATATTTTGCCACTTGTGATTAAAGATCATTGGCTGAGTGCGATGAGATTAAAGATTGGCAGAGTGCGAGGAGATTAAAGATCATTGGCTGAATGTGAGGAGATTACAAGATCATTGGCAGAGTGTGAGGAGATTAAAGATCATTGGTCAAGTGCGATGAGATTAAAGATCATTGGCTGAGTGCGATGAGATTAAAGATCATTGGCTGAGTGCGATGAGATTAAAGATCATTGGCAGAGTGCCAGGAGATTAACGATCATTGGCTGAGTGTGAGGAGAATAAAGATTAGCTTTATTTGCCATGTACATGGAAACACATAACAAAATGCATCGTATTACGTCAACAGCTAACAGAGTCCAAGGATGTGCTGAGAGCACCCACAGGAGTTGCCACGTTTCTGGTGCCAATTTAGCATGCCCATAACTTCCTAACTGTTAACTCGTACATCTTTGGAATGTGGGAGGGAACCAGAGCACCTACATTGTCATGGGGAGAGTGTAGAAACTCCTTTCATGGAATGATGGGATTTGAGCCCTAATCATTGGTACTGAGGCCACTACACTATCGTGCACCGTACACTGCAATAACAGGGAAACGCATGGACTGAAGCCAAAGGGCCTGTATCCATGATGCATTGCTTTATGTTCACCAGCTCGTTTACCTAACCTCGTCCCATTTGCCTGCGTTTGGCCCACGTCCCTATAAACCAGGGTACTCAACCTTTTTTATGTCATGGATCCTTACCATTAACCGAGAGAGCCCAGGTTGGGAAACCCTGGTCTAAACCTTTACTATTTATGTACCATATTCAAAATGTAACTGTAGCTGCCCATGCCTTCCTCTGGCAGCTCATTCCATGTACTTGCCCCTTGGTTTCCATGCAAATTTTTCCCTGCTCACCTTAATTATGTTTCTGTAGATTTAGCCTCCCCTACCCTGGGAGATAAAGACCGTTTCCCCCAGCCCTCCTGTATACTTCCATCCCTCTCTCTTGCTCAGCTCTACCTTTTCTCTTGTCCTCACCCACCTGTCACCTCCCTCTGGTGCCCCCCTTCCCCCTCTCCCTTTGTCCACTCTCCTTTTCTATCAAATTCCTACTACTTCAGCTCTTTGCCTTTCCCAGCTGTCACCTCACCTCAGCTTCTTACTTTATCCCCCTCCCCCACCCAAGGTCTCACCTATCACCTCCTAGCATCCTTCCTTTCCAGTCCTGATGAAGGGTCTCAGCCCAAAACATTGACTGTTTATTCATCTCCATAGATGCTGCCTGACCTGCTGAGTTCCTCCAGCATTGTGTGGGTTGCTCTGGATTTCCAGCGTCTGCAAAATCTCCTGTGTTTTTGATCTTTCACCTTACCTCTTCCCTTCGTGGTTTTATAAAGGTCACCCCTCAGCCTCCTTCGCTCCAGGGAAATGAGTCACAGCCTGTCCAATCTCTCTTTATGACCCAGGATATCTGATCTAGTAATGGATGTGATTTGTTCCTGCATTTTCTCCTACTCCATGATACTCATCTTTTCAGCTAGGTGACCAGCCCTCCGAGTGTGATCTCACTGGCGTCATGTCCAATTCAAAGTTCAAAGTGAATTAGCAAAGCACAATATATGTCACCATTTTCTTGTGGGCAGTCACAGAAAATCCAAAGAACAACAATTGAATCAAAGAAAGATCACATAAAGCAAGAGGAGCAACCAGCATGCAAAAGACAACAAATTGTGCAAACACAAAAGCACAAAATAATCAATGAATCAACAAGAATTGAGAGTGTGATGAAGAGTCCTTGAAAGTAAGTCCATAGGTTGTCAGAACGGTAAAGCTGAGTGAGGTTATCCCCTCTGGTTCAAGAGCCTGGCTGTGGGATAATAACTTGACTTGAACCTGGTGGTGTGGGTGTTGAGGCTGCTGTGCCTCTTTGGTGAAGGCAGCAATGAGAAGGGACCTTGACCTGGATGGTGGTCATCGTTGAGATGGACACTGTTTGACATGACCACTGAAGGCAAACATGTTAAATTCCCCCTCCATCATCCTGTCTGCCTGTGTCACCACTTTCGAGAACTATATACCTGCTCCCCCTAGGTTTCTCTGGTCATCAACAATATCCAGGTCTGCTATTTACTGTCTAACCCCTGGCCTAGTTTAACTCACCAAACTACAGCATTTCACTTGACAAAATTAATTTCCAAGTCTCAACTCTTCATAAGACATAGAACCAATCAACCTTAGCTTTAAATATATGAAATGACTTGACCTCCACAGCT
Organism: Hypanus sabinus; assembly: GCF_030144855.1. Lineage (NCBI taxonomy): Eukaryota > Metazoa > Chordata > Chondrichthyes > Myliobatiformes > Dasyatidae > Hypanus > Hypanus sabinus. Next base: position 177,211,115 of record NC_082712.1, on the reverse strand, counting down.
GTATGTGGCAAGGAATTCCTCCTCGCCTCTGGACTCGTGTCCTGATGAATGTCCTCTGCCCGAAATGTTGACCATTTACACTGCTCCATAGACTCTGCTTGGCCTGCTGAGTTCCTCTGGCATTTTGAGTGTGTTGCTCTGGCTGATGAGGTATTTGCGTTGATGAGCAGGTGTACAGGTGTACCTGATGAGGTATTTGCGTTGATGAGCAGGTGTACAGGTGTACCTGATGAAGTGGCCAGTGAGTGTACATGGCAAATTTCATTGATCCTTGATCCAAGGTGCTTTATCCTGGTGATTATCTCCAAGGTCTTTTGGAGTCTTTCCAAACCTCAGGATCAGCCATAATCACTACAAATCTTTTCTGAACTCCTTTTTCAGGCCAAACACATGGATTGGAATTCTGTTTTATCAATTTACTGATTCACATTGTGTCAATTAATTGGATTGAAATCTGCTTCTTAATCGAATTCTTTACACACGGGACAAATGGGGTCTTGGTTTTAAAACTTGCATGCTTTTTCCTTGGTTTATTTTGGGCGCATTAAGTCTGCAGCGCAGCTGCTAATATTTTTATTCCTTTGAACTGATTCTGGTCAAAGTCTGCTCTTCTGACAGTTTTTTGACATTTTGTTTGTGCATGTTTATAATTCTACTTGCTGTGGTGACTTGCTCTCAGATCCAATTAATTGATGGCAATAACATTAGAGGAAGGCAAGGTGACATTCCGGACTCTACCTCTCACCTGGCGGTACCGTCTCCGACCCTGCGCACACGACCACAGCCTTGTGGAGGTCTCTGCAGTGATGACACGTGCAGCTGCGCTGGTGCATAGTTGCATTTTGCCTGCTGGGAATGCAAATCCCTCCAAGTGCTAAGCTCATTAAGAAGTTGTAGATGATAATGTTTTCCATAAACTAAGCAGCGGCAATCAACTGAGGACAGAAGACTTATTTCACCTTTAATTTGCCTTTTCTTTTGTGTCTTGTTTCGTGGGGTTCACAATGTAGGTGTCTAGTCATATACAGGTGTTAGCAAGAAAGAAAGTTCGAGAAATTCAAGCCGTCATCAAGGTACGTCCGGCTAGCTTCTTCGCACAGGGGCTTTTGTTTCCATGGTTACAGGCTTTTTTTTTCTCTCTTTTGTTTTCCTCCCCACCCCTATCCTTGCAGGTGTCTAGTCACATTCAGGTTCTTGCCAGAAGGAAATCTCGGGAGATTCACTCCAAGCTGAAGGTATGCGCTTCTCTGCTTTGGGCTTGCTGTGGCTCATTCCCACCTTTCTGCTCTCCCTTCCGCTGAGTTTGCCTGCTCCTCTGGTGACGCTCTCTCTGAGTCTCTTCCCGCCCGCCCTGCATGAGTGCTGTTTTAAATTTACCCCTCAGGGCTATATGCTCTTCAGAGATCTGAGATTCCGCAGACGCTGGAAATCTTGAGCAATGCACACACAATGTGGGAGGAACTCATCAGGTCAGGCAGCGTCTGTGGAGTGGAATAAGTCGGTATTTTGAGCAGAAATGTCAGGACTGGAAAAGAGAGGGCAGAAGCCAGAATAAAGAGGTGAGGGGAGGGGGAGGATCACATGCTGGCAGGAAATAGATGATTCCTCCTTCTTCAGCCCTAAACCTCTTCCACCTTTCACCTCCTATCTTCTCAAACCATCCCAATCATCTCCACCTCCCCCACCCGTCTACCTTCCCTCTCACCTGGATTCACCTGTCACCCGCCAGCTTGAGCACCTCCTCTTACTCTGGCTCCAGTCCTCTTCCTTTCCAGCACAGACGAATGATTTCGGCCCAAAACATCGACTGTGTTTCCCTCCGTAGAAGCTGTCTGACCTGCTGGAGTTCGTCCAGCATTTTGTGTGTATTACTCTTCGGAGAGCAGATCAAAATAATTTGCCCAATACCGGCAGGAGAGTACATTTGGATTGAAGATGATGAAAAATACCTGATTTGCATAAACCTTTAAAAATGTGTGCAATTTGCAACAAAAGTGATCATAAATCTGGTGTTTGTGCGAAACGTGAGAACTCAAGATCATAAGACACAGGAGCAGAATGAGGCCATTCAGCCCATCAGGTCTGCTCTGCCATTCCATCATGGCTGATTTATTATCCCTCTCAGACCCATTCTCCTGCTTTCTTCCTGTAATCTTTGACACCCTTACTAATCAAGAACTCTGCTTTAAATATGCCCAATGACCTGGCCTCCACAGCCGCCTGTGGCAATGAATTCCACAGATTCACCAGCCTCTGCGTTACTGCCACCATTGCTCAGGGCAACAATGAAGGCCCTCCATCTTCATTGCTTCTTCTGTCAGCCCTGAGCTGAACCCCTGAACTTGGAGGACCGCTGGACCACTCTGGCCTCTACCCTTTGACCTTTTGGGCATGGGTAACCCTACCTAGAAGAAAACCACAAGCCCTAACACAGCTCTGTGGGTCACTGAGGCACTCAAGCCTCCAAACCCTACAACAAAGTTGTGGTCTTCTTGGAGGTCACCACCCTCTGGCTGAAGAAATTCCCCCTTATCTCTGTTCTAAAGGGACAGCTTTCCTCAGGAATTCTAGGAGAGTTGTCAAGCAAGATATTCCCTTAAAGAAGCTATGCTGACTTAGGCCTATTTTATCACGTGCCTTTAAGTATCTGAAACCCCATCCTTAATAATAGACTCAGACTTCTTTGCAATCACTGATGTCCAGCTAACTGGCCTATAATTTCCTTTCTTGTGTCTCCCTTCTTAAGGGACATTTGCTTTAGGACAACCTGGCACAGTCCTTGGGCAGGCCAGTTATTAGAATATAAAATAGTGCAGCAGAGCACAGGAACAGGCCTTCAGCCCACGACGGCTGTACTGAACGTGACGCAGAGGAGGACTAAACCCAACAGCTTGCACATGATCCATTGCCAGTAGATTCATGTGCCTGTCTAACAGCCTCTGGTATCTGCCTCCACCACCCCGGGAAGCCCATTGCAGACACTTACTGCTCTCTGTGGGGGAAAAACATTTGCCTACACATCTCTTAAACCTTCCACTCGTACCTTTAATGTATCTCCCCTGGTATCTGGATGGTAGAGCAACACAGCACAGGAACAGGCCCTTTATTTCATAAACTTATATCAGATCTCCTGTCAGCCTCTGACTTTCCAGAGAAAACAACCCATGTTTGTCCAACCTCTCCTTATCAATCATACCCTCCAATCCGGGATGCACTTCTACTGCCTCTCCGACACCTCCACGGCCTTCCTGTAATCCAACTGTACACCATATTAGCCCTGAGCTTTAAATTTGGTCTGTTCTGATAAGCAGACACACTCACACTCTCACTTACTCAGAATATCACTCTCTCTCACTTTTTCACATTCTCTCTCACACACACATTCTCACTCTCTTACTCTCACACACTTTCTCTCACACTCTCTGTCACACTCACTGACTCACACTCTGTCATTCTCTCACACTCTCACACACTCATTCTCTCACACTCACTCACACTCATTCTCACACTCTCACACTCATTCACTCTCACTTTCAAGACTTTCACTCTCACTCTTGCATTCTCACACTGTCTCACTCACTCTCACACTTTGACACTTGTACTCTCACTCGCTCTCTCTCACACTCTCACTGTCTCATACTCTCAGGCTGCACCCTCACACCCTCACTCACACACACTGATAAGCCTTCATGTTCACACATGAGATAGATGATGTGCTATAAGGCATATTGCAAATAATGAAATGACCTTGAGGCAGTCTTGATCCAATATCTGTTTAAACAGAAATACTCTTGGCTTCAAGATAGGGATTACTAGCCACTGGAAGCAAGTAAAAGCTTTTTCACTCTGTAACTGTGTATGGTCCTCAAAGGGTTAAATAACAAAAAAGAACAAAGAAAACAGCATTTTTAAAATTTCCTGACCAGATATGCTGAATTGCATGATGCATATAACGAGCTGGTCTGGCTCTGATGCGCTTGTGAAGTTTGTGAGGTTTCTGTTTATTGTTTGAATGCAGCTTCCTGCTGAGAATGATTGGCGGCTGCCTCCTGACTGGTAACAGAGCCAGCTCATCTCACCCAGCTAACGGGAGGCTCGGGGTTGCTTTTGTACACAGACACACACACACGGGCACATGGTCACAGTGATGTTCAGTTAACATTATAGACACCAGAAGGCTTTCATTTGTGATAGACTTGCTGACATACACGCACTTGTTTGACACATTTCTAAACACCAATACTTGTTCTGTCGTGCTCTCCTTCACACACCGCACCTCAGAGACAGGGGGTCATCCACTCCCTCTGGCCTCCCCATTCTATCTTACTAGTCTCACTCACTCACTCATTGCAAAAGCAATGTATTGCCATTTTTCCATCACCCTGCCCTACCTTGGAGCCATGGGAAAGTGGTTGAACTTGCCTGTTGTGTACTGCCCTCTAGTGGCAAGAGAAATTGCACCCTTTCCCCTCCTAGGGGAGCTGGGCACAGTGTCGTCAAGTTTATTCTCTTCCCCTATTCACCAGGAACTTTACCCCACCTCCCCGCCCCATGCTCCATTCCCCTCTCCTATTATCCATTTCCCTCACCCTGTACTTTACCCCAGAGCTGGGCACAGTGCCCCACTTCTCCATTTCCCTCCCCCATTCACTCCTGTGGCTTTCCTACCACTCTTGTAAAGCTCGTTAACCCTCAGTTCCCCGGCTGACCCCAGCTCTTAGACAATGGCACAACATTAGTTACCCTCCAGTCTCCTGGTACCTTGCCTGTGCCCAAAATGAGTAGAAGCTGATTTTTGGGGAGGAAGTATTGTTAAAAGAAACGGGGGATAATTTTATGGTGATTGGTGGTATGTAGAGGGCAGATGTTAAAGGTAGGTTTTTTTTACACAAGAGAGTCGTGGGTGCTTGGGGGTGATGTTAGAGGCAGAGACATTAGGGTCATTTAGACAGGCACATGGACGATAGAAAAACGGAGGGCTATGTAGGAAGGGTTAAATTCATCTTAAAGAGTAGGTTATAGGGTTGGCACATCAGCTTGGGCTGAAGGAGCTGTACTTTGCTATAGTGATATATGTTCTATGATCTCTGCTCTTAAATAAAGACAAAACATTATTCAGCCTCCTGTCTCCTGGTACTTTAGAAACATAGAAAACAGACAGCTCTGTACAGGCCCTTCAGCCCACAAAGTTGTGCCAAACATTTCCCTACCTTAGAAATTGCCAAGGGTTACCCATAGCCCTCTATTTTTCTATGCTACATGTACCTATCCAGGATTCTCTTAAAAGACCCTATCATATCCGTCTCCACCACTGTCGCTGGCAGCCCATTCCATGCACACATCAGTCTCTGAGTAAAAATATTGCTGACATCCCCTCTGTACCTACTTCCAAGCACCTTAAAACTGTGCCCTCTCGTGCTAGCCATTTCAGCCCTGGGAAAAAGCCTCTAATTATATACACCACTATCAGGTCACCTCTCATCTTCCATCGCTCCAAGGAGAAAAGGCTGAGTTCACTCAACCTATTCTCATAAGGCATGCTCCCCAATCCAGGCAACATCCTTGTAAATCTCCTCTGCACCCTTTCTATGGTTTCCACATCCTTCCTGTGAGGTGACCAGAACTGAGCACAGTACTCCCAAGTGAGGTCTGACCAGGGTTATATATAGCTGTAACATTACCTCTTGGCTCATAAACTCAGTCCCACAATCAGTGAAGGCCAGTGCACCATATGCCTTCTTAATCACAGTGTCAACCTGCACAGCAGCTTTGAGTGTCCTATGGACTCGGACCCCAAGATCCCTCTGATCCTCCACACTGCCAAGAGTCTTACCATTAATACTATTTTCTGCCATCATATTTGACTTCCCAAAATGAACCACTTCACAGTTATCTGGGTGGAACTGCATCTGCCACTTCTCAGCCCAGTTCTGTATCCTATCAATGTCCTGCTGTAACCTCTACCAGCCCTCCACAACACCCCCAACCTTTGTGTCATCATCAAAGTTACTAACCCATTCCTCCACTTCCGCATCCAGGTCATTTATAAAAATCACGAAGGGTAAGGGTCCCAGAACAGATCCCTGAGGCACACCACTGGTCATCGACCTCCATGCAGAATATGACCTGTCTACAACCACTCTTTGCCTTTTGTAGGCAAGCCAGTTCTGAATCCACAAAGCAATGTCTCCTTGGATCCCATGCCTCACTTTGCACGTGCCCAAAATGAGTAGAGGCTGATCTTTGTGAAGAGAGGATTGTACTGTTGAAGGTTTTCTTGTAGAGATTGTTGCCAATATTTGAACCCGTCCAGTGTGGCGTCTTGTCTGATCGCACCACGTAGCTCTGTGTGTGGCCCCTCTGAATTTCGTGTACCTGTCCAGTGCCACTGTCTGTCTGGTCACGCCACGTGACGGCACACGTGAAAAGGATTAAGACCATAAGATCATAAAATGTAGGAGCAGAATTCAGCCTCTTGGCCCACTGAGTCAGTTCTGCCATTCCACCATGGCCGATTTATTTTCCCTCTCATCCCTATTCTCCTGCCTTCTTCCTGCAACCCTTGACACCCAGCCAAATCAAGAACCTATCGAACTCTGCTTTAAACCTTCTACATTTGAGGAGTAAAATCCTAACCTATTTAATCATTCCTTATAACTCAGGTCCTCCAGCCTTGGCAACACCCTTGTAAATTTTCTCTGCACTCTTTCAATCTTAGTTACAAATTTTTGTATGTTGGTGACCAAAACTAGACTCAATACTCCAAATTAGGCCTCACCGATTTCTTATACAATTTCAACATAACATCCCATCTCCTGAACTCGATACATTAGGTACATGAAGGCCAGTGTACCAAAGGCATGTGATGCCTCTTTCAACAATTATGTACCTGTGCTGTACTGTTCCATGTACGTAAGCACCAAATAGGGTCAGGGTTAGTGACAGTGTAGTTCCAAAATTGTATCTTTTATTTAAAAAGTGGACAAAATATTTTGTTTCAAAATCAAAAGAGAAATGTACAGGGATTTAGCCAGGGGTTAACAATTAACTTTGTGATGCTTCTGATGAGCCATATTCATTTTCTCACCCATAGCCTAGTTGCTAGGACGACCACACTTACACCATTTATTCCTCCTGTTGGGTGAGGTGCAGAGCATTGTGGGAGGCAGTGGCTGTGGTGCTGAGGAAGCACCCTGCAGGGCAGCTCTTGCCAGTTCCCTCCGCACCCCCCAATCTGTGCAACAGGCAGTTTTGCCAGTCCCACACTCTGTGATCACACATTGCGTTTTCCCTCTTCCCCACTCAATCCCCCTCCCCACCCAAAACTTGGGCTCCTGAATTTCTGATACTGATTATGAAGCATGGAGATGCTGAGCCATAGACAAAGCTTACAAATGCTGCCTCTGGCTGGTTTCTTGTCTGCTTGTGTTCCAGGCATTTTTTTTGTTGGTTCAGTTACCACCGAATTCTTCCCCACACAAAGAATGATGGATACATGTTTCTGCTAGCATTTTTCAAAAATGAATTTTTAATAACTCGCGCACAAAAAGGGAAAACTCCTTTTGATAGAGACCTTGGCAGTATGTCACCGCAGAATGAATAATCCATACTTATTAGGCTGTGCATGCATACTTTGTCATAGGTATTGGCTGATGCTTGGCTGACATACTCAGCTTTTTGTATACTAACCGCTTTCTCTTTGAAAAGCAAATTATAAGGCAGGCATAGAGAGAGAGAGAGAGAGAGGGTGGAGAAATTTGTTAACTGCCAGTCAGTGTAGTCATTCACACTGTAACTAAGCGTTTACATGGAATAGTGTTGTGTAAGAATTTTTACAGCATAAGATTTACATGTATAACTTTATCTTAAAATAAAAAGTATTTTGTAATGGCTTACTTGGTTCAAAAATGTTTTATTGACTTTTTTCCCCAGTAAATTCAAATCTTTGATTTTTAAAACTTGTTTGGTGTCAAGTAATTTCTCAACTGTTCTGGATTTTATTATTTCTGGAATGCATCAAAATCTGTTAGCAATGTATAAAAATTGCACTTGTTGAAAGATTTCTTCCGAGCATTATTAACTATTTGAGGGACATTCCTATTCACTAAATAAGTATTTAAAATTTGTGCAGTGATGGCTAAATCTGTCACATGATTAAGTGTAAGATCAAACTCTTGTTTCAATGAGACACTGATGAGGTGCAGAGCTGGGCTGAGAAGAGGCAAATGGAGTTCAACCCGGAAAAGTGTGAAGCAATTCACTTTGGAAGGTTGAATTTGAAGGCAGAGCACAGGATTAATGTTTGGATTCTTAACAGTGTGGAGGAACAGTGGGATTTTGAGGTCCATATCCAGAAACCCCTCAAAGTTGCTGGACATGTTGATAGGTGGTTAAGAAGGTATATGGTATGTTAGCCTTCAGCTGTCGGGGGAATGAGTTCAAGAGCTGTGAGGTGAGGTTGCAGCTCTGTAAAACCCTGGTTAGACCACACCTGGAATATTGTGAGCACTTCTGGTCCCCTCATTACAGGAAGAATATGGAAACTTCAGAGAGGGTGCAGAGGAGATTTACCAGAATGCTGCCTAGATTGGAGAGTGTGTCTTATGAGGAAAGGTTGAGTGAGCTAGGGGTTTTCTCTTTGGAGTGAAGGAGGATGAGAGATGATTTGAGAGAGGTGTACAAGACTATAAGAGACATAAATTGAGTGGGCAGACAAAGACTTTTGCCAAAGGCAGAAATGGCTAATACGAGGGGGCATAATTTTAAAGTGATTGGAGGAAAGTATGGGAGGAGTCAAAGGTCAATTTTTTACACAGAGTGATAGGTCTGTGGAACACCCTGCTGGGGTGGTGGTGGAGGCAGATACATTAGGGACTTTTAAGAAACTTTTAGATAGACGCATGAATGATAGAAAAAAAATGAAGGGCTATGTGAGAGGGAAGAGCTAGATTGATCCTGGAAAAGGTTGATACGTCGACACACCATTGTGGGTTGAAGGGCCTGCGGTGTGCCATAAAGTTCTGTGTTCTAATTATTATTACTGATGAGGTTGACGCAAATATAACAACAGCAAAACTTCAAGTATAGAGGTGAAAAATGACATAGCCCGAGACCTCGGCTGTAAGGAGAAGATGGGCCTGTTATGGCACCACTCAGCCAGATTTTCAATCTGCCCCCAACATGCTGATTCATCATCACCTTTGGTTTGGCCTGTGACAGTGGTGTCAACAGCAAACTTGAATATGGCGTCGGAGCTGTGCTTAGCCACACAGTCTCA